>NC_052152.1:28799826-29103843 GCF_902713615.1 Scyliorhinus canicula
ATAATGGTGAGTTACAAAATGGGTTTAAATTCACAATGCTCTCATTTGTTGAATCTTTAATCTGTTTTGCTGCGATGGGAAAGGATTAAATGTAGACCAAATATTTATATCTCGGCAAGCTTGATGGGCAGGCGGTCACCCCAGCCTACTGTTCTGGCATTTCATAGTTTCAGAACACCACTGATAGAGGTTTGTCTGCAGGTCTATAACTAAATTATCCACCTCAGGAATGATTCTGCTACAATTACAGCACAGAATATTACTGAACCTGTTCGTGCATGCTGAGGGATAACTTAAATGGTGGGCAGGCAAGTACATTTTCATATTTTATTATGGGAGTCAACAAGCTTTCAGTCTGTCTTCTTCTCGGAGGAAAATTTTCTTTGTGGACAGGAATCCGGATTTGGGGAAGATTCCAATATTTAACCTGGGTGGAAGATTGCCTGGAGACAGTCCTGAAAGCTGCCAATTTAACTCCTGACAGGCCAGATGCTTCATCGTGGTAAAGCTGTTGGCATTGGCAGAATTTAGCTTCATTCTGAGTGCATTTAACACAGCACCACATGCAAGGAAAAAAATTGTTCCCCCGAGTTATGTATTATTCTACTGATGATAAAAACACATTGTCAAACTGCTTTTACATATCCATATGCATATTCATATATGTAAATACATAAACAGATTAATCATTGATTCCAGTACATATTGCTGAATGCTTGTATGCTATAACAGGCCCATACCCTGAACCTCCAAATCAGCCAATGTCTATTAGGATCAAATTACAATGAGCGATGACACTGTAAAATAGATGGGGCAGTGGGGACCTCAGGCATGATTTTTTAGACCTACAACTTTTATGTATAAAGTGTTAGATGACAAAACATTTCAAACTGAAAATTACAGAAAGTGCAATGCAATTTAACTTTTCTCCATACAGCATGTTCCACGCATGGGTGCCTCGATACAATTGAAATACTCTTTATAAAAGTTACAGCATACCTTCCCCATCAGGCATGCAGCCCGAGGACAAAACATTTCAAATTTTAAAATGACCGAAAGTGCAATGAAAATCAACTTTTTCTCCGTGCCTCAATTCAATTTCAGTACTCTTGATATTTACAGTGTACATTCTATGTCAGGTCTACAGCCCGAGAGCATCTACAAATTTTACATCCCCCGGTGTATTCTGGCTGAAAGATCTAGAGACAGCAACCTTTCCACATTGTGCCTCCTGGAAGTCGAAGTTTCCCTCCATGCTCTGGAGGACTAATTCCACAATGTGCAAGTTTGATCACAAAAATAACTTTATTCAGAAAAAAACCCCCCAGATTATTCAAAGAGTTCTGATAGGTATGACCACCCAATTCTGGTATGATTCTAGTAAATCTTTATTACCTCTTCTACAATGCCTCTCTAACCTTTTTGTAAATCAGAGACTGAGACTGTTCACAGCACCTGTACTGCGGCCTGTCTAAGGTTCGAACACAAGTTTCACATAACTTCTCTGCTTTCCAATTGAATCCCTCTGGGAGATGAACCCTGAGGTTTTCTTTGCCAAAAAAAAGAGGCCTTAACAACCTGCTTGCCAATTTTAGTGATCTGTGTAACTAGACCTACACATTCCTTTGACACCCATTTTCTTTATTCTCCCTATCAAAATAGATTACCTCACACTTACATTCTCCCTATCAAAATAGATTACCTCACACTTACCTGGAATAAGGTTTAATTTTCAAAATACCCTTCCATTATCTGCAAGCTTATTAATGCCACATTAATTCCTCTAGTAATAGCTGCATTATGAAATTGGATTTCTTATTCCAGAGTAGTCCCAGCATCATCTTTGCACCATCACTTCCCACCATCTGTTTTGCTACTAAAGTCATGACTCAACTGTGTGGTACCTTTTCAAAGGTATTTTGGAAATATTGTATTTTCTGGATTCTTAAAACAAAATTGCCCAATTGCATGGGTCCTAGCCTCTATTTTTTATCATTAACTTTTGGAAGACTTGTTAACCCAGTTCTGCCGTGCACCTCAAGCCAAGAATTGCCTGCCACCAGAGAAATGCTGCATATTCAGAAGGCAGCTAAATCAGTTAATCATTGCTTCGCCTTTAGAGAAAGTGTTTCAAAGCGCAGTTCATTGTTATTTTCATCACCCTTTGTCTCATGAAATACATGTATGAATACATCTCTTTCAAAAAGCAACTTTTAAAAGTAACTCTTTTTTTCGAAATCCTTTATCTGAAAGAATAGCTGAAACAAAGGGCTGGATTTTCCAGGCACGACTTAATGAGGGAAAACAGAGTCCCGTTTTAGGCTCGTTTAGCAGGCTGTTTCCTGGCGGCTACAGTGCCGAGAACTACCCCGCTATTAAACCTACTCTGCTTCTTTTTTTTGACCCCGGCAAGGAACGCCCTACTGAGGCCGCACTTGAACCAATTTCCTGCTATGATGAGCTTAGTGAAGATGGTGCACCGGTCTCTTGACCAACCACAAAGGCCTCCAGACCTCCCAACACCCTAACTTACCACTTTTAGGGTCCTCAAGCCCTCCTGTACCCCACCTCATAAAGGCAGAACACCCCGGCACAATCCCTGGCACAGGCAACCCGGCACTCAGGCATGTCAGTGCCACAGTACCCAGGTGCCATCAGGAGTGCCAGGATACCACCCTGCCCAGAACCCATTCTCCTGCGAGGCCTCCAATCGCCTTGGGAGATTCCCCAAGTGCCGTAATGCATGGTCTGCATTTATGGAAACCAGTGCTAAATGGCGCAACGGCGGGGTCTCCGAGGCCAGGCCGTCCGATCCTGCGCCTTGGGTAACTCCGGCACCGCAGACATATTCAAGTGCGACTAACTACTCACTTGAATATGCAAATCTAGATTACACCCATTTAGCACGAGATCCAGGTCGTGCCACCTTGCGAGATCTCGCTGGAGCTCATGAGGTGTAACAAGTCGCATAAATCTCGCGAGGCTCAACAACCTTTGACAATCTCCATGACAACTCATGGCTCAAGTGAAATGGTTTAAAAATGAAAGAAAAATAGGCGGCTTACTCAAATGAGAACCTCTTATGGCATTAATGTGAATTTTGTTTCCCCAAACCTTTACACCCTATCTGATTGAATTTGTTAACTTACTGCCAATGAGTGTTTAGTTATGATATTGTAATTCCTTCTAGAGCAAAAACTCCAAACGTCCAAGCACTAATCAAGCAAAGGTCTTGTTAGTCTGGGTATATGTACAGGATGGAAGATGGCTGCATGCCCAAAGACACAGCGAAGTAGCCTGCACCTGGTGACCAGCAGGATGCCAGAAGCTCCAATTCAAGAAAGTTGTCCATAGAGACATAAAAGCCCCCAACATCCAACACGTCAAGTAGGAAACTCTAGCTGACCACTAACGACACAAGCTGTGGCCAGGGTTCGCCGCCACCAGGACATGTACTTTCCAAAGCAAACAAGGTCATCCCACACCACCAGCAAGGAGCAGCTTTGTGTGCGGCACTACTTGCCTTTCCAAAATCAGCTTGTTCAGCATCGAACAAAGTGCTGCATATGATCTCATCCTCAAGACTGCCCTCCCATCCTCTTCCATAGATGGAAGGATTCCAACCAATTGTAGGTAGTTGAATTCACAATGCTTAAATTCATCTACCTAGGATTGATCCAGGCCATCAGAAAAATAAGATCTTCATGCCATTGAATCTCGGCTAGATTTAAACAAAGAACTTGGGGAGGTGAAAGATCAATCTTCTAAAACATTGCACCACCCTGTCCCTAGAGATTTAGTACTCTTGGTTTCTTTGACATTCCATATCTATAGTTCCTGCGGCAAAAGAGGAAGTCTCACTCTTATGCAAAATCAGGGTATGAATATAAATATGGGGATGGTAAACTGACACCCACAGTTAAATCACAAGTTTAGCGATGCGTGATAGGCCAATGTGTCTATTTGTAGGGCAAGCCCCACTCTTTGTCAGGCTTGGTAAGTCCTCAATCACAGACTTGTTGCACACTTCACAGTATAAACATTACTCAAACATATCCAGAATAAGACAATAGAAGAAACCATAAGTATGGGGTGAGAGGGAGAGGTGAGGGGGTTTGAGAAGTAGGGGAGGGCCTGAGAAGAGTAAATGGGGTTGGGGGAGGGGGTTTGGGGAGAGGGGGTTTGGGGAGGGGGGATGGGAGAGGGGGTTTGGGGAGGGAGTGGAGGGGAGAGGGAGGTGAATGGGAGGAGAAGGAGATAGAGGGGAGGGGGCGGAGGCAGGTGGGTTGGAGGGGAGCTGGGGAAGGCGTGGAGGAGAGGAGGAGGGGGTGATGGTGAGGTGGAGGGGGCAGAGCAGAGAGGTAGAGGTGAAGGTGAGTTTTGGTCGCAGGTGAGAGGGTTTGAATTGGAGCAGAGGGTCAGGGTTGGGGGGGATCAGGGTTGGGGGGATCAGGGTTGAGGGGGGGATCAGGGTTGGGGGGGAGATCAGGGTTGGGGGGGGTCAGGGTTGGGGGTGATCAGGGTTGGGGGGATCAGGGTTGGGGGGATCAGGGTTGGGGGGGATCAGGGTTGGGGGGGATCAGGGTTGGGGGGGATCAGGGTTGGGGGGGATCAGGGTTGGGGGGATCAGGGTTGGGGGGGGATCAGGGTTGGGGGGGATCAGGGTTGGGGGGGGATCAGGGTTGGGGGGATCAGGGATGGGGGGGGGATCAGGGTTGGGGGTGATCAGGGTTGGGGGTGATCAGGGTTGGGGGGATCAGGGTTGGGGGGGAGATCAGGGTTGGGGGTGATCAGGGTTGGGGGGATCAGGGTTGGGGGGGAGATCAGGGTTGGGGGGGATCAGGGTTGGGGGGATCAGGGTTGGGGGGGAGATCAGGGTTGGGGGTGATCAGGGTGGGGGGGATCAGGGTTGGGGGGGATCAGGGTTGGGGGGGATCAGGGTTGGGTGGGGGATCAGGGTTGGGGGGGATCAGGGTTGGGGGGGGATCAGGGTTGGGGGGGATCAGGGTTGGGGGGGTAATCAGGGTTGGGGGGGTGATCAGGGTTGGGGGGGTGATCAGGGTTGGGGGGGATTAGGGTTGGGGGGTGATCAGGGTTGGGGGGATCAGGGTTGGGGGGATCAGGGTTGGGGGGATCAGGGTTGGGGGGATCAGGGTGGGGGGGGATCAGGGTTGGGGGGGATCAGGGTTGGGGGGGATCAGGGTTGGGGGGGGATCAGGGTTGGGGGGGATCAGGGTTGGGGGGGATCAGGGTTGGGGGGGTGATCAGGGTTGGGGGGATCAGGGTTGAGGGGGGGATCAGGGTTGGGGGGGATCAGGGTTGAGGGGGGATCAGGGTTGGGGGGGATCAGGGTTGGGGGGGGATCAGGGTTGGGGGGGGATCAGGGTTGGGGGGATCAGGGTTGGGGGGATCAGGGTTGGGGGGGGATCAGGGTTGGGGGAGATCAGGGTTGAGGGGGATCAGGGTGGGGGTGGGTCAGGGTTGGGGGTGGGTCAGGGTGGGGGGGATCAGGGTGGGGGGGGATCAGGGTTGGGGGGTGATCAGGGTTGGGGGGATCAGGGTTGGGGGGAACCAGGGTTGGGAGGGATCAGGGTTGGGGGGGGATCAGGGTTGGGGGGGGATCAGGGTTGGGGGGGATCAAGGTTGGGGGGGGGATCAGGGTTGGGGGGATCAGGGTTGGGGGGGTCAGGGTTGAGGGGGGATCAGGGTTGGGGGATCAGGGTTGGGGGATCAGGGTTGGGGGGGGATCAGGGTTGGGGGGGGGGTCAGGGTTGGGGGATCAGGGTTGGGGGGATCAGGGTTGGGGGGGGTCAGGGTTGGGGGGGGGGCGATCAGGGTTGGGGGGATCAGGGTTGGGGGGATCAGGGTTAGGGGGATCAGGGTTGGGGGGGGATCAGGGTTGGGGGGGATCAGGGTTGGGGGGGATCAGGGTTGGGGGGATCAGGGTTGAGGGGGGATCAGGGTTGGGGGGGATCAGGGTTGGGGGGATCAGGGTTGGGGGGGATCAGGGTTGGGGGGGGATCAGGGTTGGGGGGGGATCAGGGTTGGGGGGGATCAGGGTTGGGGGGATCAGGGTTGGGGGGGATGAGGGTTGGGGGGGATCAGGGTTGGGGGGGGGATCAGGGTTGGGGGGGGATGAGGGTTGAGGGGATGAGGGTTGGGGGGGATCAGGGTTGGGGGGGATGAGGGTTGGGGGGGATCAGGGTTGGGGGGGATGAGGGTTGGGGGGGGATGAGGGTTGAGGGGATGAGGGTTGGGGGGGGATCAGGGTTGGGGGGGGATCAGGGTTGGGGGGGGGGATCAGGGTTGGGGGGGGGGATCAGGGTTGGGGGGGGGATCAGGGTTGGGGGGGGGATCAGGGTTGGGGGGGGGATCAGGGTTGGGGGGGGATCAGGGTTGGGGGGGATCAGGGTTGGGGGGGATCAGGGTTGGGGGGGGATCAGGGTTGGGGGGGGATCAGGGTTGGGGGGGGATCAGGGTTGGGGGGGATCAGGGTTGGGGGGGATCAGAGTTGGGGGTGATCAGGGTTGGGGGTGATCAGGGTTGGGGGTGATCAGGGTTGGGGGTGATCAGGGTTGGGGGGGATCAGGGTTGGGGGGATCAGGGTTGGGGGATCAGGGTTGGGGGGGATCAGGGTTGGGGGGGATCAGGGTTGAGGGGGGTCAGGGTTGGGGGATCAGGGTTGGGGGGGATCAGAGTTGGGGGTGATCAGGGTTGGGGGGGTCAGGGGGATCAGGGTTGAGGGGGGGTCAGGGTTGATCAGGGTTGGGGGGGATCAGGGTTGGGGGGGGATCAGAGTTGGGGGTGATCAGGGTTGAGGGGGGATGAGTTGGGGGGGGATCAGGGTTGAGGGGGGATCAGGGTTGGGGGGGGATCAGGGTTGGGGGGGGATCAGGGTGGGGGGGGGATCAGGGTAGGGGGGGGATCAGGGTTGGGGGGGATCAGGGTTGGGGGGGATCAGGGTTGGGGGGGATCAGGGTTGGGGGGATCAGGGTTGGGGGGGATCAGGGTTGGGGGGGATCAGGGTTGGGGGGATCAGGGTTGGGGGGGGATCAGGGTTGGGGGGGGATCAGGGTTGGGGGGGGATCAGGGTTGGGGGGGGGATCAGGGTTGAGGGGGGATCAGGGTTGAGGGGGGATCAGGGTTGAGGGGGGATCAGGGTTGGGGGGGATCAGGGTTGGGGGGATCAGGGTTGGGGGGGATCAGGGTTGGGGGGATCAGGGTGGGGGGGATCAGGGTTGGGGGGGATCAGGGTTGGGGGGGATCAGGGTTGGGGTGATCAGGGTTGGGGGGATCAGGGTTGGGGGGGATCAGGGTTGGGGGGATCAGGGTTGGGGGGATCAGGGTTGGGGGGATCAGGGTTGAGGGGGATCAGGGTTGAGGGGGATCAGGGTTGGGGGATCAGGGTTGGGGGATCAGGGTTGGGGGATCAGGGTTGGGGGATCAGGGTTGGGGGATCAGGGTTGGGGGGGATCAGGGTTGGGGGGATCAGGGTTGGGGGGGGAGCAGGGTTGGGGGGGATCAGGGTTGGGGGGTGATCAGGGTTGGGGGGTGATCAGGGTTGGGGGGGATCAGGGTTGGGGGGGATCAGGGTTGGGGGGGATCAGGGTTGGGGGGGGGATCAGGGTTGAGGGGTGATCAGGGTTGAGGGGTGATCAGGGTTGGGGGGGATCAGGGTTGAGGGGGATCAGGGTTGAGGGGGAGCAGGGTTGGGGGGGATCAGGGTTGGGGGGGATCAGGGTTGGGGGGTGATCAGGGTTGGGGGGGATCAGGGTTGGGGGGGATCAGGGTTGAGGGGGAGCAGGGTGGGGGGGATCAGGGTTGGGGGGGATCAGGGTTGAGGGGGAGCAGGGTTGGGGGGGGATCAGGGTTGGGGGGGATCAGGGTTGGGGGGTGATCAGGGTTGGGGGGGATCAGGGTTGGGGGGGAGCAGGGTTGGGGGGGAGCAGGGTTGGGGGGGGATCAGGGTTGGGGGGATCAGGGTTGGGGGGTGACCGGGATTGCGGCGGGGTCGGGATTGCGGGGAGGGGGTCAGGATTGCGGGGAGGGGATCAGGATTGCGGGGAGGGGGTCAGGATTGCGGGGAGGGGGTCAGGATTGCGGGCAGGGGGTCAGGATTGCGGGGAGGGGGTCAGGATTGCGGGGGGGTCGGGATTGCGGGGGGGGGGGGTCGGGATTGCGGGGGGGGTCGGGATTACGGGGGGGTCGGGATGGCGGGGGGGGGGTCGGGATGGCGGGGGGGGGGGGTCGGGATGGCGGGGGGGGGGTCGGGACGGCGGGGGGGGGGGTCGGGACGGCGGGGGGGGGGGTCGGGACGGCGGGGGGGGGGGTCGGGATGGCGGGGGGGGGGTCGGGACGGCGGGGGGGGGGGGGGGTCGGGACGGCGGGGGGGGGGGTCGGGACGGCGGGGGGGGGGTCGGGACGGCGGGGGGGGGGTCGGGATGGCGGGGGGGGGTCGGGATTGCGGGGGGGGGGTTCGGGATTGCGGGGGGGGGTCGGGATTGCGGGGGGGTCGGGATTGCGGGAGGGGGGTCGGGATTGCGGGGGGGGGGTCGGGATTGCGGGGGGGGGGTCGGGATTGCGGGGGGGGGGGGTCGGTATTGCGGGGGGGGGTCGGGATTGCGGGGGGGGGGTCGGGATTGCGGGGGGGGGGGTCGGGATTGCGGGGGGGGGGGGTCTGGATTGCGGGGGGCGGTGTTTGAAGTGAAGGCCGGGACCAGCTCCGCTGTCTCCGGCTGGATGTGAAACTCTCGGGCGGGCTGTGTGATCTCCCTCCCCGGGCTGTGATCACCCTCCCCGGGCCCCAGCCGGCTGCCGATCAGCGGCCTGTCAGTCGCAGCCTCTCCCGGCTGCGGGGATCGCCCACCCGGCTCGCATTCACCCCGAGCCGCGCTGTCAGCCCCGCGGACTCACCGCCACCCTGCCCGGCCGGCACCCACCAAACTCTGCTGCTTACCGAGCGCCCACACGAAACCGAGGACGGAGAGTGTCTGTTTCAGAGCCATCATGTTGTCGGTGGATGTGTTCCGCCTGCTCCCTGGCGGGGTGTTCCCTCCTCTCACAGGACGCGGCTGCTGGGGACTGAGCAGCAGACCGGGCAGGCTGCACTCTTCCCCTCGCTGCTTCCCTACAGTGACGAAGCGCAACTGGGACCGGGGCCAAAACACCAACTTCAACACAAACAACACCCTCCTGGTCAAAGATCCCCCGCCTTTCTGCTGCAAAAAGAAACTACCCGCTTTCTTGGACCATGACATGCCAGCCAAAGGGAAGTACACCGATTCTTCCAACCCTCAGCTGCAAGCAGAATTGTATTTATATTAAAGTGGTTATTGGAGACACTGGGGAGGGTGCAACAAGTCTGCCAGAACAGAAATATTCCGATCCAAAAGAGGCTGAACAGGCCGGGCGCTTTCCTCTGTATTGAGGCTGAGGCGTGAGGTCTTTAAAATTCCGAAAGGGTTTGAAAAGACTGAACAAAGTTAACCCAGGAAACCAAATCGACATTTCAGAATGACTGAGAGATTGGTCAGAATGTGCTTCGTGGTGTGGATGGGGTGGTGTGGATGGGGTAGGGGGGGTGGCAGTGACAAAACAGGATTTCTGGCCCCCAACAAATTGCCCACCTGGTGAAGGTACATCTTCAGTGGCAACAAAAAGGGAGTTCTAAGATTTTCAAACTGCAATAATGACCGGACAGTGGTATAGTTCCAAGCCAGGGTGGTGAAATGAAAATCGCTTATTGTCGCAAGTAGGCTTCAAATGAAGTTACTGTGAAAAGCCCCTAGTCGCCACATTCCAACGCCTGTTCGGGGAGGCTGGTGTTTGACTTGGAGAAGAATTTAGAGATGTTGCTGCTCCCATGTGCCACTGCCTTTGGTGGTTCAAGTCACATGTGTTGATGCTGTTGAAGGAACCTTGCTGTAGTGCATCTTGTAGAATGGTTCACACATCTGCAACAGTGGTGGAGGGAGGGAACGTTGAAGGGGAAAATGGGTGCTGATCAAGCGGCTACTTGGTCCTGGATGAAGTTGAGCTTCATGTGTGTTTTGGAGTTATACTCATCCAGGAAAATGCCGAGTGTTCCATTGCACCCGACTTCCAGTGACATATCCAAATACTTTTCAAAAGTGATTAGGCAGTGAGCCCAAGACCCCAGTAATCCCAGGATTAAACATTTTTACACCCTTCTAATCTTTCTGCCAATCACTTTAAATCAATATCCCCTACTTATTGGCCTGTCTGCTACGGGAGTAAATCCTTCCTCTAGCTGAAAGGCTCAAAATCACATATGCCTTAATTAAACATCTCCACACCGTTTTCTCTGTTTCAAAGAAAACAACCCCAGCCTATTCACACTTTCCTCACAGTTAAATATCTCCAATTCTGGCATAATCCCCATAAATGTCCCCTCCGGTGTGATTATATCTTCCCTGGAGTGTGGTGACCAGAACTGTATGTACTACTAGCTGTGCCATAACTTGTGCTTTTAACAGTTCTAGCTTAAGTTTCCTCATCTTATATTCTACATCTCATTTAATATAAGAAAATATCCAATAAACTTTCTTAACCATCTTATCTAATAATAATAATAATCTTTATTGTCACCAGTAGGCTTACATTAACACTGCAATGAAGTTACTATGAAAAGCCCCGAGTCGCCACATTCCGGTGCCTGTTCGGGTGCATGGATGGAGAATTCAGAATGTCCAAATTACCTACCAGAACGTCTTTCGGGACTTGTGGGAGGAAACCGGAGCTCCCGGAGGGAACCCACACAGACACGGGGAGAATATGCGGACTCCGCACAGACAGTGACCCAAGCTGGGAATCGAATTTGGGACCCTATATTTGCATATTAGTTTTTATTTGAAGAGATGCATACGCTGTGCAACACCAACTAAACAGCCGTCTTTCAGTCGTTTCTATGTACATGAGAACAGGTGAATCCTCAGTGAACACCATCAACATATATTTTGTCCTTTCATGGGGTGTGAGGGCATGGCTAGCATATGTGGCTCATACCTAATTGTCCTGAGAAGGCAGTGGTCAGCTGCCTTCATGAACTACTGCAGTCCATTTGGTGTAGATACACCCACAGTGCTGTTAGGATGATGGTAGTGATGTTCACATGCGTCTGCTGCCCTTGACATCATTAGTAGTAGAGGTCATGATTTAGAAGATGCTATTGAAGGAGCCATGGTGTGTTTCTGCAGTGCATCATGTATATGGTGCATTCTGCTGCCACTGTGCTCCAGTGTTGGTGGGAATAAATGTTACAGGTGGTTGATGGACTGGCAAACAACTGCTCTGCTTTGTCGTGAATTGTGTTGAGCTTCTGAAAAATGTAAATCGCTTATTGTCACAAGTAGGCTTCAAATGAAGTTACTGTGAAAAGCCCCTAGTCGCCACATTCTGGCGCCTGTTCAGGGAGGCTGGTACAGGAATTGAACTGTGCTGCTAGCCTGTCTTGGTCTGCTTTAAAAGCCAGCGATTTAGCCCAGTGTGCTGAACCAGCCTCTTGATTCCAGTTGGAGCCACGCTCATCCTTGTAGATGTTGGAGAGGTTTAGGGGAGTCAGGAGGTGAGTTACCACCCGCTCCCCCCCGCCCATGCCAATGCAGCTGATGGAATTTCAATTCAAGTAATAAAGAAGTTAGTCTCAGTGATGGTCATCATGAAACTATTGGATTGTTGTAAAAGGCCATCTGGTTTACTATAGTCCCTTCAAGAAGAAAATCTGCCCTCCTTACCCGGCCAGTCCTATATGTGACTCCAGGTGCAACAATGTGGTTGACTCTTAACTGCCCCTGAGATGGCCTAGCAAGTCATTCAGTTGTACCAAACTGTGACAAAAAAAAAGTCCATCTGAATTTGAGGCAGCACGGTAGCACTGTGGATAGCACAATTGCTTCACAGCTCCAGGGTCCCAGGTTCGATTCCAGCTTGGGTCACTGTCTGTGCGGAGTCTGCGCATCCTCCCCGTGTGTGCGTGGGTTTCCTCCGGGTGCTCCGGTTTCCTCCCACAGTCCAAAGATGTGCAGGTTAGGTGGATTGGCCATGATAAATTGCCCTTAGTGTCCAAAATTGCCCTTAGTGTTGGGTGGGGTTACTGGGTTATGGGGATAGGGTGGAAGTGTTGACCTTGGGTAGGGTGCTCTTTCCAGGAGCCGGTGCAGACTCGATGGCCTCCTTCTGCACTGTAAATTCTTTGATAATATGATTAGCAAGAAATTGATATAAAACTAACAGTAATTCCCCCACCCAGAGGACATTATGTGCCCTTGTTGCCCTCAATATTTATTCCAAGGGGGAAGAGTACTGCTTCTTCAGCTAAGGGAGGGCAGTAGATGGTGATCAACAAAAGGTTTCCTTGCCCGTGTTTGATCTGATTCCTTGAGACTTCATGAAGTTCAGAGTCAATGTTGAGGACTTCCAGGGCCACTACCACAGTATGCAGGACTGTATGCCACTGGGCGGACTACTCTGATGTGTCTGTCAAGCCGGTGGACAGCATGTACACTGGGATGGTGATGGAGGTGTCTGGGATATTGGCTGTAAATTATGATTCAGTGAATATTACGATGATAGATTGTTGCTTGACTAGTCTGTGGGACAACTCTCACACTTCTGGCATAAGTTCCCAGATGTTACTGGGGAGGATTGTAGCCTGATTGTGCCTTGATTATGTTCTTCAGAACTGAAGACAAGTCATATTCAATCTTCTTAATAATCTTAATCTTTATTATTGTCACAAATAGGCTCTTGTTGAAATAAAAATGGAAAATGCTGGAAACATGCATCAGTTCAGCAAGCATTCAGAAAGAGGAAATTTTAGCATAAACCTCTCCCCCAGAATTGAAAATTGAAAGACAAGAGTTTTTTTTACTTTTACAATTCATTTGCCTTTGCAAGTTATAAATTGAGCAGTACAGTTTCTGATGAATTGTGAGCGATGTTTTTTAAAATCTTCCATTATGCCTGTTTGGACATATATTTGCATTTGTATAGTGCCTTTTATAATCTCGGGCATTGCAAAGCACTTTACAGTCAAGAGGTGGTCGTTATGGAGGAAAGGTGGTGGACAATCTATGGTTCAGCAAACAGCAGTATGGTAACAAGCTGGAAATCTGCTTCAGTGATGTTGGTTGGGAGATACATATTGATCAGGACTGTCCAGAATCATAGATTGTTCACAGCACAGAAGGCCATTTGATCCAGTGTGTTCTTGCTTGTTCTTTGCAAGAGAAACTCAGCTAATCCCACTTCCCTATATAAGTAAATCTTTTCCCTATAGCTCTGCAAATGTTTTCCCTTTAGACAACTGCCTAGTTCTCTTTTGAAAGCCACATTTAATTTGCCTTCACTGCACGAACCAGTCCTGCATAAAAACACTTTTCCTCATGTCATCTTTGGTCCTTAGATTCATCTTAAATTGGTGTCCACTGGTTCATGATCCTTCCATCAATGGGGACAGTTTCTCTCCATTTATTCTGCCCAGACCTCTTGTGATCTTGAGCCCCTCCATCAAATCTCTTCCTAATCTTCTCTTCTCCAAGGACAACAATCCCAGTTTCTCCAATCTATCCACATAGCTCAAGTCCTTCATCCCTGGAACCATTCTTGTAAATCGTTTCTGCACCATCTCTCATGCCTTCATATTTTTCTTAAAGTGAAGCCCAGAATTGGGCACAATATTCCAATAGACATGAACTATTCTTTTATAAAGGTTCACCATAAATTCCTTGCTTTTGTACTCAATACCTCTAATTATAAAGCCCAGGATCCCTTGTGCCTTCTTAGCTGCTTTTTCATCATGCACTTTGACTGTAAACAATTAGTGCACAAGTACCCTCCAAGGTCCACTCCTCAGCACCCTCCCCAGAATTGTATTGTTCATTTTATATTCCCTGCCCTCATTATTCATACCAAAGTGACTCTCCTTTTTTTTTCTTTTTATTCATTCATGGATGTGTGCGTCGTAGACAATGCCAGCATTTATTGCCCATCCCTAATTGCCATTGAGGGGCAGTTAAGAATCAACCACATTGCTGTGGATCTGGAGTCACATATAGGCCAGACCAGATAAGGATGACAGATTTCCTTCCCTAAAGGACATTAATGAACCAGATGGGTTTTTACGACAATCGACAATGGTTTCATGGTCATCACCAGATTTTTATAAAATTCAAATTTATGTCCCAATTCCCTGGTTATCTGGACTGTAACTTGTTGCTTAGGAATTCTGCATCTTTGCAACTCCCTTGTCCTGTCCAGCTGTCCTGGCTGAGTTGAGAGAGATTCACTCCCCAGTGTCCTGTACCCAACTGCAATATATTCAGATAAAACTAACATGTAAAAGCTTTTCTACCTTACAAGAGCCTCCAGTTGCTAAGCATTGGCTACATGCTAATTCCTTTTATTTATTCTTCACCCTCTCTAAACACAATAGAATCACAGTTGGAATTGATACAAATCCTCACACATAAAAACACCTTTGCACAGCATGAATCTAACAATAAGTTTTATCCTTTCAAGCAGAGAAACATTAAACACACTTTAAATTATATCTTATTTCTAATGTTTACCAATACAGATAAAACCACCTTTGTTTTCCGAGCAACTATTTCCATCCTTAGTTCCCTCCATAGCCTTGGATGCATCTGATTCGGTCCTGATGACTTCTAAACTTGAAATTCAATCAATCTTTCTTTTTTTTTTAATATAATTTTTATTGGAATTTTTTACAGAAATATAAAACATAACGACAAACAATGAAATGCAACAAAATAACCCATAATAACTGTAACACCCCCAGACCGTATGTATCACATCCCCCCACCCCCCCCCCCCCCCCCCCAACCCCAATGAACAACAAAAGAACTTAAAAATAAATTAAAATTAAATAAAGAAACATAGTCATTGTCCGCCCCCCCCCCCTTTGTCCCTCCCCCCCGGGTTGCTGCTGCTACTGTCCCTGTACCCTATCGTTGAGCCAGAAAGTCGAGAAAAGGTTGCCACCGCTCAAAGAACCCTTGTACCGACCCTCTCAGGGCGAATTTGACCTTCTCCAACTTAATGAAACCCGCCATGTCATTGATCCAGGTCTCCACGCTTGGGGGCCTCGCATCCTTCCATTGTAGCAAGATCCTTCGCCGGGCTACTAGGGATGCAAAGGCCAGCACACCGGCCTCTTTCGCCTCCTGCACTCCCGGCTCCACCCCAACCCCAAAAATCGCGAGTCCCCATCCTGGCTTGACCCTGGAACCCACCACCCTCGACACCATCCTCGCCACCCCCTTCCAGAACTCCTCCAGTGCTGGGCATGCCCAGAACATATGGGCATGGTTCGCTGGACTCCCCGAGCACCTGACACACCTATCTTCACCCCCAAAGAACCTACTCATCCTCGTCCCAGTCATGTGGGCCCGGTGCAGCACCTTGAATTGGATGAGGCTAAGCCGCGCACACAAGGAGGAAGAATTAACCCTCTCCAGGGCATCAGCCCATGTCCCGTCTTCGATCTGTTCCCCCAGTTCCCCCTCCCACTTAGCTTTCAGCTCCTCTACTGACGCCTCCTCCGCCTCCTGCATAACCTTGTAGATATCAGATATCTTCCCCTCTCCGACCCAAACCCCCGAAAGCACCCTGTCGCTCACCCCCCTCGCGGGAAGCGAAGGGAATCCCTCCACCTGCCGCCTAGCAAATGCCTTTACCTGCAGATACCTGAACATGTTCCCCGGGGGGAGCCCAAATTTCTCCTCCAACTCCCCCAGGCTCGCAAACCTCCCATCAATAAACAGGTCCCTCAGCTGTCTGATGCCCGCTCTGTGCCAACCCTGAAATCCCCCATCAATGTTCCCCGGGACAAACCTATGGTTCCCCCTTAACGGAGCCTCCATCGAGCCCCCCACTTCTCCCCTCTGTCGCCTCCACTGCCCCCAAATCTTGAGGGTAGCCGCCACCACCGGACTCGTGGTATATCTCGTAGGAGGGAGCGGCCACGGCGCCGTTACCAGGGCCCCCAGGCTTGTATCTCCACAGGACGCCCTCTCCATCCGTTTCCATGCTGCCCTCTCCCCCTCCATTATCCACTTGCGCACCATCGACACATTGGCCGCCCAATAATACCCCGAGAGATTGGGTAACGCCAGCCCCCCCTCATCTCTACCCCGCTCCAAGAAGACCCTCTTCACCCTTGGGGTCCCATGCACCCAAACAAAGCTCATGATGCTACTAGCCACCCTTCTAAAAAAGGCCCTAGGGATAAAGATGGGCAAACACTGAAAAAGGAACAAGAACCTCGGGAGAACCGTCATTTTGACGGACTGCACTCTACCCGCCAACGATAGCGGTACCATGTCCCACCTTTTAAATTCCTCCTCCATCTGCTCCACCAGCCTGGTAAAATTAAGCATATGGAGAGTCCCCCAACTCCTGGCCATCTGCACCCCCAGGTATCTGAAACTCTTCACTGCCCTCTTAAATGGGAGTCTCCCAATTCCCTCCTCCTGATCACCCGGGTGTACTACAAATACCTCACTCTTGCCTAAATTTAACTTATAGCCCGAGAAGCCCCCAAATTCCGCTAACAGCTCCATCACCCCCGGCATTCCCTCTTCTGGATCCGCCACATACAACAGCAGGTCGTCCGCATACAGTGATACACGATGTTCCTCCCCACCCCGCACCAGACCCCTCCATCTCCCTGACTCCCTCAATGCCATAGCCAAAGGTTCAATCGCCAGTGCAAAGAGCAAGGGGGACATGGGGCACCCCTGCCTGGTCCCACGGTAGAGCCTAAAGTAGTCTGATCTCCTTCCATTGGTAACTACACTTGCCATCGGAGCCGCGTAGAGCAGCCTCACCCATTTGATGAATCCCTCCCCGAATCCGAACCGCTCCAGCACCTCCAACAGGTACCCCCACTCAACTCTATCAAACGCTTTCTCCGCATCCAGCGCCACCACTATCTCCGCCTCCCCCTCCACTGCCGGCATCATATTAACATTTAGCAGTCTCCGCACATTCGTGTTGAGCTGCCGTCCCTTGACAAATCCTGTCTGATCCTCGTGTACCACCCCTGGCACACAGTCCTCTATCCTGGTGGCCAGGATCTTGGCCAGCAACTTAGCGTCAACATTGAGGAGCGAGATAGGCCTGTATGATCCACACTGCAAGGGGTCCTTATCCCGCTTCAGGATCAGAGAGATCAGTGCCCGCGACATCGTCGGGGGCAAAGCCCCCCCCCTCCCATGCCTCATTGAAGGCTCGCACCAACACGGGGCCCACCAGATCCGCATACTTTTTATAAAATTCCACCGGGAACCCGTCCGGCCCCGGCGCCTTACCTGACTGCATTTGTCCAATCCCCCTGACTAGCTCCTCCAGCTCTATCGGCGCCCCCAGCCCCTCTACCAGCTCCTCTTGAACCCTTGGGAAACATAGCCTGTTCATGAAGCTCTCCATCCCCCCTCTCCCCATCGGAGGTTCTGACCGGTACAGTTCCTCGTAGAAGTCCCTAAAGACCCCATTTACTTCTGTCCCCTTCTGCACTACATTCCCACCCCTATCCGTCACTCCACCAATTTCCCTAGCCGCATCTCGCCTGCGGAGCTGATGCGCCAACATCCTGCTCGCCTTCTCCCCATACTCATATACCGTGCCCTGCGACCTCCTCCACTGTGTCTCCGCATTTCTGGTGGTCAACAAGTCAAATTTGGCCTGCAAACTACGCCGTTCCACCAGCAACCCCTCCTCCGGTGCCTCCGCGTATCTCCTGTCCACATCCAGGAGCTCCCTCACCAGTCTCTCCCTCTCCTTCCTCTCCCTCCTTTCCCTATGGGCCCGGATGGAGATCAGCTCCCCCCGGATCACTGCTTTCAGAGCCTCCCAGACCATCCCCACCCGGACCTCCCCCGTGTCGTTGGTATCCAGATACCCCTCAATACTTCCCCGGACCCTCCTACACACCTCCTCATCAGCCAGCATCCCCACATCCAGGCGCCAGAGTGGGCGCTGGTCCCGTGCCTCCCCCATCTCCAGATCAACCCAGTGCGGAGCATGGTCTGAAATCGCTATGGCCGAATACTCTGCATCCTGCACCTTCGGGATCAATCCCCTGCTCAGGACGAAAAAATCTATTCGGGAATAAACCCTATGGACATGGGAGAAAAAGGAATACTCCCGCGCTCTCGGCCTCCCAAACCTCCAGGGATCCACCCCTCCCATCTGGTTCATACACCCCCTCAGCACTTTGGCCGCCGCCGGTCTCCTACCCGTCCTTGAACTGGACCGGTCCAGTGGGGGATCCAGCACTGTGTTAAAGTCTCCCCCCATGATCAGGCCCCCTGCTTCCAGGTCCGGAAAGCGGCCCAACAAGCGCCTCATGAAGCCGGCATCATCCCAATTCGGGGCATATACATTTACCAGCACCACCTTCTCTCCCTGCAGCCTACCCTTCACCATAATATATCTGCCCTCCTTGTCCGACACCACCTCAGCCGCCTCGAACGCCACCCTCTTCCCCACCAGAATCGCCACCCCCCCGGTTCTTCGCATCCAATCCTGAGTGAAAAACCTGCCCCACCCACCCCTTCCTCAGACGAACCTGGTCCGCCACCTTCAAGTGGGTCTCCTGGAGCATAGCCACATCCGCCTTCAGCCCCTTCAGATGAGAAAATACCCTAGTTCTCTTAACCGGCCCATTCAGTCTCCTCACGTTCCAGGTAATCAGCCGGATCAGAGGGCAACCTGCCCCTCTCCCCTGCTGGCTAGCCATAGCTTATCGACTGCTCGCCCCAGGCCAGCTCGCCCCGCCTGACCCGTTCCCCATGGCGATAACGCCTCTCCTCTACCCCACCGGCCCACACCAGCTCCTTCCTGGCCATTCCAGCAGCAACCCGGTATCCCCCCCCTACCCCCCCAGGCTAGGACCCCTCCTAGCCGCGACGCACCCTCCATGGTACTTCCGTGAGTCAGCTGACTTCTGCTGACCCGGCAGCTCCTGCCAAAACCCATCCCCTCCCGGCATGGGGTCATCCCCCTCTTGCCACACCTCCTTGACACCTCTTCAGCGGGGGAAAGAAAACCAGTAGAGGCCACGCCCCCACCTCCAGCTCCGCCCCCCCCGCCCCGCAGCACAGACATCCAGAGGAAAGCCCGCGCTTTCACACTGCCACACCCCACCCTTCTGACGCAGCTCCCCAAAATCCAGTTTCACCCCAACCCCCAGCCCCGTACAGAAGAGAACATATAAAGTACATACCCCCAACGTTCCCCACATACCCCACACCCATACCCAACAGACAAACCCACCCGGAAACAGAGCAAAAAGAAAACCAGCATAAAAATAACACCTGTCAAAATTGAAGAACAGCAACAGCGAAAACAGCAACGGCCATAGTGTGTCCCCAGACCCTAATTTGAGTCCAGCTTCTCCGCCTGTACAAAGGCCCACGCCTCCTCCGGGGACTCGAAGTAGTGGTGCCGGTCCTTATATGTCACCCACAGACGCGCAGGCTGCAGCATTCCAAATCTGACCTGCTTGGCATGCAGCACCGCCTTCGTCCGGTTAAACCCGGCCCGCCGCTTTGCCACCTCCGCACCCCAGTCCTGGTAGATTCGCACTACCGAATTCTCCCACTTGCTGCTCCTCTCTTTCTTGACCCAGCGCAGCACACACTGCCGGTCACTAAATCGATGGAACCGCACCAGCACCGCCCGCGGGGGTTCATTTGCCTTAGGCCTCCTGGCCATCACTCGATGAGCTCCCTCAAGCTCCAGGGGCAAATGGAAAGACCCCGCTCCCATCAACGAGCTCAACATCGTGGTCACATACGCCGGGAGATCCGACCCCTCCAGCCCCTCCGCCAGGCCCAGGATCCTCAAATTCTTTCGCCTCGTGCGAACGTCCAGCTCCTCCAAGCGGTCCTGCCACTTTTTGTGAAGTGCCTCGTGCAACTCCACTTTCCCCACGAGGACCACGGCCTCCTCCTCCCACTCAGCGGCCTGCTGCTGCAACTCCCGAATAGACACCTCCTGGGCCGCCTGGGTCCCAAGCAGCTTGTTTGTAGTTGCATTCAGGGAGTCCAGCAACTCAGCCTTCAGCTCCGCAAAACAGCGCAGAAGAGAGGCTTGCTGCTCCTGCGCCCACTTCCACCAGTCCTCGGGTGTTCCGCCGGCCGCCATTTTGTCTTTCTTCCCCTGCTTTTCTTGGGGAGCTGCTGCAGCTTTTTCCTTTGCCCCACTCCGGGTGAGCACCATAAATTATGGGGAATGCTCCTCTAGACACCTTCCCCCACTGGGATTCATCGGGACAGCGTCGACTGCTGCTAGAATTCAGCTTTCATAAAGACCCTCAAGTCAGCTTGAGAAATCTGAGCTGGCCCTTCCCCCGCCTGCCTGCTTGTAGAGGCTCTTGTTTGCTGCTGCTTCCGCCCAATCTTGCACTGTTTCTGAGGGTCTGATAACCCAGAAACATACTATTCCTGGGGGAAAGTACTCCTTGAACATTCACCAATGGCTTTTCATCGAAATTCCAACCCGTGCCGCCCAAAAAAGAGCTCTTTTCTGTAACCGTGGGCAGGAGCTGCCACTGTGTGCTCACTCACGTCATGCTGCACACCGGAAGTCCCAATCAATCTTTCTAATGCTTCCTCTGACTTTGGCAGCATTTCTTCCTTGGTAAAGAGAGATGCAAAGTGCTCATCCAGTATCTCAGCTATACCCTCTACTTTCATGCGTAAAATTCTACTTTGATCTCTAATCAACTTCACCCTTCCTACTAACAACCTTTTACCACTTTATACTCAAAAGTTGGAATTTTTGATTCCCCTTTATGTTAACTGCCTGTCTCTTCTCATACTCTCTTTTTTTCTTCTATTTCTTCTTTCACTTCCCCTCTAAACTTATATTCACCCTAGTTTTTTTCTTATATTATCAACCTGACATCTGTCTATGCACCCCTTTCCTGCTTCTTCTTACACTTTAGCTTTTTTGTCATCCTGGAAGGTCTGGCTTTGTCCATCCTACTATTCCCCATTCCCGGGAATGGACCTCGACAGTACCAGAACTACCATCCCTTTCAAGGCAGCCTACTGTTCTGTTTCAGTATTGCCTGACTAGTTCATTCTAGTTTACCTGAGCCAATACGTTGTCTTTGAGCCAAGTGATATTTGACATCCACCTGGGGGTGCAGTCGGGGAATTAGTTTAACATCTCATCTAAAAGATGGCACTTCTGGCAGTGTGGTGTTCCCTCAGTAATGCACTGGAATGTCAGTCTAGACTTTTTACTTATGCCTCTGAAGTGGAACATGAACTCACCATCTTGTGACTCAGAGGTATAATTGCATCACTAAACCTCAAAAGAAAAAACACAATAAGCCTGTTCCCCTATGTTACTGCATTTTCGATTTCTCTTTCTTGCGAGATGGATTGGATTCAAAAGTTACATTTTATACTATTCAGGAGTTAGTGAAAAGAACTGCAGACTTTGGAACTTTTATTTTGCTTATTTTATTGTATATGAAGTTGAGAGGAATGCTCTACTCATTTCTATTCTGCATATTTAATTTTATTTCTGAACAAAGCTTAACACAAAGAAAGATGTTGTGGTTGTTGGAGGTCAATCGTAGAATCATAGAATCCCTACAGTGTAGACGGAGACCATTTGGCCCATCGAGTCTGCAACAACCCTTGGGAAGAACACCCTATCTAGGGCCACGCTCCCACCCATCCCCGTAACCCCTCTAACCTTTCGGATATAAAGGGGCAATTTAGCATGGCCAATCCACCTAACCTCCACATCCTTGGACTGCGGGAGGAAACCGGAGCACCCGGAGGAAACCCACGCATACACATGGAGAATGTGCAAACTCCGAACAGACAGTGACCCATGTCGGGAATCAAACTCGGGTCCCTGGTGCTGTGAGGCAACAATGCTAACCACTGTGACACCATGTCACGTCACAGCTCAAGGACACAGCAGCAGACGTTCTTCATGGCAATGTCCTAATATCAAGCATCTGCAGCTGCTTCCATCCATCCTAAGGTCAGAAGTCAGGATGTTTGCTGATGATCGCATAGTTTTCAGTCCGATTCATAACTCCTCTGATATTGAAGTTGTCTATGTTACAATAGGACCTAGACAATATTCAGACTCAAATTGATAGGTGGCATGTAATATACACATCACATAAGTGCCAGGCATGACCAATCCCAGAGAGAATCTGACTATGTTGCCTTGACATTCAAAGATATTGGCATTGCTGGGCATTGCTGAATCCTCCAGCATCAATACCTTAGTGTTACCACTGACTAGAAGGTCAACTGGACAAGCCAGATGCAAGTGCAGGTCAGAGACTGAGAATTCTGCAGCGCGTAACTCATCTTCTGACTCTCCAAGGCCTCCCCGTCATCTACGGGACACAATTCAGGAATACTCTCTACTTGCTTAGATGAGTGCAGCTTGAACAGCACTCAAAAGACTAAAGCAACTTGGGTATCGACCTATCCATCACGTTAAATATTTACTTCCTCCACTGCTGGCATACAGTGGTAGTGGGGTGTACCATGTACAAGATGCACTATAGCAAGTTGCCAAGGCTCCTACAACAGCAAACCTGAGGCCTTTACCACCTAGATGAGCAAGAGCAACAGACACAGGGGAACATCACCATCTGCAAATTCCCTCCCAAGCCACACAACATTCTGATTAGAAATATCAGGGGCGCAATTCTCCCAGACAGGGAGAAATCATAAGGCTGGCGTCAAATCCAGGCGGGTTTGACGCCAGCCTCCCCCTCCCCGACCGGGAACCGATTCTGGTCCCCGGTCGGGGCTAGCAGCCCGCGGCCGTGAACTCCGGCATCGCGGGCTTAACGAATTTCGTTAAGCCCGCTTGCCAGAGTTTGCGCCGGCTGACGCGTCACATGACGTCAGCCGCGCATGCACAGATTGGAAGACTCCAACCTGCGCATGCGCGGATGACGTCATCGCGCATTTGCGCGAAACCCGCGCATGCGCGGGCCGGGATGCCCCTCAGCCGCCCCGCGAAGTGATACAGCGGGGCGGCGGAAGGACAAAGAGTGCGCTGGTATCGGACCCGCTGCCCGCGATCGGTGCCCACCAGGTGTGTTTGCCGTTCGTAAAAACAGCCGTAAAGGACTTGGACTTCGGCCCATCGGCCAGCTGAGAATCGCTGCTGGTCGTAAAAAAACGGCGGCAGCGATTCGTGTCGGGAGTTGGGCGTGGGGGGGGAGAATAGCGGGAGGGTGTCAGACTAGCGTGGCTGTAAAATTTTACGAACCCCGCTCTTCTCCGCACCGTCGTGAGTGCGGAGAATTGCGCCCCAGGGGTGGGATTCTCCAATAATGGGGCTATGTCCCCACGCCAGCGCCAAAACGCGAGCGTTTCACTCTGGACTTTCCTTGAGAAATTCCAGGGTGATTCTCCAACCTGCAGGGGGCTATCAGGGCCCCAGAATGCTTCTCGCAGCTCTGGATATGGGGCCCTGCACGTCCTGTCGGGAGTCCGCGCATGCGCACAGCGGTCGCCTATGGCAGCCGCGCCGTGAGCGATGGCGGACTCGGACCGAGGAGCAGCACCAAAAATGTAGGCCCCCCCCCGAGATCGCGCCTGCCCGCAGATCAGTGCAGCCCAATCGCCCCCCTGGACATACTTGAAGCCCCCCAAACCAGGGCGGCCGCGGACTGAGCCTGCAGCCACCACCAGCCGTTCCCGACAGGCAAAACGTGGTTAGAACCACACCGTCTGGAACTCGGCCAGTTGTCCCGGAGAATCACCGTAGGGGCCTCTGTCAATGGCTCCCTACCCACGTCGCGTAGACCGCGCATGCGCAATTCGCGGCGATTCTCTGGGGACCGGAGAATCGCAGGAGCGGCGTCACACCGGATTTCGGCGTCAATGGCCATTCTCCGCCCCAGCGCTGAAATCGCGAACGGAGAATCCCGCCCGATACATTTCCTTCACTGTCGCTGGGTCAAAGTCCTGGACGGTAGATGTACCTACACCACAAAGAAGTCAGCGGTTCAAGTAGGCAGGCCACTACCATCTTCTCAAAGGCAATTAGGAAAGGGCAATAAATGCTGGCTTTGCCATTGATGCTGGCATCCCATGAGAACATTTAAAAACGGATGACCCGGGCAGCACGGTGGCACAGTGGTTAGCATTGCTGCCTACGGCGCTGAGGACCCGGGTTCGAATTCCGGCCCTGGGTCACTGTCCGTGTGGAGTTTGCACATTCTCCCCGTGTCCGCGTGGGTTTCGCCCCCACAACCCAAAGATGTGCAGGTTAGGTGGATTGGCCACGCTAAATTGCCCCTAAAATTGGAAAAAATAATTAGGTACTCTAAATTTAAAAACAAAGGATGACCATTGCCCATGCAACTAAAACCGGGCAAGGAGTCAGGCCTCTAAATAGAGAAGAGGATAGGGAAGGGCAGAACCAGTTTTTCGGCAGGAGAAGTGGCCAGGGGTCTGTCGGGAAGGTAAGTTTCCCGCTTTAAAATCTTGCCTTGCAGGAGAAGCGGCCTTCAGTTTTTCGACGGGAGCAATGGCCAGGGGGAAGTCGGGAAGGTAAGTTTCCCACTTCAAAAGATTGCCTTACAGGAGAGGGATTTCTGGGAAGGTTTGTAGTACCTGTATAAAAGTTGGGCAGTTGGAGCTGGAGTTGGATGATCTTCGGATCATTCGGGAAGCAGAGGTGGTCATAGATAGAAGCTTCAGGGATGTAGTTATCCGTAGAATGAAGATAGATGGGTGACGGTGAGAGAGGCTGGGAGGAAGCAGTCAGTACAGGGATCCCTGTGGCCGTTCCCCTTAGTAACAAGTATACTGCTTTGGATACTGGTGGGGGAGACGACTTACCAGGGGTAAGCCATGGGGTACAGGCCTCTGGCACAGAATCTGTCCCTGTTGCTCAGAAGGGAAGTGGGGAGAGGAGTAGAGCATTATTCATTGGAGACTCCATAGTTAGGGGGATAGATAGGAGATTATGTGGGAATGAGAGAGACTCGCGGTTGGTGTGTTGCCTCCCAGCTGCCAGGGTCCGTGATGTCTCGGATCATGTTTTTGGGATCCTTAAGGGGGAGGGTGAGCAGCCCCAAGTCGTGGTCCACATAGGCACCAATGACATAGGTAGGAAAAGGGATAGGGATGTACGGCAGGAATTCAGGGAGCTAGGGTGGAAACATAGAGCTAGAACAAACAGAGTTATTATCTGTGGGTTGTTACCCGTCCCACATGCTAGCGAGACGAGGCATAGGGAGAGAGAGCAGTTGAACATGTGGCTACAGGGATGGTGCAGGAAGGGAGGGTTTCAGATACCTGGATAATTGGGGCTCATTCTGGGGTAGGTGGGACCTCTACAAACGGGTTGGTCTACACCTGGACCAGAGGGGTATCAATATCCTGGGGGGGAAATTTGCTAATGCTCTTCGGGAGGGTTTACACTAATTCAGCAGGGGGTTGGGAACCTGAATTGTAGCTCCAGTATACAGGACGTTGAGAGTAGTGAGGTCATGAGTAAGGTTTCAAGGTTGCAGGAGTGTACTGGCAGGCACGAAGGTGGTTTAAAGTGTGACGACTTCAACGGCAGGAGCATCCGGAATAAGGTGGGTGAACTTGCAGCATGGGTTGGCACCCGGGACTTCGATGTTGTGGCCATTTCGGAGACATGGATAGAGCAGGGACAGGAATGGTTGTTACAGGTGCTGGGGTTTAGATATTTCAGTAAGCTCAGGGAAGGTGGTAAAAGAGGGGGAGGGGTGGCATTGTTAGTCAAGGACAGTATTACGGTGGCAGAAAGGATGTTTGATGAGGACTCGTCTACTGAGGTAGTATGGGCTGAGGTTAGAAACAGGAAAGGAGAGGTCACCCTTTTGGGAGTTTTCTATAGGCTCTGAAAAGTTCCAGAGATGTAGAGGAAAGGATTGCAAAGATGATTCTGGGTAGGAGTGAAAGTACTGGACTAATGGTAAGATTCTTGGTAGTGTGGATGAGCAGAGAGATCTTGGTGTCCATGTACATAGATCCCTGAAAGTTGCCACCCAGGTTGAGAGGGTTGTTAAGAAGGCGTATGGTGTGTTAGCTTTTATTGGTAGAGGGATTGCGTTTCACAGCCATGAAGTCATGTTGCAGCTGTACAAAACTCTGGTGCGGCCGCATTTGGAGTATTGCGTGCAGTTCTGGTTGTCGCATTATAGGAAGGATGTGGAAGCATTGGAAAAGGTGCAGAGGAGATTTACCAGGATGTTGCCTGGTATGGAGGGAAGATCTTATGAGGAAAGGCTGAGGGACTTGAGGCTGTTTTCGTTAGAGAGAAGAAGGTTAAGAGGTGACTTAATTGAGGCATACAAGATGAGCAGAGGATTAGATAGGGCGGACAGTGAGAGCCTTTTTCCTCAGATGGTGATGGCTAGCACGAGGGGACATAGCATTAAATTGAGGGGAGATAGATATAGGACAGATGTCAGAGGTAGGTTCTTTACTCAGAGAGTAGTAAGGGTGTGGAATGCCCTGCCTGCAACAGTAGTGGACTCGCCAACATTAAGGGCATTTAAATGGTCATTGGATAAACATATGGATGCTAAAGGAATAGTGTAGGTGGGCTTTAGAGTGGTTTCACAGGTCGGCGCAACATCGAGGGCCGAAGGGCCTGTACTGTGCTGTCATGTTCTATGTTCTAAAAAGAAAGAAGAAATGAGGAGTAAATAGTTGAATTGGTAAAGCCATAGGCGTTGGTGTGTAAAGGAAACAGAAAGAGACTGGGGGGGAAGCTGAAAGCAACTAAAGAAAGCAGTAAGGTCAGGGGTGCAAAGGTCCGACCAATTTGGAGGCTAGACCTCATTACTTTATTTTTATTCAATTTCATACTTGGCAGCCAGCCAAAATCCAGACTGGCTGGCTAGTCAGGTGAGAAAACCAGAGGTAGGAGATCACAGGTTTTTGGGGACAGTCCATGAAAATTGGGAGATGTGGAGCCTGCAGTTTGGGGTGCTTATAGCATGCTGCAGGCTCCTGGATTGGTGGTGGAATCTTACAGTGCACCCACAATGTCCTCCACATTGGGAACAGTGATGCCTGGGACTGATCCACATGGGACTGTGAGCACAAAGGACAACAGACAAGGTTGCAACATTCAATGGGACATTTATTCAGGGTGGCATGTTGGTACAGTGGTACTGCTGCCTCACTGCGCCAGAGACCTAGGTTCAAATACGGTTTTCTCCCACAGTCCAAAGTTATGGGGCTGGATTCTCTGTTTCAGCGACTAAGTGTTGACACCAATGGAGCATGTGGGGTCTTTTACGACCAAAAATTGCGCGTGAAACCCTCACCGATTCCTGGACTGGTGAGGGGCTAGCAGCGGTGGTGTGTGAAACTCCTGGTTCCCGCGCCAAAAACAGCCGGAGAATGGCCTGGTCCCTGACCGCGCATACCCATGGCTGATGACCTACAGCGGTCGTGCTGTAGAACATGGCGCCGGCCGTGCATGGACACAACCCGCCATCCGCGACCCCACAGTCCACCCCCAGCCATCCCCCACCAGTCCCCCCCAGCCCCCCACCAAGCCTCCCGATCAGCGGCATGGATCCCGACCGAGTGTGGCGGCGCCGGATGCAGTCTGCTGCTGCCATTCCGGGTTCTCGCACGTCTGAGACCACATGTGTCCTGTGCTGTTGGGAGCTCGGCCCATCAGGGGCGGAGCATTGGCGGGCGGGTCGGCTGATGACGCACTAACGCCGGTGACGCGCGACGTGATGATGCCATTTCTGAGGGGGTGGAGCATGGCTGACCGGCGTCAAATCGGTGCCGGCTCTGGTTTGGGCGTGGGAGCAATTCTCTGGCCGATCTCCGATATCGGCATCGGACAACGGAGAATCCCGCGTGTGGAGGTTAGATGGATTGGCCATGATCAGTGCATGGAGTTCAGGGATAGGGCGGTGGAGTGGGCCTAAGTAGTGTGCTCTTTCAGAGGGTTGGTGCAGACTCAATGGCCTCCTTCTTCACTGTAAAGATTCTATGAAACCAAATATATTTAGAATGAGACAAAAAAATATCTTCACCATTTATATATAAGAAAATCTATAGTTAAAATAAAACATAAATATATTTTTAAAATTGCATCTAAAACATGAAGATATGATTTGATAAATGTGCAATTCAAATATTTTCTATTATTATTTTAGACTCAAGTTATGTGAATTGTGACAAATCTTTAAATTGTAACATTTGTTAAGGAAATCAATAAGGGAAGTGTTTGTCACGAGTCAGCTATTTCTATTTTCAGTAGTTTTCGTTGGTTTCAGAAAAAAGTTTTCACCAGATGGCTGCCACCTGTGATGAACGATTGACAGCTGTACCACAACTGATCTATCACATACAACAACAATTTGTGTTTATATAGCACCTTTCAACAGCATAAAATATTCCAAGGTGCTCCACAGTAACATAATCCGGCAAGAAATTGGCACACAGCCAAAGCAGCAGGGGATATGTGACCAATTGCTTTGAGAGATAGGTGGGTTTTATGGGAGGTAAGGTGATTAGTTGTCTAGTGAGGGAATTAGAGAGTCTAGAGCCTAGATAGCCAAAGACACAGCTATTAATGACAGGGTGAAGGAAGCAGGGGCTGCCCAAGGAGGTCAGAATTGAAGGAACACTGAGTTGTCAGATGTTTGTCGGCTGAAAGAAGTTCCAGAGAGAGTGAGGGGTGGGGGGTGGGGGGAGGGTGGGGGGAGGGTGGGGAGCCTCAGAGGGATTTGAAGACAAGGATCTTGCCTAATTTCTCTAAATTCTTTCAATTTTAATTTCACTTCAGCACAGTGGTTAGCACTGTTGCTTCACAGCGCCAGGGTCTCAGGGTCGATTCCTGGCTTGGGTCACTGTCTGTGCGGAGTTGGCACGTTCTCCCTGTGTCTGCGTGGGTTGCCTCTGGGTGCTCCGGTTTCCTCCCACAGGTCCCAAAAGACGTGCTGTTACGTAATTTGGACATTCTGAATTCTCCCTCTGTGTACCCGAACAGGCGCCGGAATGTGGCGACTAGGGGCTAGTCACAGTAACTTCATTGCAGTGTTAATGTAAGAATACTTATGACAATAATAAATTCTTATTAAATTATCATTATTCCTATTTTCACGGGCAAGAGCGATTGGAACTTGTTGTGAGTTAAGATAAGAAAAACAATCAGTTTTAGATGAGCTCCAGTTAATGGATGGTGGAAGGTGGATACCAAATTTGTTAAATTTTTGGTCTTGTTCTTTCTTATTTTCCAATAGCTTGTGTTGATTTTGTTCATTCCCTGTGAGACTTTGTCATCCGTTTATATAAATAATCTGAACTGAATTAAAACAGTGTGTGCTTGATGTGTTCACATAAATCTCATATACATTTTAGTCAACCATCTTTTGCTATATTTCAGAGTGTGTATCTATATTTTGCCCTTCTTTACTAAAGGTATTGATTTATTGCCGAGACACAGCTTGGATGTTTGCAGCCCCACACACCTCAGCCAGATGAGCATCCTTGAGCTGTGAGGAGTGAGTGCTAAGGCCATATGGAGCCAATTTGGTCGTACCTTTGCCTGACATTTTCTCTCTCACACAAGCAATCTGCACGCACAACTTTGTGGCACAAGATTTGTTTTTTCTGTCCTTCACCCAGGAATAGCGAGTTGACCTGTAGTTTTCCTGGGATACCAGAGATCAAACCTGAAATGGACCTGGGTAGCACATTTGGCAACCAACCATTGGAGCGGTACATCTCAGTAGATCACGTCCCTCGTGATGGCAGCTTTATTTGAGTAATGATGATGACTTTTGTTTTGGGAGAGGCCTTTGAACCTACTCTGCCATTCATTTTTTTTTTTTTAAATAATTTTTATTGAAAGAGTTTTTCCATACAAACATTTACCCCTACTAATTTTTAAATTATTTACAACACAATCCCTCTAGGCAAATGTCCTCCCTCGCCCGCCCTCCTCGCGCGCAACCAGTCCTGTCCTCCCCCCCCCCCCCCCCCCCCCCCCCCCAGGCAACCTTAACAAACAAGGCAGCCTACAGTTTCAGACATGAGCAGCGAGCAGACTTGCCCGCGTTACAGTCGTGCATGTTCCCCCCCGACCCCTGCTGCCCCCCCCCTCCCCTCCCCCCCCCCCTCCCCCCCCCCCCCCCCCCCCCCCCCCCCCCCCCGGGTTGCTGCTGCCACGACCCCGAACGTCTATCTCTGATCTAAAAAGTCAAGGAAAGGTTGCCACCCGCCTGGCGAATCCCTGTACCGACCCTCTCAGGGCAAATTTGATCCTTTCTAGCTGAATATAGCTAGCCATATCATTAATCCAAGTTTCAACGCTTGGAGGCCTCGCGTCCTTCCATTGAATTAATATCCTTCGTCGAGCCACTAGGGACGCAAAGGCCAGTATTCCGGCCTCCCTAGCCTCCTGTACCCCCGGTTCTACCCCGACCCCAAAGATCGCAAGCCCCCATCCTGGTTTGACCCTGGACCCCACCACCTTCGACACCGTCCTTGCCACCCCCTTCCAGAACCCTTCCAGCACCGGACATGCCCAGAACATATGCACATGGTTCGCTGGGCTTCCCAGACATCTGACACACCTGTCCTCACCCCCAAAGAACCGGCTCATCCTTGTCCCCGTCATGTGAGCTCTATGCAGCACCTTAAATTGAATGAGGCTCAGTCTCGCACACAAGGAGGAAGAGTTGACCTTCTCCAGTGCATCCGCCCACGTCCCGTCTTCTATCTGCTCTCCCAGCTCCCCTTCCCACTTGGCTTTCAGTTCCTCCCCTGATGCTGCTTCCGCCTCCTGCATTATCTTGTAGATGTCTGATATCTTCCCCCCTCCGACCCAGACCCCCGAGAGCACCCTATCACTCGCCCCCTTACTGGGGAGCAGGGGAAACCCCTCCACCTGCCGCCTAGCAAATGCCTTCACTTGTAGATATCTGAACATGTTTCCCGGGGGGAGCTCAAACTTCTCCTCCAGCCCTCCCAGGCTCGCAAACCTCCCCTCTATAAACAGGTCCTTCAGCTGCCGTATGCCCACCCTGTACCAGCTCTGAAATCCCCCGTCGATGTTCCCCGGGATGAATCTATGGTTCCCTCTTATTGGCGCCGCCAACAGACCTCCCATTTCCCCCCTATGTCACCTCCACTGCCCCCATATCTTGAGGGTGGCCGCCACCACCGGGCTCGTGGTGTACCTCGTGGGGGGGAGCGGCCATGGTGCCGTTACTAGGGCCCCCAGGCTTGTGTTGCCACAGGACGCCCTCTCCAATCGTTTCCAAGCTGCCCCCTCCCCTTCCATCATCCACTTGCGCACCATTGACACATTTGCCGCCCAGTAGTACCCCGAGAGATTGGGCAGTGCCAGCCCTCCACTGTCCCTACTCCGCTCCAAAAAGACCCTCCTCACCCTTGGGGTGCCATGCGCCCACACGTAGCTCATGATGCTACTCGTCACCTTTTTGAAGAAGGCCCTAGGGAGGAAGATGGGCAAGCACTGAAATAAAAACAAGAACCTTGGGAGGACCGTCATTTTGATTGACTGCACCCTCCCCGCCAGCGACAACGGTACCATGTCCCACCTCTTAAATTCCTCCTCCATCTGTTCCACCAGCCTGGAAAAGTTCAACTTGTGGAGGGTCCCCCAGTTCCTTGCCACCTGCACCCCTAAGTACCTAAAGCTCTTTCCTGCTCGCTTGAAGGGGAGTCTCCCAATACCCTCTCCCTGGTCCCCCGGGTGTATCACAAAAACCTCGCTTTTGCCCAAATTTAGTTTGTACCCCGAGAAGTCCCCAAACTCTGCTAATAGTTCCATTATCTCCGGCATTCCCCCTTCTGGGTCTGCCACGTACAGCAGTAGATCATCCGCATACAGCGATACTCGATGTTCCTCCCCTCCCCTAGTCAGTCCTCTCCACCCCCCTGAACCCCTCAGTGCCATCGCCAACGGTTCAATCGCCAGTGCGAAAAGTAGGGGGGATAGGGGACATCCCTGCCTGGTCCCTCGGTGGAGCCCGAAATACTCCGACCTCCTCCCGTTTGTCACTACACTCGCCGTCGGGGCCGAGTAGAGCAACTTCACCCACTTAATAAACCCTTCCCCAAACCCAAACCGTTCCAACGTCTCCCACAGGTACTCCCACTCCACCCTATCGAATGCCTTCTCCGCGTCCAGCGCTACCACTATCTCAGCCTCCCCCTCCACTGCCGGCATCATAATTACATTCAGCAATCTCCGCACGTTCGTGTTGAGCTGCCGCCCCTTCACGAACCCCGTCTGGTCCTCATGGATTACCCCTGGCACACAATCCTCTATTCTAGCTGCCAGGATCTTTGCCAGCAACTTGGCATCCACGTTCAGAAGCGAGATAGGCCTGTAGGACCCGCACTGCACGGGGTCTTTATCCCGCTTCAATATCAGGGAGATCAGAGCCTGCGACATTGTCGGGGGCAGAACCCCCCCCCTCTCGCGCCTCATTAAAGGCTCGTACCAGTACCGGTCCCACCAAGTCCACATTTTTCTTATAGAATTCCACCGGGAACCCATCTGGCCCCGGCGCCTTCCCCGCTTGCATCTGACCTATTCCCTTGACTAGCTCCTCTAGCCCTATTGGCGCCCCCAGCCCTTCTACCAGCCCCTCCTGGACCCTTGGGAACCTCAATTTGTTTAGGAAGTCCTCCATTCCCCCTCTCCTCGTCGGCGGCTCAGACCGATACAACTCCTTGTAAAAATCCCTGAAGACCCCGTTCACTTCTTGCCCCTTCTGCACTACCTTCCCGCCCCTCTCCTTCACTCCCCCAATCTCCCTAGCCGCATCTCGTTTGCGAAGCTGGTGTGCCAGCATCCTGCTCGCCTTTTCCCTATACTCATAGACCGCGCCCTGTGCCCTTCTCCACTGCGTCTCTGCCTTCCTGGTGGTCAGCAGGTCGAACTTGACCTGCAGGCTGCGCCGTTCTCCCAGCAGCCCCTCCTCTGGTGCCTCCGCATATCTCCTATCCACTTCCAATAGCTCCCCCACCAGCCTCTCCCTCTCCTGCCTCTCCTTTCTTTCTCTGTGCGCCCTTATGGAGATCAGCTCTCCCCTGATCACTGCCTTCAGGGCCTCCCAGACCATCCCCACCTGCACCTCACCCGTGTCATTCAAGTCCAGATAGCTTTCAATGCTCTTCCGGACCCTTTTACACACCTCGTCGTCCGCTAACAGCCCCACATCCAGCCGCCACAGCGGGCGCTGGTCCCGCGCCTCCCCCATTTCCACATCCACCCAATGCGGTGCATGATCAGAGATCGCAATGGCCGAGTACTCAGCTTCCCGTACCCTCGGGATCAGCCCCCTGCTCAACACGAAGAAATCGATTCTGGAGTACACTCTATGGACGTGGGAGAAAAAGGAATACCCCCTCGCCCTCGGCCTACCAAACCTCCATGGGTCTACTCCTCCCATCTGCTCCATGTACCCCCTCAGCACTTCTGCCGCTGCCGGCCTCCTATTGGTCCTTGAGCTCGATCTGTCTAGCCCGGGGTCCAGCACTGTGTTAAAGTCCCCCCCCATGATCAAGCCCCCTGCCTCCAGTCCCGGAATGAGGCCCAATAGGCGCCTCATAAAACCCGCGTCATCCCAGTTCGGGGCATATACGTTGACCATCACCACTTTCTCCCCCTGCAGCTTACCCTTCACCATCACATACCTACCCTCCTTATCCGCCACCACCTCCTCCGCCACGAACGACACCCTCTTTCCCACCAGAATCGCCACCCCCCCGGTTCTTTGCGTCCAATCCAGAGTGGAACACCTGTCCCACCCACCCCCTTCTCAGGCGAACCTGGTCCACTACCTTCAAATGGGTCTCCTGTAACATTGCTACATCAGCCTTCAGTCCCTTCAGGTGTGAGAATACCCTTGATCTCTTGACCGGCCCATTCAACCCCCTCACGTTCCAAGTGATCAGCCGGGTCGCGGGACGACCCGCCCCCTTCCCCTGCCGATTAGCCATGTCCTGTTCCCTGCTCGCCCCGGGTCGACCCTTCCCTTCTGACCCGCTCCCCATGGCGATGTCCCCCTCCCCCCACCTCTCCAGCCCTCCACTTCCCGTTTCTGGTCTTTTCAGCAGCAACCCGGTATCCCTCCCTAACCCCCCCTCCCCCCCCACCCCCAGGCTAGGACCCCTCCTAGCCGCGATGTACCCTCCATCGTACTCCCGTAAGTCAGCTGGTTCACGCTGACCCGGCTGCTCCTGCCACACTCCGACTCCCCCCGGCTCGGGGGGGGGGCCTCCCCCCCCTTGCCACTCCTCCCTGGCCCCGCTCCAGCGCGGGAAAGGTCGCCATTGCTAGCCACGCCCCGCACTCCTCCCCTCCCCCCTCCTCTGCCCCGCGCGCGGGAAAACAGAGGAAAGCCCGCGCTTTCGCCCTGCCACACCCCACCCCGCCATCTTCAGTTCCACCCCCGTCCCCGTCCATGCCTGTAAAAGAACCCCCCCTAGGAACCCATATCCCCGATCTGCTCTCCCCCCCCGTCCCACCTCCCCAACTTAACATCATAAATAACAGATAAATAACAAATAACAATGTACTTAACAGTCGCCCTCTACCAAACAGCATAAATAACCATAAATAACCATGAATAACCACAATAACAATAACTAAGGGAAGTTGGCAAAGGGGGAAAAAACATCAGAAGAAAAACCACAGCAAGAGTTCAAAATCCAAACAAAGAATTCAGCAGAAAGTACCCGAGCGGCTACGGCCGCCAAGTATCCCCTGGGTCTAATTCGAGTCCAGTTTCTCTTCCTGTACAAAGGCCCACGCCTCCTCTGGGGACTCAAAATAGTGGTGTTGGTTCCTGTAGGTGACCCACAAGCGCGCTGGCTGCAGCATTCCGAACCTGATTCGTTTTGCATGTAGCACCGCCTTCGTCCGGTTGTACCGGGCCCGCCGCTTTGCCACCTCCGCACTCCAGTCCTGGTAGACCCTCACCGTCGAATTCTCCCACTTGCTGCTCCTTTCCCTCTTGGCCCACTCCAGCACTCTCTCACGGTCGCTGAGTCGCTGGAACCGCACCAGCACCGCCCTCGGGGGCTCATTTGCTCTTGGCCTCCTAGCCATGACCCTGTAGGCCTCTTCCAGCTCCAGGGGCGAAGGGACGGCCCCTGCCCCCATCAGGGAGCTCAGCATTTCTGCTACATATCCCGGGAGGTCTGACCCCTCCAGGCCTTCTGCCAGGCCCAAGATCCTCAGGTTCTTCCGCCTCATTCGGGTATCCAGCTCCTCAAAACGGCTCTGCCATTTCAGGTGGAGTGCCTCGTGCACCTCCACCTTTCCCACGAGGACCGTGGCCTCCTCCTCCCTCACAGTCATCTCCTGTTGCAGCTCCCGAATCGACGCCTCTTGGGTCGCCTGGGCTCCCATCAGCCTGGTGGTCGTCGCATTCATTGACTCCAAGAGCTCCATTTTCAGCTCCGTAAAGAAGCGCAGGAGAGCGGCCTGCTGCTCCTCCGCCCATTTCCTCCATTCCTCGGGTGCGCCACCGGCCGCCATTTTGGTCTTCTTCCCCCGCTTTTTTTTGGGAGCTGCTGTTGCTTTCTTTACCACCCCACTCCGGGTACCGACCATAAAGTTGGTCTGGTTCTCTTCAGGGAGCCTTCCCCCACCGGGATTTGTCCTTACAGCGCCGTTGGGGCCCTCCAATCGGCCCGAAAACACCTTTGTAGCAGGAGCAGCCAAACGTGCGACTTAGCTGGTCATAGCCGCAACCGGAAGTCTACTCTGCCATTCAGATGGCTGATCTTTAGCTCAACTCTATTAACCCTCAGCTTGACATCCTTTGCTTCTCTTACCTGCCAAAAGCCAGTTCCACAGTCTGGAAGATGCTCTTTGTAAGGGCTAGTGCAGACTCGATGGGCTGAATGTCCTCCTTCTGCACTGTAAACTCTCTGATTCTATGATTCTGTTGGCTTTGTTTCAACACCCTTTTGGGGAGAATTTCAGTTTCACAGGCAAACAGTCTCAAAGTAGAGTAGGCGGCCCGGGGGGGGGGGGGGGGGGGGGGGGGGGGGGGGCTCTACTTAAGGCTGGGTTATCCCACATTATTACCAGAAGGAGGGTTATTTGTGTCCAGCCCATGCAGTACCTGACTGAAGTCGCAATGGGGGCTATGAAAGGAAGCGCTTGATATCCCTCACCTTAGCAATCACCAAAAGTACAAAGCCACTTCGCCTAATGGTCACTTCATAAGTGCACTGATCAGTATAGAATTGAACCATAAATGGAGGAAAGTCATTGGTTTAATCCCCAGTTTGTATGGAACTACCAGCTTCTGTCGGGGTAGCGGCTGACAACTGAATTCTCCTTCGTTTAGGAGAGGGCACTTAATTCGCCACATTCCTCAGTTCTATTTTCCAATGGCTCTTGTTTGAAAAGTTGCCAGTGTGGACTTTGTGTAGGGGCAGAATAGAATCTGGTTGTAATATCAGCTTGTCAGTATCAACTATTCAGATGACAGATGAAGAGTAGCCAATTGGGTGAGATAAGGCATCAAGGACCTTTGATAATGTAGCTGGGTGATGGGAGAAAAGTTCCAAGTTTAAAATAAAGTCATTTACAAGAAATCACTGGTTTTATAATTGGAGAACTGACTCCTGGCAAAGGCAGCTTGTGTAAATGCACCAAGAAGTGACACAGGAAGTAGCAGTTCTCGATGTTGCACTTTTGATTTGCACATGAACAGATCCACTGGATAGTGGGAATTGTATTCCCCGACGTTTCCCTTTCTCTATCTGGAGTGCCCAACAGAAGTTGGTGAGGGATGGGTGAGAAACTGTCCCCTTCCTCCACCACCCACATTCCTCCATCGCCCACAATCCTCCATCGCCCACATTCCTCCATCACCCACATTCCTCCATCGCCCACATTCCTTGACACACATCAGAACCCCATTTACAACCTGCTAATTAGTTGCACCCCCCCAAATAGGTGGTAAAGAGGCAGATAGCTGACAGCTGGCTGGTTAGAATCATAGTTTCCCTAAGCAGCCTACCAGTTTGATGGTCAGTAGTAGACTGGAGGGTAAATGGGACTGAGGTATTAGCAGGGGCTTGGGACTAGGAAGGTAGGTGTGGGCAGCCTGCGGGAGTGGAGGCTGAGCCTTTCCAGCTGCTCCTGGCCACACTAAAGAAAGGTTTTGTGGTCTCTCTGATCCACTTGGATCAAGACTTGCGTTCACTGAGCAGGGCCCCATGGATCTTGATTTGACCACACGTGTGATAAACCTGCCTGATGTAGGAAGCTGCCTCATTTGACACCAAAATGAGTGGTGGTATATTCTCCGCAATATGTGAACAGAGTAGATGTCAGACTCACACTTTTTAAAATGCTCTCCTGCCTGATTTCCATTAAACTGCATTGGGGATCTGCAGGTTTTCCAGTGGAGTGCAGTGGTGGACAAGTCAATCTCCCATGGAATTGTTACCCCATTTTTACCCTACTGTTCCGATTTAGAAAACAGTGTCCTTGAATTTCCATAGGCTCAGTCTCCTCGATCTGAGACACCTGCATTCTGTCTGGTACCTAATAGATCAGCTCTTTTCCTTTTGCTGATCCTGTACCTCTCTCCCTCTGTTCTGCTTTTTTAATCAGACCACCTGAGAGTCTTAAGTGTACCATGGCAAAAGCACCTGCTCTCTCCTTTGTTCTCAGGCGTTACACCTGGCATTTAGGGCGTGATTCTCCGGCCTCGTTACCATAAGACCATAAGACATAGGAGCAGGATTAGGCCACTTGGCCCATCGAGTCTGCTCCGCCATGCAATCATGGCTGATATTTTCTCATCCCCATTCTCCTGCCTTCTCCCCATAACCCCGATCCCCTTATTAATCAAGAACCTATCTATCTCTGTCTTAAAGACACTCAGTGAATTGGCCTCCGCAGCCTTCTGCGGCAAAGAGTTCTACATATTCACCACCCTCTGGCTGAAGAAATTCCTCCTCATCTCTGTTTTAAAGGATCGTCCCTTTAATCTGAGATGGTGTCCTCTGCTTCTAGTTTTTCCTACAAGTGGAAACATCCTCTCCACATCCACTCTATCCAGGCCTCGCAGTATCTTGTACGTTTCAATAAGATCCCCTTTCATCCTTCTAAACTCCAACGAGTACAGACCCAGAGTCTTCAAACGTTCCTCATTCGACAAGTTCTTCATTCTAGGGATCATTCTTGTGAACCTCCTCTGGACCCTTTCCAAGGCCAGCACATCCTTCCTTAGATATGGGGCCCAAAACTGCTCACAATACTCCAAATGGGGTCTGACCAGAGCCTGATACAGTCTCAGAAGCCCATCCGCCAGGTTCACATTTTTCAAAAGGAGTAATAATCGGCGCCAGCGTGACCACTTGTAGGTGTATCCCCAGCCTGGTCTTGTATTCTTGTTACATTCTCACTCAAGCGAAACAAGGTCGGTGAACAGCGGGAAGGGCCAAAAACAAGAACCGCGCCAGGCGTCAAACAGTTTGTGATGCAACCGCCCGCTCCACTAGGTGAAATCAGGATCTCGCCATAGCGTGGCGAGAAACCAATAATCGTCACTTAAGCCCAATTTCCATACCATTGACGAGAGCCACCCCTTATCCAAATTGCTCCTATCATTCCATCTCAGAATGTGCATCCTGGGGATACACCTACAAGTGGTCACGCTGGAGCCGAGGAGGTGAGCAGCCATCATTGGTCACAGGCAAAGAGCCCAGAGGTGCTGGAATTGCCACCCCAGTGCTCAGCAGGGGCTTGGAGACCCTTGGTTTGGGGTGGGGGACCCTCCGCAGGGGTGCGCCAATCCAACATTGAGGATCACTGAGGGTGCCAAGGGAGGGTGGGGGGGGGGGGGGGGGATCCGTGCGTCAATAGCTCGCAGCACCACCATGCCAACCCCTGGATTACCCGTTCCGGGGGCAACCCTCGTCCCTGCCTGTCTGCCCCAATGTACACCCATAACCCCACCGACTGCCGAGGCCTCCAGCCCTGTGGCTGAAGGCTATGGCGAATAGGGAATTGGCAATCGTAGTTAAGTGAGCACTTCACACAACCCAAGTGGATTCCCGTGGGTAGGTGAGCCATTTAGCATGTGGAAGTCATTGCCTAGCATCCCAATCACACCTTGATGCCTGGACACTCTGCCTGAACACTGTGGCCGGCAACACCACACACGCAGCAGCCAACATCCAAATACTCAGGGGATGGGACTCAGCTTCGGGGGCATGTACAGGGCCGGAGGGTGGGTGGGTGCCACGGGGAGGGGGAGATGCCTGGAGATATGGTTCGGGGGTCGGCCCGTGTTGTGGAGGAAATTGACAGAGCCATCATACTGGTTGTGCACAAAGGTGTTTAACGCGTAATACAAGTCCCCACTCTCCTAATGGTTCCGCCCCCCAACCTCCACCGCACCTCCCCACCCCCTACCCACAAATCCCCCCCCCCCCCCCCCCCAACCTCCCTTGGCACCCTCAGTGATCCTCAATGTGCTTGGCCCTCCTAGCTCTTTTTTTTTTTTTTTTTTATTTTTTTTTTTATAAATTTAGAGTACCCAATTATTTTTATTAATTTTTTTTTTTTTTTTATTTTCCAATTAAGGGGCAATTTAGCGTGGCCAATCCACCTAACCTGCACATCTTTGGGTTGTGGGGGCGAAACCCACGCAGACACGGGGAGAACGTGCAAACTCCACACAGACAGTGACCCAGGGCCGGGATTCGAACCCGGGTCCTCAGCGCCGTAGGCAGCAATGCTAATCACTGTGCCACCGTGCTGCCCCGGCCCTCCTAGCTCTAACACGACGTGTAGGTGTATCCCCAGGATGCACATTCTGAGATGGAGGCAGCTAGTTGCTTACCTCGTTCCATGGCCTTCGATGCCCCTGGCGGGCGTCCTCTGAGGGCTCTGAGGATGGAGAGCTCCAGCTCACTTGCTGACGGCACATGCACAGTATGCCAGCCTGTTCTGGTTGCTGACTTCAAGATGCGGCCTCATCAGAGGGGTGAAACTCGAGGGGGCTGGTGGTCATCGTCGCCACTCCATGGGATGAGTCCGGGTTGGCACCCGGTGCCCTCTCCTCACGGTCGGTGCCCATCGGGCCCTGGGGTTCACCTTGGGATGGAGGGGCAGCAGGTTCAAGCCCCGGCTGACCCTGCATCATCTGGCTCTTCTACCCCTGCCGGCTCCCCATGGTCCCCACCTTGTGTTGATGCCCTTGGCGATGCTCCTCAGTGACTGGGACAAGCTCCCAGCGTTTCGGCCATGCCCATCTGAGAGCGAGACATGTCCCGCAGAACCTCATCAATGTCAGCCTGGTACTGGGTCACATCTCACAGCGAAGCAGACATTCTGTTGAGACCCTCAGCCATGGCCGTCACCGACTGCGCGACTATAATGATGGCATCATCGGTGCCCTCCTCCGATGTGGTCTCCTGGGAGGTGGGAAAGGGGGCCGCCTGGGATGGAGTTCACCTTGGAATGGAGGAGCAGCTGGTTCGAGCCCTGGCTGCCCCTCCATCACCTGGCTCTGCCAGCCCTTGCGGTTCCCCATGGTCCACACCATCATGTCAACACCCTCTGCAATGCTCCTCAGTGAGTGGCACATGCTCTGCATCGCCTCAGCAATGCCCACCTGCGCCGTCGGCTGGAGGACCTGCGGGAGAATGGACATGTGGTCAGTGGGAGCGATGAGTCAGTCAGTAAGACAATTAACTCACGTTTAACAGTTCCCCGGGTGGAGCCTGGTGGTTCCTCACCTCTGCTGCGTCTGCCAGCCTCCATATGGGGGACTGATTTGTCCTTGGCCACCCCAGTCCCCTCCAGGGCATGCTCTTCGAAGGAGATGAGGATTCTTAATTCTGGCACCCCTCTATCAACCTCGGCCCTCTCCCAAAGATTATGGGAGTGCTTTTCCTGAGGAGACACAGAGGGGGCATTTTTAGTCACATGCGTGGTTCACTGAGGTGGGAAGGGGGTGTGAAGGGAGGGTTGGGGGGATTTGAATGGGGAAGGGTTGGAGGGACGGGTTGTGGGTCACATGGGGAGTTGAGGGATGAATGCTCCCCTTGGGGGTTTGTGGGGGGGGGGGGGGGGGGGATTTGTGTCTACTCACTCGTGCTGCCCGGTGTAGGTCGTTGACCTTTTTTCAGCACTGGAGGCCAGTCCTCCTGGTCACAGCGCACCCCACCGCCCGAGCTCAAAGCTGCCGCCATCCCATCTCCGGCCAGCACTGACTAACCTATGGCTCACCCTCCTTGGCCCTTGCGACAACAGGACATCCCTCCTGGCCTCCACTGTGTCTAGGAGCCTCCCCAGGTCAGCGTCCCCTTGGCAGCATTGTTGCGAGCTGGCTAGAGTTGGCTGAGCAAGTGCAGCTTAAGCGCTGCTTGACCTTGTTAGCAGAGCGCAGTCCCGGCGAATCAGCTAGCTTCATTTGCAGGTCACATGACCCTTTGCATGACCCTGTTTTACCTTTAACTAAAGAGAACTAAGAGAAATCAGTTTCAGTCAGGTGACATTTCGTCACTGGTTTGGAACATTAACTTTATTTCTTTCCCAGGTTTGCTGAGTATTTCCAGCATTTTCTGATTGTATTTCAAATTCTCAGCATTCACAGTATTTTGCTTCTGAAATTGTTTATGTTCGGTGCTGGCCCTCAATGTTTCAATTTTCTGTCAGGAAGTTACTGGAGCCAGGAGTCCCTGTTATGTTTCAGGAATATTCTGAAATGAAAATGGAAAATGCTGGCAATATCTGAAAAAGGAAAGAAGAGTTTAATATCTTTTGGTCGGGCCCATTTCCGATAAAGGATTTCCTCTTGAAAAATTCACCTTTTCTTTGTCCAAATTCTAACCTATCTGCGAAGCACTTCTGTCATTTTCTACCTTTTTTTTTCCATTCGTGGCTAAGGTTTCCAGAATTTCTTTATTCAATCCATCTCTCTTCACACCATCTTTTGGTGGTAACACTCTTGTTTCTCAATTGGAAGATCGGGGGTTGCAGGCGTACTCCAGAGCATTAAATCTGGGCTGACACTCCAGTGTTGTGGAGGAGGTCTTGTGGCTCAGTGGTAACACCCTGATCTGCCCCCCCCCCCCCCCCACCGCCTCCCCCCCCGCCCCCTCACCGGACTTGATGGCCGAGGAAGGTGTATTCTTGACATGTTCAAACAGGTTGAGTGCGTCAACCTGTAAATACTTACAAGCATACCAATGGCATGTCGGTAAAAGTGGGAGAGACACTCTGTCAGCCATGCTTGATGTGCCCTCAAGCTGGGCGGCACGGTAGCACAGTGGTTAGCACTGTTGCTTCACGGCGCCAGGGTCCCAGTTTCGATTCCTGGCTTGGGTCACTGTCTGTGCGGAGTCTGCACGTTCTCCCTGTGTCTGTGTGGGTTTCCTGCGGGTGCTCTGGCTTCCTCCCACAAGTCCCAAAAGACGTTCTGTTAGGTGAATTGGACATTCTGAATTCTCCCTCAGTGTACCCAAACAGGCTCGGAATGTGGCGACTAGGGGCTTTTCACAGTAACTTCGTTGCAGTGTTATAGTAAGCCTACTTGTGGCAGTAAAGATTATTAAGCTAAAAGCCCCTGGCAACAGCGACTTGTTCCAGGAATTACTAGCTGTGGAAAGAGGTGCATACCTGTGGTGAATGTATTCACCTAATGCATGCATGATACTGTAACCTATGACTTATGACCTGGAAGTGGTGATACGAGCTGCTTCTAGATACTGTACTGTAACCCCGGTGGGCTCCGCCTCTGGCTCAGCCCTCACCGGGGCCATATATAGACCGGCCACCTGTGGGTGGCACTCATCTGTACAACCGACTCTGGCCAGGCAAGTTCATGATTAATAAAGCCTAATGTTCACCACTCTCTCTGCCTCTCGGTGAATTGAAGGTATATCAAAACCTGACTTCCCTCTAATCTTACATCAACTAACCTATCTGCTATTCTCTTGTTACAGTCTTTGGCTGTTAACCTAGTTTTCTCAATTTGAAAAAAACTAGTTTTTGAAACATTGATGTATCTTTTTATTACTCAGATACCAATGAACCGGATGTCGATTTGTTCGACTTTTCTGCAGTTAATCTTCAATTTCTTTTGATTTATTGAAGTTCCCGGCTGGGACACTGTCTGTGTGGAGTCTGCACGTCCTCCCCGTGTGTGCGTGGGTTTCCTCCGGGTGCTCCGGTTTCCTCCCACAGTCCAAAGATGTGCGGGTTAGGTGGATTGGCCATGCTAAATTGCCCGTAGTGTTCTAAAAAGTAAGGTTAAGGGGGGGGTTGTTGGGTTACGGGTATAGGGTGGATACGTGGGTTTGAGTAGGGTGATCATGGCTCGGCACAACATCGAGGGCCGAAGGGCCTGTTCTGTGCTGTACTGTTCTATGTTCTATGTTCTATTTATTCTTCTGCAATTCCAAAACTAGCCACTAGAGATTGCTGTAGAGTACCTCATGGCTGTCACTAACTACATTACACTCTGCCTCTGAAATGGCATTAGACTGCCAATAATTGCGAACATGTTCTGTGGTCACATGAGGGCAGCTTTACTGAAACTATTAACCTTGTGTACTCGCGCTTGACGTCAATTACAAACAAAAGGGTTTTTAATTATTAATTAAATGGTAGGATTTGATTTGACATATTGGTAACAGTGGAATTGCAAATAGGAATTCTAAGGGCAATCGGTTCTTTATGAAATAAAACATTCCGTTGCCTTTTGTCGTGGGAGGTATTTGGCTCAACTCCAAATCATTGCTTATGTGTATTTAAAAGAACACTGAGAAATCAGCACAGGGCAGGAAAACAAAATCAGAAAATGACAGAGAAGGGCTGTAGCGTTCATCTCAATTGAATAAAAATATTGCATTTATTAAAACTGATGGAAAGCCGAGGGCTATGCCAGCTGCTGGCTTAGCCACAATGGTGGAGGAGGAGGAAGAAGAGAGTGGGGAATGCACAAAAGCCTGGAGTCGGAGAGAAACAGAATTCTTGGAGGGTTGCTAGGCTGGAAGCGGTTACGGAAATAGGGAGGGGTGGGATCCAGTGGATAGATTTGAACGCATGGACAAGAATTATAAAATAAAGTCTTTAGTGGTCTGGGAGCAAAGTGGGTAAGCAGGTACAGAAATAGTGGATAAGTGTCTTTTTCAACCTCTCTGCCTTGTATCCTCCACCCTCATCTCCAGCAAGTGCAATTAGCTCGTGAACATCTTTGTTACTAAGATTGAGACATCCAATCACCTGCTTCTGCTGCCTCCCTCCGTTCCTCTTGCCCACCTGGTCAAATTTCCTCTTAGCTACCTCCTTGCCCTAATCTGCACATTTCCTCTCATGCTCATCTTGTCCCAGAGACCCATATCCTGCAACCTCAACACTATTCTCACCAACATTCTGATCATCCAGCCTGCCTTCCTGGTTCCCATGTTAGCTGATATTGTTACCACTTCTCTCTCCTCAGGTACTGTTCCAATTTTTTCTGTCAGAAATTTATTGGAGCCAGGGGTCCCTGGTTCAGGAATATTCTGAAATGAAAATGGAAAATGCTGGCAATATCTGAAAAAGGAAAGACGAGTTTAATATTTTTGGTCAGGAACGGTTCTTTCTCTTCATCATTTTTCCTCTCAATTTGGAGAGACATTTGGGACATGGCTTCTGCCTCTCGTACTGCTGGTTTCTCCTGTGAGCTGACTGTGATAATGTTAGACGATGGACCTTAATGTCCTGGACATTCAGGTACAGATTTATGCTTCGTTTTGGTGGTCCTGATCCTCTCTTCTTTTTGGGTGGTCCTGGTTGGTGGGGATAGGGTTCCCTGGTTCCGGGGGCAGTCCACTGGCCCTCCCTCCCAGGGCTCTCTTTTGCTGATAGTTGCCTTGACGGCCCCCTCTTCTTGGAATGGGGTTCCTTCTTTTTTCAGTGACTGGGACCCGACTATATTTCCTTTGGCCCTTGGCTCCATGACACTCTGCTGTCCCCTTTGGGGCTGTGTTGGTGTTGGTGGTCTGGTTGATCCTCTGTTCTGGGACACAGAGATAGGGTTATGGTGGCACAGAATCGTGCTCCTGGTTTCTTGTTCTTGCTCTCCTCTTATTTTTCTATTGGAGACCCTGGATTAAGGTTTGAGGCCTGTTGGTGCTCGGTCCTCTTCTTGTTATCCTGGGGTTATATTATGACTATTTGTTCTGGCCTGAGCCTGAAGAAGATTTAAATTGCGCTGTAAGTGTTAGTCGATTTCCACTTTAGTTCTGGGGTTCGAGGGCTGTTTTGTTTCTGTCTGACATTTTGTTTTGAAGCTATGGGTATTGATTTAGGTCTGTGATGTTGCCTGTATCCTGTTTTGGTGCAGATGGGTCCTGCATCTGTGGAGGGAATGCGAGGGGGATTACGCCCCTGATTTACAAACAAGCCCCCGAGCTTGTTTGCCCCATATTTGCAATGACTAATGCTCGTGCCATGCCTGTTTACATCATTGCCTGTAGCTATCTTTCTTTTTCTGCTTGTTTTAATGCAACTTTTGTAAAAATGGAAACGTATAAAAAATATATTTTTTAAAATCCTCATCCCTATTTTCACATACTTTTGAGACATCATCCCCTCCTCCTACCTGCCTCACCCCCCCCCCCCCCCCCCCCCCCAACCGTCTCTTGCGCATTCCAACCTTTTATCACTCAACTGTTGGTGGCCATTCCTTTAGTGGCCAAAGTCCTAAAGTCCGGAATTTCTCACCTAAATATCTCTTTCTCTCTTTACCTTTAGCACATTCAAAACCTACCCTTTTGACCCAACTCATGTGGCCCAACAGTTACTCGTGCCGTGGTGTCAAATTGCATTTTGCGACACTCCCCGATGCTTTGGGATGATGTTCTACAGATTTTGTACTTTTCCATTTTTACAAAAGTCGCATGAAAGCAAGCAGAAAAAGAAAGATAGCTATATAAATACAAATAGCTGTTTGTTGCGATTTGGTGGAGATTTGGCAGAGTTTTAGATGGGCTTAAGTTTAAAGAGAATGGAAGGTGGGAGGCTATGAATACAACCTCAAATAGAACATAACATTAAAATGGAGATAAGAGCAGTTTCCATTCTGCATTTCCTTTTATTATTATTCTGTTCTAATTTTATCCTTCCTCTCATTTTCACAGTTTGTTCGTTTGCGAGCAGAGTGAACAAGTTGTTAATGTCTTCTCTTGGGGCAGCTGAAGCAATGGTGCATGCTTCTTGAAAGGTGAAAAATCAGTAGTGACTCAAGGGATTGACATTAACCTCTTGAGGAACTGCCTAGCAGAGGCCTCACATTTCAGTGTTTAATATTGCTGACAATATTTTACGAGTTACGTAGACATTACTTTGACCATTATACATATAAAACCAATGAGCAATGGCATTAAAAAAAAATATCAGGACAAAACTCAGCTTCTTTCTGTTAATGCATAAATTTAATCAAAAAAAAAAATTGTGCAGTAATATTAGTCTCTGAATCTTTCAGTGTTTCTGAGGAAGCTGGTAGCCAGTTGTAACAAAGTGAGAAGGAGCAGCAATATGTTGCAAAAGGAAACATTGTTTAAGCGAGATAACTGTTCTAATGGGAAATTGGAAATGTCGCACAAATACATGTTAACAGTCCCATCAACAGGAAAAGGATATGCTGCTTTTGAGAAATGGTTTAGAAAATCCAATGTGGATTTTGTAATCAAAATTCATACTTGGGATATTGTGACATAGTGAATTAACACACTTTGTTGAGGTGGGCAAAGCAGAAGTATAGATTAAAGTATTTCCTTTCCGTCACCCATAATTTAGGTCAATTTGAAAGTACCTGGAAGTTCTCCAGCTGGAAGAATAGTATTGTTCAATCGGTTCCAGATTCAACTCTGAGTTTGTACTGAGTTAGGAGTGAAGTCAGGAAGCAACTTTTCACACTGATGGTTCTGCAAATGGGAAATGTGCCCCTCCCCATCCTCTTCCCCCACCAACCACCACTTAAACTCTTTGCTAATTGATTCAGTTGAAATTTTCAAGACAGAGGTCAAAGAGTTTTTGTTGGGTAAAGTGTATCCAAGGATATGAAATGTAGGCAGGTAAAATGGATTTGAGGTACATATCAGCCCGGATCTAATTGAACGGCGATACAGGAATGAAGGGCTGAATGGTCTATTCTTGTACCTGTGCTCCTCACAATGATCAATGAATGGTCAAAAATGATGCTATTCTTCTTACCATTTACCAACAAATGTATACAAGCATAATCTGTACCAATATGAGCATTTAATCCACAATGGATTCCCAATTAACCACATGGGGATGATGGCTAATAGGTTGGGTAATACTGTGTCTTTGGTGTCTTGGGGAGAAATTTATTCATCGGACCTGGGAATGAAGACGAGTAAGCCTATCAAACTGAAAATCTTTCCAACAATAGTCCTATCCACTCTGCTCTATGCATGCGTGACTTGTGCACGGGTGTCATGCCAAGAAACTCAACCACTCTCACTTGAGCTACCTTTGGAATAGTGTGAAAATCGGATAGCAGAACAAAATACCTAGCACTAAGGTGCTCACCAGACCTGTGGCGTGCCGACAGTCAGAACTAGGTTGGGCTGGTCATGTAGCCAGAATGCCTGACACTCACTAACCAAAGCGAATCTTCTACAGGCAGCCTGAGCGCTCTCACGGTGGTCAATGAAAGGCTTTACTTAGGAGTTTTGATATCAACTTGGCGGGCTCGTTCAGGAGTACTCCACCTAGTGCAACCAAATAAAAATGGTTCAGCCTTCTTCAAAAGCAAGTGCAATCCAGAGGCTGGAGATAAATTGCAAAGAGAGGAAATCCCAAGCCAACAAAATCATCCAGACTCAATTGTCTGCAGTATTCTTCCCTAAATGCTGCAGAGCCTTTCAGCCACAGATTGACCTTAGCAGTTACCTATGTACCGACTGGAGCTCCACTAAACACCACAGTTGATGATCATGGTCATCTTTGCCTCAAAAGACAAACAAGGCATTGTCTTGAGACATTGCCTCCCCGGACAGGCATTGGAATGTGGCGACTCAGGGGCTTTTCACAGTAACTTCATTGAAGCCTACTTGTGGCAATAAGCGATTATTATAATTATTATTATTATGCATTGTGGACTTGCCTCCATTTACTGACAACCGGGAGGAAGTGTGTGCTGCAGATGTTTCTCAATTATATAATTCCAGAATACTCTGTGAGACACTTGGGTAATGCCTGTCGCCCGGAGCTGAAATCGAGAAGTTACTATCAGACATCTCTTGCTACTCCCCAGGGTGTAGTATCACTGGACTTGCCAACAGACTTGGCTGCAATGAGTGAACCCATGTACTTGCCCACCAGTTCTGCACTGAAATTGGCTAAAAGAATTTGTACAAGTGCAATCAGGATAAGTCAATGTTTAATGGTGTGATATGTGATAATTAATGCTGAACACTGTCTCTGATGCTGAAAATTTAATTTTACAAGTGTGGAATCCCATTCCTTCAAATGAAAATTAGTATCGGAGACTTGTTAAAACATTTTTTTTTAACTTTTTCAGTTTGTTTCTATATCTTTCTCCACCTGCATTTTCCAATCTTTATTTCACTTTCTACATATCATTTAAATCTAATTCACCTTTCTTGCTTTATATTTCCTGGTTTGAATTCTTCATATCTCACTTCATTCTGATTGGTTGACGAGCCTGGCCGTTGCTTGCCCTGTCCATGGACACTATTTTTTTTATTTTTTTTTATAAATTTAGATTACCCAATTATTTTTTCCAATTAAGGGTCAATTTAGCGTGGCCAATCCGCCTACTCTGCACATTTTTGGGATGTGGGGGCGAAACCCACGCAGACACGGGGAGAATGTGCAAACTCCACACAGACAGTGACCCAGAGCCGGGATCGAACCTGGGACCTCAGCGCTGTGAGGCGGTTGTGCTAATCACTAGGCCACCGTGCTGCCCCGTCCATGGACACTATTGATTCCCCATTGCAGGTGAGACACCAATTTTGGGATATTTCCACTGACAAGCCCATGAAACGTCTGTGGGCAGCTGTCAGCGAGGTGACCAGTGAGTCATTCTCATCGGGACAGGTCAGGTTTTGATTTGGCTCCTTCGGCCTACACTTGGCGGAGGTCTGAACTTGCACTGATGTTTACATTTGGAGGATCTGCAGCCATGGCAAAGAGGATGACGGATTTGCAAAAGCTTTCACTGCATCCTCACTGGAATAGGGAAGGCAAGACCTCAAGGCTTTCGATGCACATGGTGGATACAACATTTATGTAGATTATTTTAAATGTTCCTCTTAAATGAGTCAAGAAACCCATTTAAAAAATATATTTTTTATTCTCCTTTTTCACATTTTCACCAAAATTTACACCTAACAACAATAAACAATAATCAGTAACGAATGTAATGTCAATCCCCATATCAATAACAACGATCCCATCCTCCCCCCAAACCCCAGACATTAGCCCGCATGGTAAGATAAACAAATGACAAAAAGGAATCAGGAATCACCCATAGTCACCTTTAACACATACAGTCCCTCTCCCCCAACCCACCCAGCCCCCCCCCCCCCCAATGTTCAATGTGATCCAATTCTCAAAAGTGCATGATAAATAACGCCCATGAATTGTAGAACCCCTCCATCCTTCCCTTCAGTTCAAATTTGACCTTTTCAAGTGTCAAGACTTCCAGCAGGTCCCCCCGCCACGCCAGGGCACAGGATGGAGAGGTTGATCTCCACCTGAACAGGATCCGCCTTCGGGTGATCAACGAGGCGAAGGCTACATCTGCCTCCGCACCCGTTTCCAACGCCGGCTGGTCTGACACCACAAATATGGCCTCCCGAGGGCCCGGGTCCAGTTTCAGGTGTACCACTTTAGAGATTAGCCTAAACACCTCCTTCCAATAATCCTCCAGCTTTGGACAGGACCAAAACATATGAACGTGGTTTGCGCCCCCACCACCCCGCAACGTTCACACACATCTTCTACCCCCTCAAAGAGCCAGCTCATCCTCTCCCTTGTAAGGTGCGCTCTATACACCAACTTCAGCTGTAACAGCCCCAATCTTGCACACGAGGTGGAGGCGTTCACCCTCTGGAGCACCTCACACCAGAACCTTTCAAGAAGCCCATTTGTCTTCTTGTCTGAGGTTAACACTGCTGCATTGCGGCGCCGAGGACCCAGGTTCGATCCCGGCCCCGGGTCACTCTCTGTGTGGAGTTTGTACATTCTCCCCATGCTGCGTGGGTCTCACCCCCACAACCCAAAACAATGTGCAGGGTAGGTGAATTGGCCACGCTAAATTGCCCCTTAAATGGAAAAAAAAGAATTGGGTGCTCTAAATTTATTTTCAAAAAGAAGCCCACTTGTCTGAGTGCAGAAAAAAGAAAGTTCCACTCAATCTGGCCGAATGCATCCTCTGAGGCCAGAGAGGACAGGACAATTACTGCTGCAGTTATTGCTGTGGCGTGCCAATATAACAGGGGCAACCTCTGTTCTGTTTCCTATCACGATGACTATCATGAGGAAACAGCTGCAAGATTGAAGAAGGAAATACAAAACTAAATGCTAGATTCAGAGAATGTTCATTAGACTGAGTCTCAGTAGTATAACAGTCAACTAAAATGTATTTTTACCTCAACGATTTAGACGGTAAGATAGGGAGAATGGCTGGGATGACACCTTGCCCAGGCAGGATGATTGTTCTTATAACCTGGCAATACCAGGAGCAAATAAGTAACTTGCAAACCAATTATCAAAAAACACAGGATTGAAAAGTAGTGGAGTGGAATCACTATTTAAAAAAAATTCATTTACAGGATATGGGCGTCGCTGGTTAGGCCAGTATTTATTGCCCATCCCTATTTGCCCATCAGAAGGTGGTGGTGAGTTGCCTTCTTGAACCGCTGTAGTCCTTCAGGTGTAGGTACACCCACATGCTGTTAGGGAGGGAGTTCCAGGATTTTGTCCCAGCGACAGCCAAGAAACGAAGATATATTTCCAAGTCGGGAGGTGAGTGATTTGGAGGGGAACCTCCAGGTGGTGCGGTTCCCAGGTATCTGCTGCTCTTCTCCTTCTAGATGCTGGTGGTTTTGGGCTTGGAAGGTGCTGTCTAAGGAACCTTGGTGAGTTCCTGCAGTGCATCTTGTAGATGGTACACAAGGCTGCCACTGTTCGTCGGTGGTGGAGGGTTTGAATGTTTGTGGAAGGAGGAACAATAAAGTGGGCTGCTGTGTCCTGAATGGTGTCAGGCTTCTTGGGTGTTGTTGGGGCTGCACTTATCCAGGCAAGCGGATGAGTGACTTGTGCCTTGTCGATGGTAGACAGGCTTTGAGGGGTCAGGAGGGGAGTTACTCGCCGTAGGATTCCTAGTCTTTGACCTGCCCTGGTAGCCACAGTATTAATGTGACTTATCGGGTTCAGTTTCTGATCATTGGTAACCCCCAGGATGTTAATTGTGGGGGATTCGGCGATGGTAATGCCATTGAATGTCAACGGGCAATGGTTAGATCTTCTCTTGTAGGAAATGGTCAGTACCTGACACTAGTGTGGCACGAGTGTAACTTGCCACTTGTCAGCCCAAGCCTGGATATTGTCCAGGTCTTGCTGCATTTGAACACGGACTGCTTCATTATCTGAGGAGTTGCGAATGGTGCTGAACATTGTGCAGTCATCCGCAAACATCCCCACATCTGACCTTATGATGGAAGGCAGGTCATTGATGAAGCAGCTGAAAATGGTTGGGCCTAGGGTACTACCCTGAGGAACTCCTGCAGTGATGTCCTAGAGCTGAAATTATTGACCTCCACCCACCAGAACCATCGTCCTTTGTGCCAGGTATGACTCCAACCAGCAGAGAGTTTTCCTTCTGATTGACTCCAGTTTAGCTAGGGCTCCTTGATGCCACACTCGGTCAAATGCAAAACCTGTTAGGAAAGAGATGATGCTTAATGAAAAAACCCAGAAATAGATACATAAATCCTGATTTCCAAATTATGCTAAAATATAATTTACTGTAGATTCCCAGTGAAAGTCATTGGAAACTCGAATTAGATGAGTCATCAGACTAAAGGCAAGTTCCTTTAACTTCTTGTTAAGACTCAATATTTAAAATAAAGCATTACCAAACTTTGAAAATATTTAAAAAGAGGAAAGACTTCCATTTATGTAACTGCTGGAAAGCATATTGTAGCCAATGAAGTACTTTTGAAAAGTTGCCACTGTGATAATGTAAGAAGTGGTACAGAAGTGCACCTACAGTGGAAGAACTTTGTCCAGAATCTTTATGGAAGGCCATTGAAGGGCTTGTTTCTGCAGCACAGCTGAATCAATGTAACAAAAAGAAAGACCATTAAGAAAACAGCAATGGTACCAAATAACCGGGCTGGAACTCCCCATTGGGTTTACCAGAGGCGTCCGGTGGCTTCAATGGGAAATCCCGTTGACAAGGAGCGGGAAGGTATAATCCCACAGCCAGCAAATGGCGTGCCACCAGGAAACACGCGGCTGGGAGACCGGAGAATCCCACTCCAAAAATTTCCACAAGTTTAAGGACTCAATGAGTGTATTTGATTAACTTGATTTGATTGATATTGCCAAGGAGGCACAATATGCTGAACATTACTTGTGAACTAATGTTGAGCAATTAATAGGTGTTAATTGCTGCACCCTGTCATAATATCCACTCACATATATCATGAGATGCAGACAGGCAGTGATTGACATACAGGATAACCAATGAACACACCACGACACAGAACCAACGCCGGCCCTAGGGTTGCTGGCGCCCCGGGAAAGCTGAACTTCGGCGCCCTTGGGGGGGGCGGACCCGAGGCGGGGGGCGGACCCGAGGGGGGCGGACACGAGGGGGGGGCGGGGGGAGGGGCGGACCCGAGGGGCGGGGGGGGGCGGACCGGGGGGGGCAGACCGGGGGGGGGGCGGACCGGGGGGGGGGGGGGCGGACCGGGGGGGGGGGGGGGGGGGCGGACCGAGGGGGGGGCGGAGGGAGCGGACCGAGAGGGGGGGGGGGAGGGAGCGGACCGAGAGGGGGGGGGCGGGGGGAGGGGCGGACCCGAGGGGCGGGGGGGGCGGACCGGGTGGGCCAGGACCGGGGGGGGGGGGCGGACCGGGGGGGGGGGCGGACCGGGGGGGGGGGCGGGACCGAGGGAGGGGGGGCGGAGGGAGCGGACCGAGAGGGGGGGGCGGAGGGAGCGGACCGAGAGGGGGGGCGGGGGGAGCGGACCCGAGCGGGGGGTGGGCGGGGGGAGCGGACCAAGCGGGGGGGGCGGGGGGAGCGGACCGGCGGGGGGGGGAGCGGGACCGAGCCGGGGGGGGGGGGGTGGAGCGGACTGCCGAGCGGGGGGGGGCGGACCGAGCGGGGGGGGCGGACCAAGCGGGGGGGGCGGACCGAGCGGGAGGGGCGGACCGAGGGGGGAGCGGCCCGAGCGGGTGGCCGCCCGGTGGGAGGGCGGAGGGCGGCCACCGCACATGCGCTGGTTGGCACCTGCCCAACTGCGCATGCGCGGGACCCAAGTCTCTGGCGCCCCCTAGCACATGGCGCCCCAGGCGACTGCCCGAGTTGCCGGTGCCTTGAGCCGGCCCTGCACAGAACAACCAATCACCAGACAGGACACCACCACTACAAAGCCCTCAGGGCATTAAGACTCTCCCTCTCTCACAGGACACAGCTACTGAGATAGTTAGAGTGCACAAGCTAGTGAACATCATCACTATGTGGCAGAGAGCTAGTCTGGTCAAGCCAGTAGGAGGTTATCAGTTAGGTTAATAGAGTGTCAACCGACAGCAGATTATGTACAGCAATCAGCAAGTTCATTAAAACAGTGTTGGACCATTTCCTGTGTCGGAAGCCTGTTTCTAGTTTCACTGCATCCAGTTGCAATTGATGTTAGACCAACTCGGATAACACATCACACTCAAACTGTTTAGTCTTTAAAAATTATTTTCACAGACAGGACCCGGTGGCTTGCCTTTCCGGTTTAAATTGCTTCATTTGTGTTGTGGCTGACATTGTAATGGAAGCCACAAATGACTTTGTGCTACTTTGATAAAACATGGCACAAGTCCAAAGACACACAATGGGCTTGAGATTGGTCTGTGCTGCATTCTGGATGTGAGGTCACCGTTTGTGATCTGCCCTGCCTGTTGCCATCGAGCTTGGCAGCAAACAAATCTGGTGCTGCTTCCTCATTTGTAGCATTGGTGAAGAAAGGCCTGTGCTGCTAGCTGCCCTGCGCTCAGAGGGTCCATGCAGAGGGCGCTGATAGCACTTGTACAAACAGAGTTAACGTTTCGACTCCAATATGACTCTTCTTTGGAATTCATCCGTCGTAAATTGCTTTTATTTTACTGCTCCTCTTAAAGGCAGCTTGTCCTCTTAAAGGGGAACTCTGCAGAATTACAGGAGGTGGCTGCTAAATGTTATTGCTGCATTTCAGAAGAAGGAAAATCAAATATAAAGACAGAGAGAGGGTTCCCAAGTTCACGGATGTGGTGTTGGAGACCTTAGTCATGGAGGGGGAGAAGAGGAGCGATGCCATGGTGACATGGTGGTGGGGCTGTGGGTGGTATTGTGTTGGTAAAGAGGCACTCCAGGACGACCCTCAGAAGAAAGTGAGAGCTGGTCAATTCCAGAATCTTGTCCTCAGGAGCTGGCAACAGCGCCACATGATGTTAATGACCCCACACAGGTAGTCACAGCCAGTTAATGCATCTTAAAATGACATCTCCAACCCACCACACACCAACCTCTCAATGTACCATATCTCCATCACTCACCCAGCACCACTCTCAGTACAAAGAACTTCGGCCTAACATCCAAATACCTCACCTTAGCCAAACACCGTTTCCAGTACTCCTGCTGCTTCCACATGCTTCACCTATTTTAGGTGTGACTGGCACATCACCAAAAGACTGTGCAACAGGAACACTGCCATTCTTCCCTCCCTCTTATAGTACAAGGTAGCACAAATTGGAAGAAAATGGAGCACTCGGAAACAAGGACATTGCACCTCCTGAGCCTTACAGAAGAAATCATTCTCTGTATTATGGAATTGGCTGCTCATAGCATCCAATGTCGCAGAACATAGAACATAGAACAGTACAGCACAGAACAGGCCCTTCAGCCCTCGATGTTGTGCCGAGCAATGATCACCCTACTCAAACACACGTATCCACCCTACACCCGTAACGCAACACCCCCCCCCCCCTAACCTTACTTTTTAGGACACTACGGGCAATTTAGCATGGCCAATCCACCTAACCCACACATCTTTGGACTGTGGGAGGAAACCGGAGCACCCGGAGGAAACCCACGCACACATGGGGAGGACGTGCAGACTCCGCACAGACAGTGACCCAGCCGGGAATCGAACCTGGGACCTTGGAGCTGTGAAGCATTTATGCTAACCACCATGCTACCGTGCTGCCCTTGATGGCAGAACATTGAAGGTGAAAGTATGTTACTGTCTTGCACCCTTTCTCAACTCTCAGGTCACCTACTATCCAGCATGGTGAGCAAGCTGCAGATGGTCCAATTATCTATCTGTGGCTTCCCACCTCACTTCCCTTCCCACATCCCAATCTTCTGATTTCCTGCTTTCAGACACCCACGGGGGAAGGGGTGGGGCAGTGCCATTGTCACTGGGCTAGTAATCAGGAGATCCAGGGGCTGGTTTAGCTCACTGGGCTAAATTGCTGGCTTTTAAAGCAGGCAAAGCAGGCCAGCAGCACGGTTCGATTCCCGTACCAGCCTCCCCGGACAGGCGCCGGAAAGTGGCGACTAGGGGCTTTTCACAGTAACTTCATTGAAGCCTACTCGTGACAATAAAGCGATTTTCATTTTCATGTTTGTGGACTTGGGTTCACATCGCACCACGGCAGATGGTGAAATTTGAATTCAATAAAAATATGGCATTAAAAATCTAATGATGACCATGAAACCATTGCCAATTGTAAAAACCCATCTGCTTCACTAATGTCCATTAGGGAAGGAAATCTGCCACCCTCCCCTGGTCTGGCCTACCATGTGACCTCTGACCCACATTTTCTCTTCAATGCCCTCTGAAATGGCCTGGCACGCAGTTCAAGTGCAATTAGAAATGGGCAATAAATGCTGGCCCAGCCAGCGATGTTCACATCCCCTGAACGAATAACAAAAAAGAACTGTTGCCTAGCCATCCACAGCAGACCAAGGAAGAAAGGAGACAGAAAGCAGCAACACTGAACAAAGAGGACCCAGCACTTGATCTGACACTCACACTTGTTGGCACTGGAAGATGCTGGCACAGCATGGATTTTAGTATAAGGTTGGGAACAGCATATGATAAGTTGCCGGACACGAATGGACTGCAATGAGGTCAGAGGTAAAGGATGGTTTGTGTGCCAGTACACCAGAGTGCGAGGTCCCAGATGATTTCTGCTACAGCTAAGAACCTGAATGGGCCAGCATACAGGATAATACTGATGAGGATGCACATGAAGGGTCCGGATTCATTGTCTAACCTGCCCGGCAGGCCCCCATCGCTGTCAAGGAGCATGGATGAATTAACCTCTGAGTTGCCATAGGGCATCACTTGGAGTTTGCCCTCTCTGCAGTCTCTGCTGCACCTCCCTGCCATGCTGCAGACCTAGAGGCACTACAGCTGCTGCTCCTGTATATGTTGCAGCCTTTGTGTGGTCAGGTTATCCAATTTCTGCCTTCTCGTGAGGATGCAACAACCCTCTGTCAAATCCAGGCACTGACCACAACATCTCCAAAAACATTCCAGACCATTTGCAGAGACTTTGCAATATTATTTTGAAGTATCTACAGGTTGGGTGCCAAAAACATTTCTGGGTGCCTCCTTGTAGCATGTTCTCTGGTGAGTGACAAGTGAATACATTGACTAGACCTGACTGGTCCAAGTTTGTATATCGAGGATCGAATCAGCCATTGTGGCCGAGGGGCATCATGATGACACCAGTTCAGAGGCTTCTGGGGCACACAGTCAGTGCCCATACAGGTGTCCTTCCCAGCATGTCCCACTGGGATGGCCTCTGCCTTCGGTAACACTGTCTCCAACAGCCAATACAGTTTCGGTGCCTGAAAATGTAAACCTTTCAAAAAAATTTCCTTGTAAAAGCCAGTTGTAAATCTGCTAAAAGTCAGTGGTTGAACTTTGCAGAATAGGGTCAGGAGTTTGGAAGCTGGGAGAAAGAGTGAACTAGACCTGAAAGTGATTTTGTGAATTGTTATTCAACTGTATAATCTCACCTATTTTGGGCTCTTATTTCGAAGGATTAAGTAGAACCTTCAACCCATGAAGAAGCAATCCTGGTTTTATAACATCTATTCTTAAGAATCTAAAATATTCTTGAGCCATATAAATGAAAATAGATAAGAATTTAGGTTAAATAATGTCATGGAGATTTAAAGTTTAATTATTTATGCAAACTTATTACTGCCATCAAGTGGCAATATTAAGAATCCCATTAGAAAAAGATTAGATTTGCATTAATTTTACACCTTTAATAAATGTCCCAAGAAACACAGCACCATCCAGGACAAAGCTGACCTACTGGCGGGAATACTCCAGGGTTCGCATTTAAAGGCCGGTTGCGGCCAGAATTGTCAACCTAAAAGCCAGTTGCGTCCGGCATTCTTAAAAGCAGGTTGCGCCCGTTGGGCGTTTCTCCCACGATTGGGAACGATGCTATCGGGAATGGTGCGACCGATCACTTTGCAACCCTCCTGTCACCTGGGATGGGTTGCGACCTCCAGTTTGAAAAACCCTGATCTACAAGATGCACTGCAGGAACTCACCAAGGCTCCATTAACAGCACTTTCCAAATGTGAAACCTCTACTATCTAGAAGGACAAGGTGCATGGGAACACCAACACCTACATGTTGCCCTCCAGATCACACACCCTCCCCACTAGGAGCAGGAGTAGGCCATCTGCCCCTCGAGCCTGCTCCGCCATTCAATTAGATCATGGCTGATCTTTTGTGGACTCAGCTCCACTTTCCGGCCCGAACACCATAACCCTTAATCCCTTTATTCTTCAAAAAACTATCTATCTTTATCTTAAAAACATTTTAAGAAGGAACCTCAACTGCTTCATTGGGCAAGGAATTCCATAGATTCACAACCCTTTGGGTGAAGAAGTTCCTCCTAAACTCAGTCCTAAAACTACTTGTCCTTATTTTGAGGCTATGCCCCCTAGTTCTGCTTTCACCCGCCAGTGAAAACAACCTGCCCGCATCTATCCTATCTATTCCCTTCATAATTTTATATGTTTCTATAAGATTCCCCCCTCATCCTTCTAAATTCCAATGAGTATAGTCCCAGTCTACTCAACCTCTCCTTGTAATCCAACCCCTTCAGCTCTGGGATTAACCTAGTGAATCTCCTCTGCACACCCTCCAGTGCCAGTACATCCTTTCTCAGGTAAGGAGACCAAAACTGAACACAATACTCCAAGTGTGGCCTCACTAACAGCTTATACAATTGCAGCATAGTCTCCCTCATTTTAAACTCCACCCCTCTAGCAATGAAGGACAAAGCTCCATTTGCCTTCTTAATCACCTGTTGCACCTGTAAACCAACTTTTTGCGACTCATTCACTAGCACACCCAGGTTTCTCTGCACAGCAGCATGTTTTAATATTTTATCATTTAAATAATAATCCCGTTTGCTGTTATTCCTACCAAAATGGATAACCTCACATTTGTCAACATTGTATTCCATCTGCCAGAGCCTAGCCCATTCACTTAACCTATCCAAATCCCTCTGCAGACTTCCAGTATGCTCTGCACTTTTTGCTTTACCATTCATCTTCGTGTCGTCTGCAAACTTGGACACATTGCCCTTGGTCCCCAACTCCAAATCATCTATGTAAATTGTGAACAATTGTGGGTCCAACAATGATCCCTGAGGAACACCACTAGCTACTGATTGCCAACCAGAGAAACACCCATTAATCCCCACTCTTTGCTTTCTATTAATTAACCAATCCTCTATCCATGCTACTACTTTACCCTTAATGCCATGCATCTTTATCTTATGCCGCAACCTTTTGTGTGGCACCTTGTCAAAGGCTTTCTGGAAATCCAGATATACCACATCTATTGGCTCCCCATTATCTACCGCACTGGTATTGTCCTCAAAAAATTCCACTAAATTAGTTAGGCACGACCTGCCCTTTATGAACCCATGCTGCGTCTGTCAAATGGAACAATTTCCATCCAGATGCCTTGCTATTCCTTCCTTGATGATAGATTCCAGCATCTTCCCTACTACCGAACTTAAGCTCACTGGCCTATAATTACCCGCTTTCTGCCTACCTCCTTTTTTAAACAGTGGTGTCACGTTTGCTAATTTCCAATGCACCGGGACCACCTAGAGTCAAGTGAATTTTGGTAAATTATCACCCCAGAGTTGAGTAAATTTTGGTAAATGCACTTTCATTTGCAATTTCCCTAGCCATCTCTTTTAGCACTATGGGATGCATTCCACCAGGGCCAGGAGACTTGTCTACCTTTAGCCCCATTAGCTTGCCCATCACTACCTCCTTAGTGATAACAATTATCAAGGTCCTCACCTGCCATAGCCTCATTTCTATCAGTCGCTGGCATGTTATTTGTGTCTTCCACTGTAAAGACCAACCCAAAAAACCTGTTCAGTTCCTCAGCCATTTCCTCATCTCCCATTATTAAATCTCCCTTCTCATCCTCTAAAGGACCAATATTTACCTTAGCCACTCGTTTGTTTTATATATTTGTAGAAACTTTTACTATCTGTTTTATATTCTGAGCAAGTTTACTCTCATAATCTATCTTACTTTTCTTTATAGCTTTTTTAGTAGCTTTTTGTTGCCCCCTAAAGATTTCCCAGTCCTCTAGTCTCCCACTAATCTTTGCCACTTTGTATGCTTTTTCCTTCAGTTTGATACTCTCCCTTATTTCCTTAGATATCCACGGTTGATTTTCCCTCTTTCTACTGTCCTTCCTTTTTGTTGGTATAAACCATTGCTGAGCACTGTGAAAAATTGCTTGGAAGGTTCTCCACTGTTTCACCATAAAGTCTTTGCTCCCAGTCTACCTTAGCTAGCTCTTCTCTCATCCCATTGTAATTTCCTTTGTTTAAGCACAAAACACTAGTATTTGATTTTACCTTCTCATCCTCCATCTGTATTTTAAATTCCACCATATTGTGATCGCTCCTTCAGAGAGGATCCCTCACTCTGAGATCATTAATCAATCCTGACTCATTACACAGGACCAGATCTAGGACCGCTTGTTCCCTCGTAGGTTCCATTACATACTGTTCTAGGAAACTATCGTGGATACATTCTATAAACTCCTCCTCAAGGCTGCCTTGACCGACCTGGTTAAACCAATCGACATGTAGATTTAAATCCCTCATGATAACTGCTGTATCATTTCTACATGCATCAGTTATCTCTTTGTTTATTGCATGCCCCACCATAATGTTACTATTTGGTGGCCTATAGACTACTCCTATCAGTGATTTTTTGCCTTACTATTCTTGATTTCCACTCAAATGGATTCAACCTTATCCTCCATAGCACCAATGTCATCCTTAAATAACAGAGCTACACCACCTCCCTTACCATCCACTCTGTCCTTCCGAATAGTTTGATACCCTTGGATATTTAACTCCCAGTCTTGACCATCCTTTAACCATGTTTCAGTAATGGCCACTAAATCATAGTCATTCACGATGTTTTGCGCCATCAACTCATTTACCTTATTCCAAATACTAAAAGCATTCAGTTATAGTACACTTATGTTGGCTTTTATACCTCTGTTTTGAACACCCTGATCAGTAACCTTTCCTAAGTTATATTTCCTCTTAGCTTTTCTCCTAATTTTCCTTGTCGTTGAACCCATACCTTCATGTAACAACCTGTTGCGTCGCTTACCATTTATGTTTTTACTTCCTGTTTTATTCCTTTTAGTATTACTGGGCCTATTCACTGAGCTCCCCTCAGTCACTGTACCTTGTACTGTCGCCCTTTTTGATTTTTGACTATGGCTTATCTGCCTTACACTTTTTCCCTTACTGCCTTTTGTTTCTGTCCCTGTTTTACTACCTTCCGATTTCCTGCATTGGTTCCCATCCCCTGCCACATTAGTTTAAACCCTCCCCAACAGCTCTAGCAAACACCCCCCAGGACATTGGTTCCAGTCCTGCACAGGTGCAGACCGTCCGGTTTGTACTGGTCCCACCTCCCCCAGAACCGGTTCCAATGCCCCAGGAATTTGAATCCCTCCCTCTTGCATCATCTCTCGAGCCACACATTCATCCTATCTACCCTGACATTCTTACTCTGACTAGCTCGTGGCACTGGTAGCAATCCTGAGATTACTACCTTTGAGGTCCTACTTTTTAAACTTATCTCCTAACTCCCTAAATTCTGATTGTAGGACCTCATCCCTTTTTTTACCTATATTGTTGGTGCCTATATGCACCACGACAACTGGCTGTTCACCTACCCCCCCCCCCCCCCGAGAATGTCCTGCAGCCGCTCCGAGACATCCTTGACCCTTGCACCAGGGAGGCAACATACCATCCTGGAGTCTCGATTGCATCCGCAGTACCGCCTGTCTATCCCCCTTACGATTGAGTCCCCTATCACTATAGCCCTACCATTCTTCTTCTTGCCCTGCTGCTCAGCAGAGCCAGCCACGGTGCCATGAACCTGGCTGCTGCTGCCTTCCCCTGGTGAGCCATCTCCCTCAACAGTATCCAAAATGGTACATCTGTTTTGCAGGGAGAAGACTGCAGGGGACACCTACACTGCCTTCCTACTCTTGTTCTGTCTTTTGGTCACCCATTTTCTATCTCCCTTAGTAAGTTTCACCTGCGGTGTGACCAACTCGTTATCCACGATGTCCTCAGCATCGCCGATGCTCCAAAGTTAGTCCATCTGCAGCTCCAGAGCTGTCAAGCAGTCTAACAGGAGCTGCAACTGGACACACCTCTTGCATGTGAAGGAGCCAGGGACAGTGGACGTGCCCCTGAGCTCCCACATCGCACACGAGGAGCATGACACGGGTCTGGGATCTCCTGCCATGTCTTAAACCTTTGGTTAACCTGTACAACTACAATTCCCAAAAAAATTAAGAAAAATAAATAAATATAGCAATGAAAAGAAAAAGAAAAAAGAAAAACTACTTACCAGTCACTTACCAGGGATAAAAAGCACCTCCTCCCCAGCCCCTCCAAGTTTCGAATTCCCACCTAGCTTCAGATTCCTAAACTCACTCTTTGCCGTGTTTTCCCTGGCTCACTGGGAGTGAGTTAAAGTTGCTCTTTTAATTTGGCCTGGGTTGACTCACTCCCCCCCCCCCCTCACCTGCTTTTAGATCAAAGTAGATTAAGGGGACTGACACTTAACTGCCAGCCAGTTATGTGAGTGGGTGGGGCAGCCCTTGTTAACCTTCACGGCATAATTCTAGATTAATTTAAATTCCTGAAATTTAAAAAGGGACAGTCTTCCCGATTGAATTCAATTTAAATCAATTCCCACCTAGCTTCAAATTCCCAAACTCACTCTTTGCTGTGTCTCACTCTGGCTGTGTCTTCTCTGGCTGTGTCTTCTCTGGCTGTGTATCACTCTGGCTGTGCCTTCTCTGGCTGTGTCTCACTCTGGCTGTGTCTCACTCTGGCTGTGTCTTCTCTGGCTGTGTCTCACTCTGGCTGTGTCTCACTCTGGCTGTGTCTCACTCTGGCTGTGTCTTCTCTGGCTGTGTCTCACTCTGGCTGTGTCTCACTCTGGCTGTGTCTCACTCTGGCTGTGTCTTCTCTGGCTGTGTCTTCTCTGGCTGCGTCTTCTCTGGCTGTGTCTCACTCTGGCTGTGTCTTCTCTGGCTGTGTCTCACTCTGGCTGTGTCTTCTCTGGCTGTGTCTCACCCTGGCTGTGTCTTCTCTGGCTGTGTCTCACTCTGGCTGTGTCTCACTCTGGCTGTGTCTCACTCTGGCTGTGTCTCACTCTGGCTGTGTCTCACTCTGGCTGTGTCTCACTCTGGCTGCGTCTTCTCTGTCTGTGTCTCACTCTGGCTGTGTCTCACTCTGGCTGTGTCTTCTCTGGCTCACTGGGAGAACTTTCTCGGACTTTTACTCTGCTCCCTTCCTGAAACTGAGACAAGTTAATTGTCATAACCCCAACCCGTCCAATCGTGGGTGCAAAGGTCCATTCTAGGTCATTAATATATATTAGGAAGACATTTTATTCCTATGGACCCATGGCGAAGAATCACTGAAACGACTACACGATGACATCAATAAGTTCCATCCCACCATCAGATCACCACGGACTACTCTCCAAAATCAGTTGCATTCTTGGACACACTCGGCTCCATCAAGGACAGTCACCTCAGCACTTCGCTTTACCACAAGCCCACGGATAACCTCACGATGTTCCACTTCTCCAGCTTCCACCCTAAACACATTAATGAAGCCATCCGCTATGGACAAGCCCTCCATGTACACAGGATCTGCTCAGACAAGGAGGAGCGTAACAGACATCTACAGACGCTGAAAGATGCCCTCGTACGAACGGGAAATGCCGCTCGACTCATTGATCGACAGTTCCAACGTGCCACAGCTAAAAACACACTGATCTCCTCAGAAGACAAACACGGACACAACTGACAAGGTACCCTTCGTCGTCCAGTACTTTCCTGGAGCAGAGAAACTATGACATCTTCTTCGCAGCCTTCAACACCTCATCGATGAAGATGAACATCTTGCCAAGGTCATCCCCACACCCCCACTACTTGCCTTCAAACAACCGCGCAACCTCAAACAAATCATTGTTTGCAGCAAATTACCCAGCCTTCAAAACAGTGACCACGATACCACACAACCCTGCCATGGCAATCTCTGCAAGACGTGCCAGATCGACATGGATACCACCATTACACGTGGGAACACCACCCACCAGGTACGCGGTACATAATCGTGCGACTCGACCAACGTCTATCTCATACGCTGCAGGAAAGGATGTCCCGAAGCGTGGTACATTGGCGAGACCATGCAGACGCTGCGACAACGAATAAACAGACATTGCGCGACAATCACCAGGCAGGAATGTTCCCTTCCAGTCGGGGAACACTTCAGCAGTCAAGGGCATTCAGCCTCTGATCTCCGGGTAAGCGTTCTCCAAGGCGACCTTCAGGACGCGCGACAACACAGAATCGCTGAGCAGAAACTTATAGCCAAGTTCCGAACACATGAGTACGGCCTCAACCGGGACCTGGGATTCATGTCGCATTACATTCATCCCCCACCATCTGGCCTGGGCTTGCAAAATGCTCCCAACTGTCCTGGCTTGAGACAATTCACACCTCTTTAACCTGGGGTTACCCCTATCTCTGGATCTGTAAAGATTTAATTACCTGCTAATGCTTGCGTTCTAAGCATTGCCTGGCATCTTTGAATTTGTTTATATATATGTTTCTGGAACATACCTCTTCATTCACCTGAGGAAGGAGCACTGCTCCGAAAGCTAGTGTTTGAAACACACATGTTGGACTTTAACCTGGTGTTGTAAGACTTCTTACTGTGCTCACCCCAGTCCAACGCCAGCATCTCCACATCATATATTAGGAAGAGCAAGGGTCCCAACACTGACCCCCCTGGGGAACTCCTTTCAAACCCTCTCTAGCCTGAAAAACATCCATTAACCACTATTCTGATTTCTGTCACTCAGCCAATTTCAGATCCATGTTGCTATTGTCCCTTTTATTCCATGAGCTATAACTTTGATCGCAGGTCTGTTAAGCAGCACTATATCAAATGCTTTATGGAAGTCCATGTGCATCACATCAACAGCACTGCCCTCATCAACCCCCGCTGATACCTTTTCAAAAAAACTCTATAACATTGTTGTATTTTATATTTTCCCCGCGTCTTGACTGTGATAGAGAAATTCAAACAGCATTCATTAGATAAGCAAAACGGAACTTTATTCACTAATTAGAACTGCTAGCAGAAAATGGCTGATACTTGGAGTCGGAAGGCAGTCAATTACAAACTGCGGAGTCCGTCCCAAGTCTGCGATAGTACAGAAAAAGAAGGCGATTCTTATACATTATAGGATCAAGATAACATGAATACAGCTTGGTCAGGAATTTGGTCAAAAGTAAAACATAAGTAATAATCGTTACCATGGCGGCTCCTTGCTGACCGCCAGGGGACATGAGTTTCATATTATTATCTTGTCTTTGTTTTAAGTAAGGGAAGAAGTTGTTTAGGAACAGGAAGAGATAGTTGTTCAGCTTGTTATGTATTACGACTACTTCGGGCTCCAAGCCTTATCTAGACTCTCAGAGTCACCCAGTTCCCAAGACATGCTGACCTCGGCTGTCTCTGTATTCTGGGCCTTAGGTTATATGAAAATCAGTTTAAATTCACTTGTACCAAGAAGACTTGACTAGTTTTCCCATCATGCCATTATTTGCTTCACACAATACTACACTCCCCCCTTTTGTCATATCATGACAACTAGCTAAATAGGTATATCCATGATTCGTTTGAAAATGCATTTACACAAGCAGGAAAGCAATCCTATCCCTAGTAGCATTAGTAGAAGTAGAATAAAGGCCTTAAAGATCCAGTCAAATAATCCATGACCCAACCACCCTAGCCAACCCGGCGGGTTATAGTCGTGAAATTCACTGCCAATTTCTTGAATTTGAGCAGCCTGTCTCTTAATATGGTCGGCCAGGTTAGTGATATTTTCAGAGCCATCTGGAATCTAAGTACAGCACTCTTGGCCTATGATAGCGCACGTTCCTCCCTGCGAGGCTAACAGATAATCCAAAGCCAGTCGATTTTGCAATGCCACGGTCCGGACAGCCACTAGCTCAGCAGAGACCTCGGCCAGTGCCTGTCCAGTGTCCCTGGCTTCTGTTGCAGTTACGTTTGCCAGATGTTCCAATGCTGAGGCCATGTAGATCAGTTCGTTGGAAGCCTTGCCCGTCCCGTACAAGGGAAAGGCCATCATAAGGAATTGTTCCACTTTAGAATTTGTTCTTTTTGCTCGCGAGGGGGAGTGCTTAAGGATGGGTAGATGATGCATTTGGGGTATGACATATCCCAAAAAGCAGGACCCTCTCCAATCAATGGGGAGCCACAGATATGCTTTAGTGCCGCATATGAAATAGGTTCCATTGTAGGCTGTAAAATCATCAGCTGATGTCATCCAGGGGATTGTATTGGTAGGTTGCACCTACTTTGCCCTATTAACTTTCCTTTCCCTGATTTATTAAAACATATGGAACCTTGAACATTATATGAGTGGACAGTGAGGGAGGGTGGAGTTAAGGCATGATTATAGGTAGGTTGATACGAAGCTGAAAATTTAGTCATGTCATAGCCAACAGATCTCCATATTTTCATATTCCCCCTATCTCCCCTGATTCCTGTTTGGTTTTGTCGTAAAATCCATTCAACTGTTTCTGCGGTATGAAAGGGGAGGGATTGGAGAGGTATTCCTTCCCTTGAATGGACAGGGATGTGGGTACAAACCCAACACTTGCTAATATTCAATTTTTCGGCGTAAAGATATGACATATGTAAATAGGTATTGGAAGGCAGGTCTCGTTTAGTTCGTTTTTTTTTTACTACCGAGTGGCCATCAAGGCTAAATAGTCCAGAAAGTCCAAAAATTATACTGAAGATCTTCATCCTGTGTTCTCGTCTGGATTGGAGACTATCTTCTTGCAATCGGATAGATGTATCCAACTTGAACGTCCTTCAAGTTTGACCGAAGTTGGCGTCGTCAGTAATACGAGGAATGGTCCGCTCCAGCGTTGTCCTAGTTTCTTTCTGTCCCAGTTTTTTTACCAACACGTGGTCTCCGGGTTTGACCACTGGATATCGAGGGACGGCTGTCCCTGTCGTTACTGGTAGATGTACCTGTGAGTGAAGAAACTTCAAAGAAAGTGTTAATTGATTCAAATAGTTCTGCATTTGTTCCCCCATCACATGGAGGTCTACTCCCTCTAGGGGTTTTTCATGGGCATCCCAGGGAGTCCTCATTGGCCGACCATAGACTATCTCTGCAGCTGACAGTCCGGTCCGCGAATGGGGAGTCACTCGCATGTGAAACAGTGCCAAGGGTTATACTTTTAGCCAATTTAACCCAGTTTCTTCAGTTAATTTAGATAATTTTTCTTTTAAAGTCCCGTTGGCTCTTTCCAGAATTCCTGCTGCCTGCTGGTGATACGCGCAGTGCAGTTGCTGTTTAATTACAAGGGCTTCGCACAATTCAGTATTGATCCGAGCTACAAAATGTGGTCCATTGTCTGAGCTCACCATTTTGGGTACCCCAAAACGAGGAATGACTTCCGTTAACAACAACTTCACTACTGTATGTGCCGTACAATTAGTGGTGGGGAAGGCTTCAATCCATTTACTAAACACATCGATTATTACTAAACAATATTTATAGCACTGTGCTTTTGGCAATTTGATAAAATCAAGCTGTATACAAGCAAAAGGATCATCTGGCAAGGGGGTGGTTCCCGGAGGGCATTTAATACCTTTACCCTTATTATGTTTATTATGTTTCATGCAAATGACGCATCGATCCAGCCGCGTTTGCGCTGCTGTATTCAAATCTGGGTGCCACCAAGTTTTTAGGAGTAGCTGTACCACTCCCTCCTTGCCAAGATGGGTACAAGAATGCAAATAATCAACAAGTAACGGCAATAAAGAATTCGGAATACAAACTTGACCAACTGGAGTCAGCCAGAGGTCTCATGTCAAGGAGTGCGAACACCTCATTGACTTCCATAGTGTTCACTCAGAATCAGAGGCGTCCCTCTGTAAATTTTGAACTTCAGCTATCTCTGGCATGCCCGTCGTCCGTAATGCAGGTACCTGGTTTAGAGCCTGATTAGCCCCACTGGGAACAATTAAAGAGGTTGATGAAGCTGCAGTTTTAGCAGCTGAATCAGCACGGGTATTTCCTAATTGAACAGGAGTGTCACCCTTCGTGTGCGCAACACATTTAATAACTGCCAATTGACGGGGTAGCTGAATAGCATCGAGGAGATTTTTAACCCAAAGGGGCGGCCGAAATCATGGGTCACGCCAAAGGTATATCTAGAATCAGTGTAAACATTAGTACTTTTGTCTGTGGCCAAAATACATGCTCGAGTAAGGGCGAATAGCTCGGCTTTTTGTGCAGAGGCAGGGGTCTGGAAGGCTGCTGCTTCCTGCACGTCAGTGTCGGTTACCACGGTATATCCCGATTGTGGGAAGCTAAATGGGGAAATGGAAGAACTGTCATCAACATAAAAAATTAGATCTGGATTATCAATAGGCCTGTCTGTTAAATCCGGGCGAGGTGTGGAAAGGAAGTGATTCCGAAGTAAACAATCGTGTGGTGGGTCCTCAAGGTTATCGGGGGGCTGTTCAAGGAACACAGCAGGATTTAAGGTTGAACAATAATGAAAAGAGAGGTAGGGGTTTTGCAATAGTGAAACCTCATAGCGGCTCAATCGCGCTTGAGTCAGATGCTGGGTTTGCTGAGACGTTAGGAGAGCCACAATCGAATGTGAAGTATGCACTTGTACTGGCTGGTGAAGGGTTAGATTAGAGGCTGCCTGTGCTAACAAATGGACAGCAGTAAGAATTTGGGTGAAAAGGTCTGTCATACATAGGTCGTCCTACTGCTGGGGCGGTAGCCAGGGTGTTTTTCAGGGTAATAAAAGATTGCTTTGCTGAATCAGGTAGTTCAAACTTAAGAGGAGCATTTTGAGAGGAGTACGGAGTTAATTCTTTAGTATGCACAGTAACATTAGGAATCCATTGTCTGCAAAAGTTCACTAATCCTAAAAAAGCTTGCACCTGCTTGGGCGATGTAGGAAATGGGGTCTGCAGTATAGGAGTAATGCGTTCTTGAGTAAGGGAGCGATCAGTAGCACTAATTAGGACATCCAAAAATTTGACTTGTCGTTGGCCTTTATGAACTTTAGCGGGCGGGATCACATATCCCCATAAATGGAGACGGATGAGCAGGTAAAAGGTGTCACGTTGGTTAGCGATGAAATCAGGGCTGGCAAGGAGTAAGTCATCAACATATTGAATGATGGTGGAGCCACCAGGAGGTGCTAATGTCACTAACTGGGAGTGCAATGCCTGTGAGAAAAGGGTTGGAGAATGAATGAAACCGTGTGGAAATCGAGTCCAAGTGTATTGCATCCCCTTAAATGTAAAGGCAAACAAATACTGTGTTTCAGGGGCGAGGGGTATCGCCAAAAAAAAGGCATGTTGCAAATCAACAAGGGTAAAAATAGTCGCTTCCGGTGGGACATTGCTAAGGATTGTCGCTGGATTTGGGACAATAGGATGTAAGGGTTCAACTATCTGATTAATAAGCCGGAGGTCTTGGACTAAATGCTATTTGGATGGTCTTCCTATCTTAGGAACTGGAAGAATCGGGGTGTTACAGGGGGATTGGCATGGTATCAAAATTCCCTGTTGAAGGAACGATTGAATCATGACCGAGACTCCTTTTTCAGCCTCGGGACGCAAAGGGTACTGTGAAATAGAGGGCAAGGGCATATCAGGTTTGACTCTAATAACAACAGGAGGGACATTAGTTAGACCAACTTTGTGTTTGGGGGCTGCCCATAAATCTGTGGGTAGTTCAAAAGTTGTAGATTGGGTTGAATGATGATGGTGCAGTGTGCCAATGTGGACAAATGGGCTTTTAAAATATTCTAAAGTGCCTGCGGGTCGGGTTTGACTATCATTAAGGAAAGGATCAGCTTGTCCTCTTAGTGCAGCTGCCAGAAATCCCAAGGACTTGGCATTGTAGCCTTCGTTGACAGAAAGGGTCACGTGGGGTGACACAGTTCTCGACTGACGCCATAGTCTGTGGGGTAAATCGACAAGAAAGGCAGACCCTTCTTTTGTCTTGGTAAATGCTCTCCAAATTGGGCGAGGTTACTGTATGATCGTAGCAAAGAGTGACATGTGGATTGGGAATATCTAAGGGAGGTGAAAAGTGTGAGGGAGCAAAATCAATCGACCACCACTGTGGAGTAGTGAATAGGGGAAAGTTTCGAAGCTGGGCTTGCGGGATAGGTGATATAGTAATGCGGTTATCAAGGCTTGGGTCACTATATTCTCTCATCTGGACTCTATCGGGTGTTTTAAACAGTGGTACTCAGGGTTAACGTTAGCTGCCAGCATAGAACACAGAGCAATCAGGCGCAGGCACAGAAGTTATTAAATCTTGCAGCTGGTGACCTCGTATTTGAGACAGTTCTATAAACATACCATTATCAATGCACTGTATTACCGCTCCGAATTTGCAGTGTCTAATCAGCAACTTTCTAATCAAGGTGGATAGCCTAACTTGGTTCTTTTCCATATGCGCATTCCGTTTTCAACACCTGTCAATTCTATACTCAATTTTAATTCTTTATCCTGCCAGCTGGCTAACAAGGAAGCATCCTTCAATTTTGGACAATATTCCCTCCATAGAGCAACTAACTTTTTAGCAGTTGACCCCCTATTATTTTCCTAAATCACTTGTTGAGCTTCTATTACTGTTGATAGGTCTTTTTAGTTGTTCACACAGCGTTTGCAGTACGCTGCCATTTTAAAAAGTTGTATCTAAAGTTTTACCCATTGCACACTTTGTCTGATGCCAGATGGTCCTTCCGATTACAATTTTAACAATTGATTAAGGAAATTACGTGTGTGATGTTTTATGTCAGGGTCCGCACGCTTTTTGCCCTGTTTATGTGTTGTTAAGCAGAGTTATCCGCATCTGCAGGAGATTATAATTTAAATCACGGAGTAATCGCGCTCCATGCAAACCAATTAACAGCTCGAAGGTGACACCGTAAAGATTCTATGCCACCCGCCTTACAAAGTTAACGGGAACCTTTTATCGCGAAGGTTTCAAGTAATAACAAGGACCATGTTGGCATCGATATCTCTTTACCTCTTTCAAATAATCACAGCTTGAAACATAATTTTTAAAGTCAAAGTCTGAAAAATGAAATATGAATTCTTTCCCTCTCTCTCTTATCTATCTCTCTCCCTCTCTACATAACTCTGTCTGTCTTTGGAACTCTTGTTGCTCTTTCTCTTTATCTGTCTACCTCTCCATCTCTGCCTCTCCCTGGCTCGCTCTCTTTCGCTATCTCTAACAGTTCCTGTCTCTTGTCGCTGGCTCTCTCTCCTTCAATCTCTTCCTCTGTCTCTCTTTCTCTCTCTTGGATTCAGCCCTTGTCCTTGCGGACAAATTTTGAACAAATATTTTTCATTCTCTTTCGAAAACTTTATCTGTGTTATTCCATTTAAGTCAATTTGCACTGATTAATTTTAGAGGTATTAGCTATTCTTTGAGAAGTATTTTTTCTTTGTCAATTCAGAAAAGACCAACTGTCTGTTGAAATGGTTAATGTTTCCTGCAGAATCTAAGGGGTGGAGAACTTGGCGTGATGCCATTTACGTCTTTTCACGCAATCTAAAAACTTATTCACATTTCAATTACTCTTATTTGTAAAGTTACTTTCTTTTAAACTGATATAGTGTGAACTGAACAACTTTGGAACATTTTGGGAAGCTTGGGAACATTTGCAAGAGGAAATATGAATGTTTTGCCATTAGTTTAAAAACAATTCGAGTACGCATTTTGTTGTCCTTCAGAAGAACCACTTGTTATCATAATAAGGCCAGTACAACATTCCAAGCAGTAGTTAGTTAACATCATCTGATCATCTAAATTTCGTTCAAAAACAATGTTAAAATCCAGTCATTATTGCCAGCATGCTTCTAAATTGGTAACTCATTAACTTCACTTCTAAAATTTCCTTATTGTGGATCTTTTAATCAATACCTTTTAGTCAATTATCATGTTTTCCGTAGAGAAGGGCTGTTCAATATTTACGGCTTGCGTCTGTGACCGAGTGCGTGTCGCTAAGGGGGATACGTTAGCAGGAGTTTCATTGGTAATGGGATCAGAAGTGGGAGTCAGGACTTAGGACAGTGGAATTGCAAGATCGGGGAGCGCAAAATGAGGGTGGGGTCCAGGGTTCAAATTCTCCTTGTCTTCCGTATCGCTTGAATAGGGGAACATCGGCATGCCAGAGCAACTGGGAGGATCCTCCTTTCCTATAATCTTATTGACCAGTCCTACTTTTCTGCTAACAGGAGGTTTGTTATTGCCAGATTGCTCTTTATCATTTTGACTGTTTTCCATACCAAAGCTCACATTACAATTTTAAAGTCTCCCAATTTTTCGCTTTACCGTTCACACACTCATTAATATCCCTTTTGCGGGGACTTCCGGTTGCGGCTATGACCAGCTAAGTCGCACATTTGGCAGCTCCTGCGACAAAGGTGTTTAAGGGCCGATTGGAGGGCCCCGACGGTACTGTAAAGACAAATCCCGGTGGGGGAAGGCTCCCTGAGGAGAGTGAGACCAACCTTATGGTCGGTACTCGGAGAGGGGCGACAAAAAAATCGGCAGCAGCTCCCCAAAAAAAGCGGGGGAAGAGGACCAAAATGGCGGCCGGTGGCGCACTAGAAGATTGGAGAAAATGGGCGGAGGAGCAGCAGGCCGCTCTCCTCCGGTGTTTTACGGAGCTGAAAGTGGAACTCTGAATCATGGTCGTCGTCCATGAACGCGACGACCACAAGGCTGATGGGGGCCCAGGCGACCCAAGAGGCGTCGATAAGAGAGCTGCAGCAGGAGATGGCGGTGAGGGAGGAGGAAGCCACGGTCCTCGTGGGAAAGGTGGAGGTGCACGAGGCACTCCACCTGAAATGGCAGAGCCGCTTTGAGGAGCTGGACACGCGAATGAGGCGGAAGAACTTGAGGATCCTGGGCCTAGCAGAAGGCCTGGAGGGGCCTGATCTCCCGAAATATGTAGCGGAGATGTTGAGCTCCCTGATGGGAGAGGGGGCCGGCCCATCGCCCCTGGAGCTGGAAGAAGCATACCGGGTCATGGCTAGGCGGCCTAGGGCAAACGAGCCCCCGAGGGCGGTGCTGGTGCGGTTCCAGCGTTTCTGCGATCGGGAGAAAGTGCTGCGGTGGGCCAAGAGGGAGAAAAGCAGCAAATGGGAGAATTCGACGGTGCGGATATATCAGGACTGGAGTGCGGAGGTGGCAAAGCGGCGGGCCCGGTTTAACCGAACGAAGGCGGTGCTGCACGCAAAAAGGATCAAGTTTGGAATGCTGCAGCCAGCGCGCTTGTGGGTCACCTACAAGGACCAGCACCATTACTTTGAGACCCCAGAGGAGGCATGGACTTTTGTTCGGGAGGAAAAGCTGGACCTGAACTAGAACTTGGGAACGCCGGCGGTCGAGGCCGCCCGGGTACCCTTGACTGATCAAGTGGCCCATGTCTTTCTTAGGCCAGGTTGGAACTTGGTTAAAGTTGATGGATCGTTTGGTTTCTTTGAAACTTGTGTTATGGGGGGTTTTTTTTTTTTGTTTTTTTTTGTTCCTTTTTGTGTGTCTCTTCCCGTTGCCAACTTCCCTTAATTATTGTTGTTGTAGGGGGGGCTTTTTTTACTGTTTTTGGATCTGTTCTTTAAGGGTTATGGTTACTGTTGGTTAAGTACGTTATTATTGGGTAGTTATTTAGTTATTTAGTTATGCAGGCAGAGTTATGCATTTATGTATTTATTTGCGATTTGTTATTTATACTGTTATATTGTTAAGTTGGGGAGGCGGGACGGGGGGGGAGCAAGTGGGTTATGCGTGTTTTCTTTTTCTCTTTTTTCTTCCTCTCGTTTTAAGGGGGCTTTGGTATCGGTGTGGATGGGGACGGGGGTGGAATTGAAGATGGTGGGGTAGGGTGTGGCCGGGCGAAAGCGCGGGCTCTCCCCTGTTTCCCGCGCGCGGGACGGAGGAAGGGGGAGGAGAGAAGAGTGGGGTGTGGCCAGCAATGGCAGCTTTTCCCGCGCTGAAGCGGAGTCAGAGAGGGATGGCAAGGGGGGGGGGAGGCCCCTCCCCCCCCACATCGGGAGGAGTCGGAGTGTGGCAGGGGCAGCCGGGTCAGCGAAAACCAGCTGACTCTCGGGAGTACGATGGTGGATACACTGCGGCTAGGAGGGGTCCTAGCCAGGGGGGGAAGGGGGGTTAGGGGGGGATACCGGGTTGCTGCTGGAAAGGCTGAGGACGGGAAGGGAAGAACGGGAGGAGAGAGGGGGGGGGGCCATCGCCATGGGGAACGGGTCAGAAGGGGAGGGTCGACCCGGGGCGAGCAGGGGACAGAACATGGCTAATAGACAGGGGAAAGGGACGGGTCGCTCCGCGACCCGGTTGATTACTTGGAATGTGAGGGGGCTGAACGGACCGGTCAAGAGATCAAGGGTTTTTTCACACCTAAAGGGACTGCAGGCGGATGTGGCAATGTTGCAGGAGACTCACTTGAGAGTAGTAGACCAGGTGCGCCTGAGAAGGGGGTGGGTGGGACAGGTGTTCCACTCAGGCTTGGACGCAAAGAACCGGGGGGTGGCGATTTTGGTGGGAAAGAGGGTGTCGTTCGTGGCGGCGCAGGTGGTAGCAGATAAGGAGGGTAGGTACGTGATGGTGAAGGGTAGGCTGCAGGGAGAGAATTTGGTGCTGGTAAATGTATATGCCCCGAATTGGGATGACGCGGGTTTTATGAGGCGCCTGTTGGGCCTCATTCCGGGTCTGGAGGCAGGAGGCCTGATCATGGGGGGGGACTTCAACACAGTGCTCGACCCTGGGCTGGACAGATCGAGTTCCAGGACAAATAGGAGGCCGGCAGCGGCGGAGGTGCTAAGGGGGTTCATGGAGCAGATGGGGGGGGTAGACCCTTGGAGATTTGGCAGGCCAAGGGCGAGGGAGTATTCTTTTTTCTCCCACGTCCACAGGGTGTACTCCAGAATAGACTTTTTTGTACTGAGCAGGGGGCTAATTTCGAGAGTGCAGGACACGGAGTACTCGGCCATTGCGATTTCGGACCATGCACCACACTGGGTAGAGGTAGAACTGGGGGAAGCACGGGACCAGCGCCCGCTGTGGCGCCTGGATGTGGGGCTGCTGGCGGACGATGAGGTGTGCGGAAGGGTCCGGAAGGGCATCAAGAGATATCTGGGCACGAACGACACGGGCGAGGTGAAGGTGGGGGTAGTATGGGAGGCCCTGAAAGCAGTGATCAGAGGAGAGCTGATCTCCATAAGGGCACACAGAGAAAGGAAGGAGAGGCAGGAGAGGGAGAGACTGGTGGGGGAACTTATAGAAGTGGACAGGAGATATGCGGAGACACCAGAGGAGGGGCTGTTGAGGGAGCGGCGCAGTTTACAGGCCCAGTTTGACCTACTGACCACTAGGAAGGCGGAGACGCAATGGAGAAGGGCGCAGGGTGCGGTCTATGAGTACGGGGAAAAGGCGAGCAGGATGCTAGCACACCAGCTGCGCAAGCGAGATGCAGCCAGAGAGATTGGGGGAGTGAGAGAGAAGGGGGGGAACGTAGTGCAGAAGGGGCAAGAGGTGAATGGGGTCTTCAGGGATTTCTACAGGGAATTGTACCGGTCTGAGCCGCCCAGGAGGAGGGGGGGAATGGAGAACTTCCTCGATAGATTGAGGTTCCCAAAGGTCCAGGAGGAACGGGTGGAGGGGCTGGGGGCGCCGATAGAGCTGCCGGAACTAGTTAAAGGGATAGGCCAGATGCAGGCGGGGAAGGCGCCGGGGCCGGATGGGTTCCCGGTGGAATTTTATAAGAAGTATGTGGACTTGGTGGGTCCAGTGCTGGTGCGAGCCTTCAATGAGGCGCGAGAGGGGGGGGCTCTGCCCCCGACAATGTCACAGGCCCTGATCTCCTTGATCCTGAAGCGGGACAAAGACCCTGTACAGTGCGGGTCCTATAGGCCTATCTCCCTCTTGAATGTAGATGCCAAACTGTTGGCAAAGGTCCTGGCAACCAGAATAGAGGATTGTGTGCCAGGGGTAATCCATGAGGACCAGACGGGTTTCGTAAAGGGACGACAACTTAATACAAATGTCCGGAGGCTGTTGAATGTAATTATGATGCCAGCAGTGGAGGGGGAGGCTGAGATAGTGGTAGCACTGGATGCGGAGAAGGCATTCGATAGGGTGGAGTGGGAATACCTGTGGGAGACGCTGGAACGGTTTGGGTTTGGGGAGGGATTTATCAAGTGGGTGAAGCTGCTGTATTCGGCCCCGATGGCGAGTGTGGTTACAAACGGGAGGAGGTCGGAGTATTTTGGGCTCCATCGAGGTACCAGGCAGGGATGCCCCCTATCCCCCTTACTATTTGCATTAGCGATCGAACCGTTGGCGATGGCACTGAGGGGTTCAGGGGGTTGGAGAGGACTGACAAGGGGAGGGGAGGAGCATCGGGTATCACTCTATGCGGATGATTTGTTGTTGTATGTGGCGGATCCGGAAGGGGGAATGCCGGAGGTAATGGAAATACTAGCGGAGTTTGGGGACTTTTCGGGATATAAATTAAATGTGGGTAAAAGTGAGGTCTTTGTGATACACCCGGGAGATCAAGGGGAGGGAATTGGGCGGCTCCCCTTTAGGAGAGCAGTAAAGAGCTTCAGGTACTTGGGGGTGCAGGTGGCAAGGAACTGGGGGACCCTCCACAAGCTGAACTTTTCAAGGCTGGTGGAGCAGATGGAGGAGGAGTTCAAGAGGTGGGACATGGTACCGCTGTCGCTAGCAGGGAGGGTGCAGTCAGTTAAAATGACGGTCCTCCCGAGGTTCTTGTTTCTGTTCCAGTGCTTGCCCATCTTCCTCCCCAGGGCCTTCTTCAAGAAGGTAACTAGCAGCATTATGGGCTATGTGTGGGCGCATGGCACCCCTAGAGTGAGAAGGATTTTCTTGGAACGGAGTAGGGACAGTGGAGGATTAGCGCTACCCAATCTTTCCGGATACTACTGGGCGGCGAACGCATCGATGGTGCGCAAGTGGGTGATGGAGGGGGAGGGGGCAGCTTGGAAACGTATGGAGAGGGCGTCCTGCGGCAATACAAGCCTGGGGGCGCTAGTAACGGCACCATGGCCGCTCCCCCCCACAAGGTATACCACGAGTCCGGTAGTGGCGGCCACCCTTAAAATCTGGGGGCAGTGGAGGCGACACAGGGGGGAAGTGGGGGGTCTGATGGCGGCGCCACTGAGAGGGAACCACAGATTTGTCCCGGGGAACACTGGCGGGGGATTCCAGAGCTGGCACAGGGCGGGCATCAGGCAACTGAGGGACATGTTCATAGAGGGGAGGTTTGCGAGCCTGGGAGAGCTGGTGGAGAAATTTGAGCTCCCCCCGGGGAACACGTTTAGATACCTGCAGGTGAAGGCATTTGCCAGACGACAGGTGGAAGGATTCCCCTTGCTTCCCGATGGAGGGGCGAGTGATAGGGTGCTGTCAGGGGCCTGGGTCGGAGAAGGGAAGGTCTCGGACATCTACAAAATAATGCAGGAGGTGGAGGAGGTACCGATAGAGGAGCTGAAAGACAAGTGGAAAGCGGAGCTGGGAGAGCAGATAGAAGATGGGACATGGGCGGATGCCCTAGAGAGGGTCAATTCGTCGTCGTCGTGCGCAAGGTTGGGCCTCATCCAATTTAAGGTGCTGCACAGAGCCCATATGACGGGGACTAGGATGAGTCGGTTCTTCGGGGCGGAGGACAGGTGTGTTAGGTGTTCGGGAAGCCCTGCGAACCATGTACATATGTTTTGGATGTGTCCGGCACTGGAAGAGTTCTGGGAGGGGGTGGCGGGGACGGTATCGAGAGTGGTGGGAACCAGGGTCAAACCAGGGTGGGGGCTAGCGATTTTTGGGGTTGGGGTGGAGCCAGGAGTACAGGAGGCAAGGGAGGCCGGAATATTGGCCTTTGCGTCCTTGGTAGCTCGGAGAAGGATCTTGATTCAGTGGAGGGACACAAGGCCACCAAGCGTTAACACCTGGTTAAACGACATGGCAAGCTTCATCCAATTGGAAAGAATCAAATTCGCCCTGAGAGGGTCGGTACAGGGGTTCTTCCGGCGGTGGCAGCCCTTCCTTGACTTTTTGGATCAGAGATAGGAACCGGAGGCCGAAACAGCAGCAACCCGGGGAGAAAAGGGGGGGGGGGGGAAGGGAGGGGGGGGGGGATAGCAACGAAGGGAGCACGTTAGCGGGGGGTCGCGGGCAAGGACTGCCCGAGGCCATCGGCAGAAAGGGAAAAAAGGTTTGGTTGCTAGACTGATAGCGGGGGGGAGGGAGGGTGGGGGGGTGCGCGCGGGGGAGGGCGTGGGGAGGTTTTTCCAGGGGGGATTTGTGGTGTTATAATTTAAAATGTAATAGGGGTAAATGTTTGTATCGAAAAATTTCAATAAAAATTATTTAAAAAAAAAAAAATATCCCTTTTGCGGGCGTTATCTCTCCAACTCATTGTGATTGTTCGTTGCGTTAAGTGGACTGTTTCTTTCCACTGTAAAATTAAACAATTTGAAACCGGCATATTTTTTTTCCAGATTGCTTTTTTTTTCCTGCATCAATGCTATTGTCAAAGTTCCAAGATCCCTGTGTTACCTAGTGGCCAGATATCGTTACCTAATTTATTGTTTAAAGCAGCGTTGCAGCCAATCTTCGAATATTACGTTCTTGAGAAGGGGTTTCTAAACACATGAAAAATAGAGGGGAGTTGCCGCTAGTTTTGTCTAAAGTTTGTCCCATAATGTCAGTAAAATGTGCCCCAGGCAAAAAAAAACGCTCAAACAAAATTTCTGGTACCAAATTGGAGGGTCCTTGACCCGAAAAAATTACCGACAGGGTCCCTGACCCGAAAACATTACTGAGAGGGTCCCTGACCCCAAAACTTAATCAAAGGGTCCCGGACCCAAATTTATTGACAGCCTGTATAAATCTGATGCGGATGAAAAACGAGATCAACAAGGTCCCTGACCTGCGGCTAATTACACAAAAATAATGTACTCACAGTCAAATTTAGATTCGAGAACCGTCACCTGTTTAGTTACTTCCGTCAGGGATGAGGGGTCGCAGCACAGATCCGAGAGAGAGAGAGACCAAGGTCAATCTTACCTTGTGCCGGCGTCCGTCTCTTTACTCCGGTCATGGCTTTGATCACTTTTTCTCAGTCCCTCATGGAAGCTCACTTCAGGATATTGGATTTTTTCTCGCAGCGCCAAATGTTGTATTTTATATTTTCCCCGCGTCTTGACTGTGATAGAGAAATTCAAACAGCATTCATTAGATAAGCAAAACTGAACTTTATTCACTAATTAGAACTGCTAGCAGAAAATGGCTGATACTTGGAGTCGGAAGGCAGTCAATTACAAACTGCGGAGTCCGTCCCAAGTCTGCGATAGTACAGAAAAAGAAGGCGATTCTTATACATTATAGGATCAAGATAACATGAATACAGCTTGGTCAGGAATTTGGTCAAAAGTAAAACATAAGTAATAATCGTTACCATGGCGGCTCCTTGCTGACCGCCAGGGGACGTGAGTTTCATATTATTATCTTGTCTTTGTTTTAAGTAAGGGAAGAAGTTGTTTAGGAACAGGAAGAGATAGTTGTTCAGCTTGTTATGTATTACGACTACTTCGGGCTCCAAGCCTTATCTAGACTCTCAGAGTCACCCAGTTCCCAAGACATGCTGACCTCGGCTGTCTCTGTATTCTGGGCCTTAGGTTATATGAAAATCAGTTTAAATTCACTTGTACCAAGAAGACTTGACTAGTTTTCCCATCATGCCATTATTTGCTTCACACAATACTACAACATGTCCGTTAAACAGAATCTTTCGTTAAATTTATGCTGGCTCTCTTTAATTAACCCGCGTTTTGTCCGTGTGACTATTCATTTTGTTACAAAGGATTTCCTCCACTGAAGTTTCTTTCAAAATAAATTTAGAGTACTCAATTCTTTTTTTCCAATTAAGGGACAAATTCGCATGGCCAATTCACCTACCCTGCACATCTTTTTGGGTTGTGGGAGGTGAGACACATGCAGACACGGGGAGAATGTACAAATTCCACACGGATAGTGACCCGGGACTGAGATCGATCCCGCATCCTCGGCGCGTGAAGCAGCAGTGCTAACCACTGCGCCACAGCGCCACCCTGCCCCCGCTGAAGTTAAGCTAATTGGCCTGTAGTTACTGGGCTTAATTTACATCCATTTTTGAATAGGTGTGTAACATTTGCATTCTCAAGTCCTCTGGCACTCCCCCTGAGTCAAAGGAAGACTGGAAATTCTAGCCAATGCCTCCGCAACATCTTTCCCATGTTGCCTTTGGTTCTCTTGCCATTTACCTGAAATTTGTGACCTTTAGGTCGCAACGTTTCCTGCAGTGGGAACACTTTCTCCCTATCTACTCTGTCCTCAACCCCTCATGGTTTTTAACACCATCTGATGTGTTCTCATATTGGGAGCCAAAGTCGGTATGTGGGCACAGGATGAAGGGGCTACCATGTGCTAAAATTGTCTGTGATGCCAGCATATTAACTCGGAGCATAGGCTAGGCATTCACTCTGTCTGTCCTTCACTCTGCCAGTGCTAGTTATTCAGCAGGGAGGGTCATATTGATCAAGCAGACAAGGCACACATGGCAACCTGGAAGGTGGTGGAGAGGACCAATAGGGTGCTTGGATTGGTCGTGGAATCTTACAGTGTTCCAATGATAAAGTGGTGACCTCCACATCGGGAACAATATGCCTGGGACTGATCCACATGGGGCTGAGAGCACAAAGGACAACAGACAAGATTGCAACATTCAATGAGACATTTATTCAGAGTGGCACGGTGGTTAGCACTGCTGCCTCACAGCGCCAGAGACCTGGGTTCAATTCCAGTCTTGGGTCACCGTCTGTGTGGAGTTTGCATGTTCTCCCCGTGTGTCTGTATGGGTTAGATGGACTGGCCATGATCAAAGCACGGTGTTACGGGGATAGGGTAGGGTGAGGGAGTGGGCCTAGGTAAAGTGCTCTTTCAGAATGTCTATATCCTGAATGGCCTTCTGCATAGTAGGGATTCTATGTACAGTGATGCAGAAAATAGTCAGCAAACATCAACCTATAAACAAATAACAACACAGAAGCAATAAACCTTTATCCAAGACTAACACTAGGGACATTGCTTCAACAATAAGCAAATAGAGACAGTTGAACTGGTTTAATACCGTAGAACACAAAATGGTCTTGTGTAAGTTATGTGACTAGGATGGTGATATGCTGCCACCATGTGTCGGCAACATGGTAGTCCAGGCTGCTGCTCCAGTCAGTGTCACTGGTAAACAGGATGTGGCTCTGGAATACACTAACTTCATCTGCAGGGTGGCTGTCAAAGCCTTTGCATAATCTTGGTGGCCCCGCCCAATCTCCTGGCACAGGGTGTTCAGCATGCAACCAAAATTCTCCAGCCCTCTGCAAATCAGGTTCAACTGGTACTTGACGGACTGCAGAGTTTGCAAACAGCTGTGAGGCTCTTGCAACAGACTCCCCCCCCCCCACCCCCCGCCACGAATCTCTTTAATCCTCCTGTAATCCTCCTCCCAGTCCTGAGCTGACATCAACCAGGTCAGGGCTGCATCTTCTCCTCCTGTCTGATTATACAGATATATGTGAATTGGACCTTTGGAGACACCTGCCCCTGAGGTTTCGTTTTTATTCTTTCATGGGATTAGTGTATCACTGGCAAGGCCCATCCCTAATTGCCCTTAAACCGAGGGGACATGCTGGGCCATTTGAGATGGCAATTAAGAGTCAACCACGGTGCTGTGAGCTCGCTGTCACACAGGCCAGACCGGGTAAGGTCGGCAGATTTCCTTTCCTCAAGGGGTGTTAGTGATCCAAATAGGCTTTTACAATTGATGATATAAATTTTTAGAATTTCCAATTAAGGCGCAATTTAGCGTGGCCAATCCATCTAACCACATCTTAGGGTGGTGGGGGTGAGACCCACACAGACACGGGGAGAATGTGCAAACTGCACAAGGACAGTGACCCGGGGCCGGGATCGAACCCAGGCCCTCAGCGCCATAAGGCAGCAGTGCTAACCACTGCGCCACCGTGCTGCCCCATCGATGATATTTTCATGGCCACCATTATCAAGACGAGCTGTCAGTTCCAGATTTATTAATTCACTTCTAAATTCCATCAGCTGCTGGAGTGGTGGGATTTGAACCTAGACCTCCCAGCCTGAGCCTTTGGATTATTCATCCAGTGATATTACCACCGCGCCACCATCGCCCATCAAAAGTGGAAGGCGGAGGAACTTCCAATGGTGGCATCTAGGGGGAGGTCATGCACTAGATAGCTCCCGCCAGGGTGTGTTTTTTGCCCCTATTTTGACCAGTTCCTGGGGTTTTTAGATGGGCTAATTTTACTCATTAGAAAATAGAGGCGTCCTATTGTGGGAGTACATCAAAAAAAGATCACAGCTAAGAAGTCTGTGGGTGGAAATTCTTCAACCGACTCAGGCTTTGCGTCGAGCTTCAGCAGGGAATGTGGCAATGGGGGCAATGGGAGTGGCGGCCGTTCCGATCGTGGCACACATGCTAACTGGGGTACTGGCTACTGAATTTGAAAAGCAATTTGAAAAGCTTTTTAAGAAGCAACGGAGAGTAATATTCGATACTCTCTGTAAATAGATTGAGGGGGCAAAAAACATTGGAGAGGACTTCGGAAGCTGTGAAGGAGCATGGCAAAGTATTTAAGTTGGTGGAGGCGCTCTGTCGAGGCACAGTGCCCGAATTGCCTTGTTGGAGGCCGAGATCTCGGCAGTGGCAGAGAAGAATAAGAGTCTGTGGGCAAAGCTGGATGACCTGGAAAATTGGTCGATAAAACAACACCTCAAAGTCCAGAGGGTATGGAGTATCTTACTGCATATTTTTCGCAGATGTTCGATAAGATGATAGGGGAGGGTGAACTGGTGTCCCTTCCAGAGTTGGACAGGGCCCATCAAACACTCTGGCAATAGCCTCAGGCGAATGAGCCACTTAACAGTTACAGTCTGATTTCATAGCTTCCAGAAGAAGGAGCTTGTCCAGGAGGAGAACTGTGATTCCAAATGAGGAGGGAGTCACATTAAAATATACCAGGATGTTGGTTTGAAAATTCTAAATTTGTTTTCACATCCTTCTCGTCTCACCTCCTCTGTAATCTCCTCTAGCCCTCCAATCCTCGGAATGTGAAAACAAATTTAGAATTTTTAAACCAAGGTATTGCACAACTGGAAGTAAATGTAATAATAATCAGAATAATCTTTATTAGTGTCATAAGTAGGCTTATATTAACACTGCAATGACGTTAATGTGAAAATCCCCCAATCACCACACTCCGACGCCAAGCGCATCAGTTAATTCTAGCCTCTTGTGAGTCCCCGATTTTGACCGCACCACCATGGTAGCTGTGCCTCCAGCTTCCAGAGCCTCAATCTCAGGAATTCCCTTTTTCAACCACCAAGCCTCGCTTTACTCATTTTAGATACTCCTTAAAGCTACTTTGGTAAGATTTTAAGTGTCGTGGAAAGGGGGGGGGGGGAGTGGATGCCACAGACAGTGGGCAGCACGGTAGCATTGTGGTTAGCACAATTGCTTCACAGCTCCAGGGTCCCAGGTTCAATTCCCAGCTTGGGTCACTGTCTGTGTGGAGTCTGCACGTTCTCCCCATGTCTGCGTGGGTTTCCTCCGGGTGCTCCGGTTTCCTCCCACAGTCCAAAGATGTGCAGGTTAGGTGTATTGGCCATGCTAAATTGCCCTTAGTGTCCAAAATTGCCCTTAGTGTTGGGTGGGGTTACTGGGTTATGGGGATAGGGTGGAGATGTGGGCCTGGGTAGGGTGCTCTTTCCAGGAGCCGGTGCAGACTCGATGGGCCGAATGGCCTCCTTCTGCACTGTAAATTCCATGTAAATTCTTTGAGATTCTATACCCAAATAGTAGCCTAAAGTAATTTTAAGATAGTTTAAGTAGTAACAGTTTGGATATACTTGAACTAATTAGATCGGAAAAGTATATATCCTGTTGTGGTTGACTGGTTCTAGACAGCAGACAACCAGTTGACACAGAGTGTTGAACTCATTTCACTCCTCCTCCTCCCTGATTAGGTGGCTGCCGATGATTACTACAAGCTCCCCAGCGACGCAGCAGCGCACAACCTCTCAGCAGTATACAACCCCCCTGCCTGAGCATTTGTTAAGATACCGTTTTGCTGGGGGCTGGTAGCTTACTCAGTGTCAATCATCTATTCAAACTCCCTGACCAATGGATACAGGCCAGGTACCCAAACGGTCAGAGCGGTAACCGCCTCTGCTGTTGGTCATCTTGCTCGAGGTCAAGCATTTCAGTTTACGTCATGTTTCTAAACAGTTGCCTAGCACAAGACGCCACCCTGACAACTTACGAATGTCAACTAAGTTACCTTTCCTGTTCCTACAGACTGTTGATTCACAGCCCCAGCTTCTTACATCTCCTCAATCACGCTTTTGTTCATCTGCTCTAATGTCAAATGTCTAATGTCAATGCTCCTGCAAAGAGCTTTGGGGGCATTTTTATCACATTCAGCCCACTGTATAATCCTGCAGATGTCTCCTGAGGAAAGGCTGAACAGGTTGGGCCCATGCTCAGTGGAGTTTAGTAGATTAAGAGGTGATCTTATTAAAGTATATAAGATTCTGAGAGGGCTTGACACACTAAATGCTGAGAGGATGTTTCCCCTTGTGACAAAATCTAGTACTGGGAGCACAATTTAAAAATAAGGGGCCTCCTATTTAAGATTGCGATAAGAAGGAGCTTCTCCTGAAGGTAATTAGTCTTTGAAATTCTCTTCTAGAGAATTGTGAAGGCAGAGCGAAAATCAACTCCGATCTTATTGAATGGTACAGTAGGCTTGAGAAACTGAAGGGTCTCCCGATTCTATTTCTTATAATCTTATGGGTCAGGGTAACTTTAGTAACCTGAAGAAGCAGTCGAACTTTGAACATTAATTTATTTCAACGACATACAAGGTCTGCGTAAAGCAGCATCTCACTCCCAATACACCCTTGTTGGGAGGACTAATTTATCTCGGCCTTGCTTTGGGCCAGCTTCTGTATCAATACATAATGAACCCCAGGTGGGGTTTTTGGGATCAGGACCCCTTTTATTGTGCAAACTTTATCCTCCACTGGGTGTAGACCATCCCTGTCCACCCTGTAACCGGGATAGGTCACCGCGCTCACTCAGAACACACATTTGCTCCTCTTCAGCCGGGCTCCGACATGGGAAAACTGCCGGAGCACTTCCTGCAGGTTGTCCCTATTTTCCTTTTCTGTAAATCCTGTAATCAGTACATCATCCAAATAGACTGACACCTTTGGGAGGCCCTTGCAAAATGTTCTCCATCACTTGTTGAAAGTTGCCGGGCCAATGAAACCCCAAACAGGAAGCGGGTGTACCCAAACAGCCCCTGATAAGTATCAATGGTGGCTAATGTCCTGAACAGATACAAATGACTCATGTCGAGCTTTGTGAAGGAGCATCCTCCAGCCAATCTGGCATATAAATCCTCTACATAGGGCTTCGAGTACCGGTCCAAACGCAAGACCTTGTTCGCAAAGGTGGACAGTCTTGTCAGGCTTCGTTACGGGCACCACAGGCGTGGCCCACTCTGCAAACTGCAGAGACCCCCCAGATCTTGCAGGTGCTGAAGTTCTACGTTGACCTTTGTCAGCAAATCGTAAGATACAGGTCTTGCCCTGAAATATTGGGGCTGAGTCTCAGGATCCACGTGGATATGGGATTTGGCCCACTTTATTCTATCTAGACACACCTGGAATAGTATTTACCCAGCATGCTGTACAGGCTGCAGGTGCCCATCCGAAAGACTTGCTGCCAGTCGAAACAAAGGACTCGTAACGAGTCGCGCCCAAACAAATGGTCGAGTTCAACCAATGGGAGTTGAACCAACTGCTGCTCATGCGTTACTGGAGTCAAGGTGGTCCCCACGATTTTCAATGGCTCCCCAGTGTAGGTTGCCAATCTTGACTTGGTATTGCGAAGCGTCAGTGACAGAATTCTGGTACAAAGCTGCTAAAATGCAAGGAAGTCCACAATGGAGACGGCTGCACCAGCGTCCATCTCCATCGGCACCAGTTGCCTGTGCACCTGCAATGTGACCCGAATCGGCGCAACCTTTGGAGCCATGACAGAGTTTGGTTGCATCAGGGGAGCCCGCATGCAAGGCCCTGATACCCGGTGGGATATAGACAAGCATTGATGCAGTTCTCCATGCCGAACCTGGTAGCCCTAACCATCAGGGGTTCTCTGCCCACAGAGTTGGCGATGCGGCCTGCTCTCCTCCTCATCCTCGGGGTAGATATCCCACCGGTCAGCGATGGCACCCGGGATTGAACCCTGCTGTGGATTTACCTCGGAATCTGCCCCTTCTGAGGAAGTCTTGCCAGATCGGCACCGTCCCACGATGCAAAAGGAGTTCGAAAAGAAGGATGGATCAAACTATGGACATCATAGCCTATGGACCTCTGCATGTGATCTCCTTTGTCCATGTGTTCTCAAGATAATGATAATTCATGGCCCATTTAAAATTGAGGGGGGTTCTGCGAATAGCTTCCTCTGTGTGGCTGTATTGTTAATACTGCACACGAGTCAGTCCCACAACATCTCCGAGAGGGATGACCCAAACTTGCAGCATTCAGCCAGACGTTGCTACAGGTAAGGAGTCTGTGACCAATTTGCCACGGGACCGTACTGCTGAGTTAAAACAATCCCATTGCATAATTATGGAGGGTTTGGGGTCATAGTGCTCTGAAACCATCGCAACCAATTCATCAAAGGATTTGGAGCTCAGTGCAGTGGATAAGTCAAACTCTTTATGCTCCCAAACATCTGGGCCCCGCAGGAGGAGGACCTTCTTTTTTATTTATTTATTTATTATAAATTTAGAGTACCTAATTCATTTTTTTTTCCAATTAAGGGACAATTTAGCATGGCCAATCCACCTACCTTGCACATCTTTGGGTTGTGGGCGCAAAACCCATGGGGAGGATGTGCAAACTGCTCATGGACAGTGACCCAGAGCCAGGATCGAACCTGGGACCTCGGCACCATGAGGCAGCAGTGCTAACCACTGCGCTACCATGCTGGGAGGAGGAACTTCTGACGGTCTTCCGCCAAAATGCCATTCGTCTGGAACTGAAACTTAAATGGGAGGAGGAGCTAGGCGGGGAAATGGAGGATGGGCTGTGGGCAGAGGCCCTGAGTAGGGTCAATTCGACCGCGACATGTGCTAGGCTCGGGCTGATTTAATTTAAGGTCGTTCACCGGGCCCATATGACGGTGGCTCGGATGAGCAAATTCTTCGGGATAGAAGAAAAATGCGCTAGGTGCGCGGGAGGACCAGCGAACCACGTGCACATGTTTTGGGCATGCCCTAAGCTGAGGGGGTACTGGGAGGGATTTGCGGGGGTCATGTCCCGGGTGCTAAAAACAAGGGTGGTGATGAGTCCAGGGGTGGCAATTTTGGGGTTTCGGAGGACCCGGGGATCCAGGGGGAGAAAGAGGCCGATGTTTTGGCCTTTGCTTCCCTGATAGCCCGGCAACGAATACTATTGGCGTGGAGGGACTCAAAGCCCCCGAAGACTGAGTTGTGGCTTGCGGACATGTCGAGTTTCCTGGGTATGGAGAAAATTAAGTTCGCCTTGAGGGGATCTGTGCAGGGGTTTGCCCGGAGGTGGCAACCATTTATTGACTTCTTTGCGGGAGAGTGAGCGTCAGCAGGGGGTGGGGGTGGGGGGGGGGGGGGGGGGGGGGTAGAGTAGAGTAGGAGGGAAAATATGGCGGGTAGTACCGGTGGGAGAGGAGCGGGCTTGTGCAATATGTTATAATGGAAGTATTGAAAGTACATGGATGTTTGCACATTTTTGCCTTTTTTGCTTTCTTTCTGATGATGTCTGTAACTGTTTATAAAGCCAAAAAGTACCTCAATAAAATTGTTTATTAAAAAAAAATGCCATTCGTCTGAAAAAATACCTCATGTGCTCTGCATATTGGTTCCAATCTCCCAGGCCTGCGCGATGTCTTCCAATTTCCAGAATAAAGGCATCCTAAGCTTTTGATGGTACGTCCCAAAACAGCAACTTCCGGCAGTTCCTCCAGTGTGTCCAGAGTTTCTTTTAATCCTCGTCGCCAATTTAGCAACTTGAGGAAACAGGCAAACATTAAACATTAATTTATTTTAGCGATATACAATGCCTGCGTAAAGCAGCATTTTGCTCCCAGTGCAATCCTGGCTGGGAGGCCTAGTTTGTCTAGCCCCTGCTTTGGGCTGGCTTTTATATCAATACATAATGAGCCCCAAGCAGGTGGCCCCCGCTCCCTACTTGGGAAGCTCGCACTTCACGAGTCCCACAGGGAGATTAATAATGGTTTCCCCATGCTATGTGTGAAATTTATGACAGTAACATACAAAAATGTCTTGTTTTGAAATGCTTTCAAAGTAATATACATATGTTCAAACTCAGTTACAATAAAGGCTGCATGTTACAGGTCAGGATTCTATCTGCTTTTTTGTTTTGTATGTCAAAGGCAGTGTCAAACAATTCCAGTAGGTCTGGTATCATTATCCTGTTACAGCATGTTTGTTTTCCAAAGTACTGTTCCTTGAATTTATATAAGCCTTGTCTCACCAGTGTTCATTAGTTCCACCTACTGGAAAATTGGAGAAGTGCACGAGGGCTCATAGAAACAGGACCATGTCACACGAGGGGGCAATTCTCCAAATGTGTTGCGTCCGGTGCAAATCCTGCTATGTCAGGAGAATTGTAGGAAAGCCCCCAACCGGGATTGGCGCAAATCAACTTCTGATTCTACTGGCCTGCTCCCATTGGCGTAATCAGGGAAACCTGATCGGAAATCATTTGCATTCTTTTTAATCTCATTAGAGAAATTAAAGTTGATTGCAGCGGCCTCCCAGTATTCACCTGTAGCCCCACCCCCCAATGGTAGGTTACCTGGGTGCAAATCACTACTGGTCCCTAAAAGTGGGGGCCAGGCACCAGGAACACCGAGGGGGAGCAAGGGGTGAGTATTCTCTCTACGGTTACCTCCAGGGTGCTGAGGGGGGGAGGGTTCTTCAAGGAGGTGGGTTTCGAGGGATGGGAAGAGCTGGAGGCCCCGTATTGTCCTGAGGAGATTTTGACTGACATTTGGTGGACGCAAACGGGTAAAATGCCTGGGCCTGATGGTTTTCCAGTGGAATTCTTTTTTTAAAAATAAATTTTGTACGGATGGCCTTCCCAAAATTTCCCCCAGGCACTGCGTGACAATTCCTACCTTATTCAAGTTGGGACGTGAGCACATTCACATTTTTAAAATCAAAGGTCCATCTCACCAACGAGCTGTAACGATATTCTTTTTCCCACAGCAATCTGCTTCACAAAGTGCCCATTTTCACAACGCAGCTCAACAACAGCTCCAGACTCCTCCTTGTTGAACACATTTTGTCCAATACAAATCACCAGCTGCATCATTTCCCATCATCAATACGTGGAGAACTTGTGCACAGAGTTTGCATAGTCCGCTCATGGCACAGCCAGTGTATATTGCCCTCTCGGGATTGCTTATTAGAAGGTTTACACTCGTGCTACCAAGATGCAATTTAACGTGAGAACATAATTCTGCATGGATTTAATCAGGGGTTTTCATTGTATCAACAGCATAAGGTCATCAAATCAAGTGTGAGCTAACTTTTGGCAAGCGGGCAGAGACTATTCCAGGAATCAATCTCGCACTATGTGACGTCACGCTGGCTACAGAATACCTAGAGCTCGCTGAAAACCATTTAAAATATCAATGATAAAAAAGATTTCGAGGAGAAATGTAAGTGGTCTGTAGAGAGTAGTTAGAATGGTGGTCTTCAATAAAATTAAAAGTGTTACTAAAATCTCAATATTATTGTGCACAAATTCAGGAATGCAGTGCACAAAAGGCCAATCTTTTGAGGAACTAAGAGGACCTTGTGGCAAACCATTATGTCCGGTACAAGTGGAAATTAAATTGCAATTCACTTTACCATCTCCCAACTTAACCGGTGCGGAATCAGCAGAAATGTGGAGAACTCCCATTGAAACGATGGTGGTCTTTGTTCTTTTAAATTAGATTTAAAAGTTGTCCTGTAGAGCAGGATTTTTCAAAGTGCGGATCGTGACCCCGTGGTTGGATGCCGGAAGGGATGCAGATCACGGTGTTCCCGACCCCGAAAGAAGCGCTCAATGGCTGCTACTGGCATTTAACATGAGAATGGCTGCATTATCAGCTATGCACACTTCCACCACAAGAGCCAACAGTGAGCAAGTCATGCACCCTGCACATATACTTGACTTCAAGTGCCCTGTCTGTACGTGCTTTTAGCACGAAATCACAGAGGTGAGCTTCTTACATTTTCTACCTGCTAGCAAGCCAGGCAAGAAGACTGTGATCTTGGATTATTTTGCTACAAGAAAGAGACAGCCAAAGATGCAAATAGGCAGTGTCCCTACTGGCCAGGATCTCACATTGGAATCAGCTGTAGAGAGCTGCGCAGGAGAGCCCATGACAGGACAGAGCAGTGATAGTGTTAGCTCTGAGCGTACAGAACTCCAGGGCCTCTGATGAAGTTTGGCAAGTGCGAGTACAAAACCTAAAACTACTACATGTTCCTCACACTGTTGCGGCACATTGAAGAAAACAGTGTTAGTAAGGGAACTGTCAATAGAATGGCAAGCCTTGTTCAGACACACCTGGCTGCACTGATCAACAGTTTTTGTCGCTACTTGCCAGAGGAGAAGCTTCAGATTTTGAAAGAGAAGTGGTGGGTAAAAAATCCCTTTTCCGTTTCAGACCCCAGACTCAGTCATTAACTTACAGCTGACTCCAAATGAGGAGACTGACCTGCTGCACCAGACCTGTGACAGCACATTAAAAACACGCCACAAGTCCATGATGTTGTTAACATTCTGAATTAGCATTTTCCAGGAGCAATTAATGCTGAGTAAAACAAGTACGTTGTTGCTATTGCCCTTCAAGGAGGCCTACATGTGAAAGATTGGATTTTCGTTCACACGAAGATGAAGACGGCACAGAGGAACCAGCAGAGCTCTGCACTTAATATGCGCATTGGCCTGTCCTAGTGTGAAACGGATTGGAGTGAGATTGTGAAGACCAAGCAGGCTCACCTGTCGCATTAAAGGTAAGCAAATGTGGAGTGTGCCACAAAGGTTGGCCAGCATGGGTCACAAACATCAGCCGGTTGGCAAAAGTGTGCCCCGGGAAAAAAGTTTCAAAAACACAGCAATAGAGGTATTATCCAAGTACCTCCCAATGAACTTGTTGTCATCTCACAGCAGTGCAAGAGAAATGTGCTTGCTTGTGATAAACATCCCTTTCCTTTATTAGTGTTTAAAATCATGATTTTAACAAATGACATGTGTCAGCTCCAGATACTTTTATACATCCCCTCTCTCTCCTAATTTTGAAAATATTTTTATTAAAAAATGTTTTAACATTTTTAGAGTCCCAATTCTTTTTTTTTCCAATTCAGAGGCAATTTAGCGTGCACATTTGTTTGGGTCGTGGGGGTGAGACCCACATAAACACGGGGGGGAGTGTGCACACGGACAGTCACCCAGGGCCGGGATCGAACCTGGGACCTCGGTGCAGTGCGAACCAGGGCGGCCGCAGACTGAGTTCACAGCCGCCACTCCTAGCTACCGCTGGATGGAACCATGAGTGAACCACTTCGGCAGGAACTTGGCCATTTGTCGGCTGAGAATCGCCGTGGGTGCCTCTTTCAATAGTCCCCGACCTGTGCCGCGATGACTGCGCACGACATTTGGCGACGATTCTCTGGTCCCCAGAGAATCGCGGGAACGACATCGGACCCGAACATGGGTCTGACGCCCATTTGCCGCCCCCGCGCCAAGCGAGATTGCGGCGCAGAGGCTCGGAAAATCCGGGCCCAGGTATTCATATTCATATAACTTATGTTTCACAAACTTTAAATTGGTCTCAGCCTGATGAGTCAGCAAGGTGTCAAGTGCGGCAAGAGTTGCACCAAAGGTTAGGACTCCTACCATACTCTCCTTCTATTTCGGCCAGTTTTACTTCTAACCAGAGCTGTTGCTCCAGCATTTTACGACTTTTGTTGACCATGTATGAGATGACTAGCATAAACCTTACAAGATTTCCACAGGATCGAGAGGCGGCACGGTAGCACAGTGGTTAGCACTGTTGCTTCACAGCACCAGGGTCCCAGATTCGATTCCCGGCTCGGGTCACTGTCTGTGCGGAGGCTGCACGTTCTCCCTGTGTCTGCGTGGGTTTCCTCCGGGTGCTCCGGTTTCCTCCCACAAGTCCTGAATGATGTGCTGTTAGGTAATTTGGACATTCTGAATTCTCCCTCTGTGTACCTAGGCGCCAGAATGTGGTGACTAGGAGCTTTTCACAGTAACTTCATTGCAGTGTTAATGTAAGCCTACTTGTGACAATGAGGAGTTATTTTTTTTACATCAGAAGGAAATTGATTAAGAGGATCCATCTTAAAATATGTAGTGAAATAGTCAATTCTAGTATGACATTGATGAGAAGGTGAAAATGGTGAAATCCTTACCTATCGGGTGGAGAGTTTCCCACACATTGAAGTACCCCACTTCACTGCAATTCGATGCTACCGCCCTTGCATTTTGGGTGGAGTTGGGGGGGGGGGGGGGGGGGGATCTTCTGGTTACTGAAAGTTTGTCAATCACAAGGTTAAGATGGCAATTGGGTAGCATAGTGGTTAGAACTGCTGCCTCACAGATCCAGGGATCCGGGTTCAATTCCGGCCTTGGGTCACTGTTTCTGTGGAATTTGTGCATTCTCTTCATGTCTGCGTGGGTTTCCTACGGGTGCTCCCGCAGTCCAAAGATGTACCGGTTAGGTGGATTGGCCATGATAAAATTGTCCCTTAGTTTCCAGGGATGTGCGGGTTTGGTTATAGGGTTAGGGCAGGGTGGCTGGGTAAGTGGATATGGATTGAGTTCTTTTTTGAAGGGCTGAATGGCCTCCATCTGCACCCATCCCCACATCCCCCTGGAACTCTGCCCTCAGTGACCGGCACCACAGTGGCCTCTAGCCCCTATGAAGTTGGCAGCTATAAAGAAATTGGCCGACGTCAGGTCAGCAAAGTCCATGAAGACTTTAGTAACAAAATTAGGGGAATAATTTGGAGGACGATACACATTTATTATTGAGACAGATTCCCCATATAAAAGGTGTTGTCAGTCTCTTATCGGCCCCTCTTGCTCTTTACCCAGTTCTCTATTTTGAAAGGAACATTTTTGTTGACTAATACTGAAATGCCACGACTACTGGTCGGAAAATCTGCCCACCCAGTCCCGCCTCAACTTTGTGTTCCTTGTCATGTAAACACGTTTCCTGCAACAAAGCTATGTCAACATTCTCTTTTTCAAGGAAAGATAAAGGGCGGGATTCTCTGCCCAGCGACTCCAGAATCGTGAAACATGATTGGGCGGAGAATCGCGCGTGAGCCGGAAATCGTGTCCAGCGCTGGGCACCCGATTGAATGCCATGGTCTGGTGCCTCGACAGTGGCGTCAATGCGCACATACAATAAACGCTGTTGACAAAGGCCCGACCCATTATTCTCCGGGCTCCCATGTTGCTCCGCCTCCACCAGGAGGAATTACCAACGGCGAGGTTCACATTTGGTTTTACAAATCGGGGAACAGTGGCTGCTGAGGGAGAGAGGAGGTAGGACATGTCCCCAGAGGCGTGACCATGAGCTGCCGGTCCTACCGCTGGCATGGCTGGAGTATGACATTGATGGAGGTTACTGCCAGGGCTTGGGGATGTGCATGTGTAGCAGTGGGGGTGACCAGGGGTGACCCCCGGGACCAGAGTGATGTCCAGGTACAGACGGCCATTGGCGCATCCGACTGACTGCCCAGCGTGACTGGTGGTTACATAGCGTGCCACTGGCCATATGGATGCATCCACCCCACCACCCCTGCCCCCCAACCCACAACTGGATGTGTGATGCAAAGGCATCACACGCCCCACCCAAGGGGAAAGCCATGGTAGCCCCTACAGGAGGGCTACGGACGACGTCCGCAGAGAGTACCACTGGCATGGGTCTCGCCAGCTAGTGGGGACGGGTGCTGGGGCTAGAGGCCACTGTGGTGCCGGTCACTGAGGGCAGAGTTCCAGGGGGATGTGGGGATGGGTGGAGGGACATGAGGGGGCAGGAGGTGCAGAGTGGGCCACCATGTAGCCCTTGGATCTGGTTGGGTATGGGGGGTACACACCATGCTAATATGTCTGCCTTTCACCTCCCAGATAGTCGGCCACCCAACAGGCCGAGGAGGTGGGAAGGAGGCACCACATCAGGCTTCGTGTGTACCGGCAGCTCATTCATTCTTGGAATGCCAGACTGGGCATGCGGTCGAAGATTCTGGCTGAGCAGGGGAACCATACGGCATATCTGTCAGATCATGGCGCACCTGGAACCGCGCGGGCTTGGAGGACACTTTCTCTCGGGGCCAGCAAGGGGAAGATCGCCCTTACCACTTTACGCCACGGGGTCCTTCCAGGCTCTGGGTGGGACCTGGCAGGGATCTTGCAGGTCTCAGTGCACAGACACATGCCGGCCATCATGGAGGCCCTATTTAACTACTTGGCACAATATATCAAATTCAATGTGGACCGAGCCCACTAGGATGCCCAGGCAGCGGGATTCGCTACCATCGGCGGGATGACCCAGGTCCAGGGATGATCGACGGGACACATGTTCTCTATGAGGACCGGCGCATGAGGGGCCTGTCTTCACAAACCGAAAGGGGTTCCACTTGATGAACATTAAGCTGGTGTACGACCATGAGATTCACATCATGCACATCTGCGCCTGATACCCAGACAGCGTGCATGATGCCTTCTTCCTGGCACATCCGATGAAGCCCAACACCTTCGAGGACCATCCCCGGGTGAGATTTTGGCACCTGGGCAAAGGGTTATCAGCTGTGGTCATGTCTGATGACGCGTACCCCAAGGCCACAGACCAACTAGGAGACCCGCTACGATGACATCCATACCGTGACCAGGAGCATGATTGAGCGGTGCATTGGCGCCCAGAAGATATGGCTCAGGTGCTTTGACTGCTCTGGAGGGGCTCTCAGTATAGCGCTAGTCTCCCACTTTGTGGTGGCCTGCTGCGTCCTCCACATTGTTTAGCAGAAGGGGCGATAAGCTTGAGGAGGATGAATGGTAGTAGACATCTGATGAGGAGGATGCAGTGGAAGGCCAGGATGGGCAAAGCGTGGGGCCCAGGCAGGCACAGGGACTGCACAACGTGCGCGCCATGGCTGACGAACAACTGACGCTCTAATTGCCTCCAGGTTGACCGACTAGGGAGCCTGGCCAGCGGCACAAATATGTTATCACACGCCCAACGGAGGTGGAGACAGAGTGGGTTGGGGTGGAGAGGGATGGGGGTGGGGTGGAGAGGGATGGGGGTGGGGTGGAGAGGGATGGGGGTGGGCCGGGTACCGGGATGGTGAGTAGTGGCTGAACTGGGGGCCTGGCCCGTGCCCACCTCCAACGACCGCCCATATCTCCCTCCCCACATTCTGCAATTAGCCCATCCAGACCATCCCTCACAGAGCATTGGGCAGATTGAAGCGTCTGTGCATAGTTGTTTATTGTGAAAAGGTGAACATCTTTGTTCAAGTCTGTGCCCTACCCCTAAAGCTATCTTATGTACTGCACCTGTGCAACTTAACTGGTGTCTAACTTTGTGGTCTTTTGGGCCCTAACGTTACACCTAGATGGATCCCCAGGTGGTAAATCAGGGGTGGAGAGGGTCTGTTGCGAAGCTCGTCATGTAACCTGGGTCCCCTTTGACCGCCTTCCACTGGAGCGATCTCTCGGGTATCACCGTTCTGCCCATCAGATGCACCAGGGACAGGGGACGAGTCCGAGGCGTGGTGTTCCAGCACCTCCCCTGCAGGGGTCATAAGCATGGGTTCCATCGTCTCCTCCCTTGGGATGCCCGATGGCCCCAGGGCTGCTCAGGACAAGTTTGCTTTGGGAGCACCCCCACCACTGCTCGTCCTGGAGGCTTGCTCTTGTCTCGACCACGGTCTCAATGCTCGCAACCTTTACGCACAGGGACTAGGTCACCTCCCTCGGCTCAAATCAGCCAGCACCCAGGCAATGCCGTCAACCATGGCCCATTGTGAATGGCTCAAGCTCTGGAATGCTGCTGCAATGTCCAGGTCGCCCTGGTACCTAGCTGCCTGTGCCAGGGCAGCCTTGTTCAGTGCCTTGGCCACACAGACCTTGGACATCCTGACCCATGGCTGATACCTTCGTCCACAAGGCCTGCCCCAGTGGACGTCGCACGTGGTGTTGACCTGGGGAGCTTGCATGCCCCTGGACTCCTCCAACTGCAACTACAGGTGCTAGATGTTGCTGACAACCCCTCACGTAGTCCCCAGCTCTGTGTCAGCATCTCCAGCATCAACAGGACTGCCCTTTCCAGAAGCCCGAGATGCGTCTGGACGGTAGCTGGTCGCTGGGGTCAGGCCACCCTCTGACTGTCCGCCCTCGGTTCCTACTTCCACCTGATGTACTGCTGCACGTGTGTGGTGCGCACCGGATAATATCCCAGGAGCCTCTTCACTATAATGCACAACCGAGGTGAGTTTTTCTATGATGGTGGAGGGTGTTAGAGACATTTCAATCAGCCAGAGAAAATATAGGATAAGATTTTTGTGCCATTTGTGAACCAAAACATACCTCCCTCATTTCCAGACATGCCCGAGGCACCATTGACTCTGATAAGAGATCTGCCTGCACCATTGCAGGATCCAGTTAACAATTCTTTAACCCCAAAACAAAAATCTCCCACACCCAAAAAATTCACAATGACACTAATTCTAAGGGGACATTCCTCAAGACATGTGAGGACTTGTAGGGTTATCCCTATAACCATTCCATCAGAAACAGCCGGACAGGTGCCGGAATGTGGCGACTAGGGGCTTTTCACAGTAACTTCATTGAAGCCTACTCGTGACAATAAGTGATTTTCATTTCATTTTCATTTCATCTATTTTTAATTACAAGTCACACATACATGCAAATACTCAAATTGGTGAAAGTGCTTTTGGTGCCCAAGAAGACCTGTTGACGTCAAGTCCACTCATTCAAATAAAATAAAAACTTTCTATAATATTCAACTGATGAGATAATAACTAAATGAAAAAGACCACATTAACCATCATCATTTAATCCCTACATTGCTGTTGACTGATTTTTAGCACTACAACTAGCCTCAAGGTACCTGGGCTTGGGAAGAAAAATATCCCATAGTTCATGCTTCCCAAAAAAAGTGCACATCTAACATTGGGTGATTTGTTTGATATTCTAGTTCATTGAGAATCATTGGGGTGAATTCTCCACCTTCCCAGCCACATGTTCCTTAGCAGCGCGCCGTCGCTGGCAGCAGGTATCTCTGTTCCTACCGCCGGCCAATGGCATTCCCTATTGTGGCCACCCCACATCACAGGGAAAGCCGCGGACAGGGGTACGCTGCCGGCGGAATGGAGAACCCCACCAGCGGAGAATTCACCCCATTGTCTTAGGCCAATCGTGAACAGTAACCATTTGAACCCAATGCTGAGTGTGGTATCTACCGTCTATGAAACAAGACCTCAGCAAGGAATAAACAAGCAAGCTGGTTAAAAGGCAGATGAAAATGGAGTGTGAAACAGACTTGAACAGAAACAAACTGCATTGAACATAATTTAAGATCAAATCTGACATTTAATGTCAAACTTGGCAACACTGATTTTTGTGGAATTCATGCATGAAATAGAACAGTCGTACATGGAGGTGAGTCTCAGTTTGATAAGTAAAAGGTTTTAACACTGGCGTTAGCATCTTTTTCATACTGTCTCTACAAAGAAAAACACAAATTCACATACAATAAGTCAAATATGGCAAGAAAATGCAGTACAGAGAAAATAAATCCAGATTGTTGATCAAATTAATTGAGGAATAAAAGGAATATGTGAAATCGTGAAAACCCCTGCATGGAGATCAACTTAGTACATTAGAAATTAATATGTTTTCTAACTAACCGTCATGGAACCAAACAATGATAGCAGCAGAAAAAGATGCCATTTGGCCGATCATGCTTGCGCTGGCTCTTTGGGAGATTAATCCCACTTTCCCAACAGTCCTGGGAATTTTTAAACCCTTCAAATATTTGTTCAATTCCCTTTTGAATTACAGGCAGTGCATTCCAGCTCACAACAAATTGAGAAGATGGATTCTGTCTTACGGATTCCACCAATATTGGCAAAATTAAGATAACGCTTCTTAAAATAAATCTTAAATACCACTAAATATCTGACTTAATTACACCAAAATATTTTGACATAACTTCTTCACCTCCTACATTACCAACAGTGCTTTTACTAGGATTTCAAGTCAGTATAATGGCAGCTCTGCTAAAAACAAAAATAACTTCCTCCGGGTGGCAATCAGTAGCGGATTGGCACTCTGCACTGACTTACCTGCACTTAAATTCTAAAGCGCCTGTCTCATATGACCTTCCCAAAATAGGTTGGGTGAGACTGAAGCAGCGAAGGAGGTCCCTGGCTCCGGCAGCAAAGACTAAAAGGGATGAAGGAGGAGAAACTCCCTTTTGCACAGGACTAGCTGCTGTAGAGCAGGTGACTTTAAAGGTGCCACTGAAAGGAAGTTTCTAAGATGTGAATGGGATGTGGAGGGGCGTTCGGAGTCAGATCAGATGGGGGTGTGGGGCTGGGGAAGTGGTCGGACCTCGGCTGGTCTGGGTCTTTAAAATAGTGACTATTAAGTTGGCAGTGTTTTTTCCCCTTACCTGGGAACCTCGGTGAGTGATTCCCCAGCACATCTTTGGGGTACCCCCCAAATCCGACACTGCGGTCCAGAGGCTATGGGCCTATTTTTCTAATATGTCCATCAAAACTATGTAAATCATCCAGTGTAAATGTGCAATTAGAAACTTGATTTAAATCTGAAGTGGGATTTCAATCTGTATAACACAAAGGTGAAGTCGTAGTGGTTACAGGTCTGTCATTTGAGTGGTAGAAACAATTTGTCACAATGAACAAAAACTGTTACTTTCTTAGTAATATTATTTCACAGAACGTGGTCAACGCTGGCTCAGCCAGTACTTGTTGCCCAACCCTAATTTTCCTTGGGAAGGTGGTGGCGGTGAGCCAGTTCTTTGAACTGTGGCAGTCCACGCGGTCTAGATACTCCCACACTGTTGCTAGAGAGGGAGGGAGTTTCAGGATTTTAATCTAGCGACAGCACAGGTCAGGCTGGTGTGAGACTTGGAGGGGAACTTGCTGATGGTAATTCTTTCCATGCAGCAGCTGCCCTTTACCTTCAAGGTTAAGTGGGAGTTACTGGGTTACGGGGAGAGGGTAGATACGGGGGCTTGAGTAGGGTGCTCTTTGTAAGGGCCGGTGCAGACTCGATGGGCCAAATGGCCTCCGACTGCACTGTAAATTCTATGACTATGGTAGCGGTCATGGGTTTGCGAGGTGCTGCCGAAGATGCGAGTTTCTGCAGTGGATCCTGTAGATGGTGCTTAATGTTGCCACTGCATCGGTCATAGAAGCTTACAGCATGAAAACATGCCCTTCGGTCCAACGTGTCTATGCCGCCCAATTTTTAACCTCCAAGCTAGTCCTAATTGTCCGCACTTGGCCCATATCCCTCTATACCCAGTTTTCCCATTTTACTGTCTTTTTCTTTTTTTAAATGTTTTTATTGAGGTATGTGCAAAATTTTTATAACAACAAAAACAATCATATTAACATGGCAAATAAACATTTCCCCACCCGACCCAAACCTTACACACCCCAACCATCTAACACCTATCCGTTTGTGAGGGCTGGGGTGCTAATCAAGCAGGTTGAGTTGTCCTGGAGGGTGTTGAGCTCCATGAGTGTTGTTGGAGCTGCACTCATCCAGGCAAGTGGAGAGTATTCCACCACATTCCTGACTTGTGCCTTATAAATTGTGGCCAGGCTTTGGGCAGTCAGGTGGTGAGTTACTTGCAACAGAATTCCCAGGCTTTGACTTGCTCATGTAGCCATGGTGTTTATATGGATGGTTCAGTTCAGTTTCTGGACGTTAGGATCCTGAAAGTTAGAATGTTGATATTAAAAGCATTTGAGCACCAAAACGCTAAATAAGCTAGGAGCAACTAATTTCTCTCCAACACACTTGCTTGCGGCAGCTTGAGCAAACATTTACCTGAAGAATAAAGTTATGGCATAATGGAGGTTTTATTCACAAAAGTACATCAACTTTGTATGTAGATCTAGTTCTCTTAATGCTCTTCCCTCGAATTCTTCAGTATCAACACTCTTGGAACTTCCGTCATTAGAAAACTGTCCAGAATCTGTACTAGTTTGACCACTTTGATCATTTTTCTCATTCCCAATATGTGGTAAAGTCAAGGAACTGGAGTATGAATTCAAGCTTTCAGTTTCACAAATGACTTTGAGCTGGTCACAACACTTCTCGGCATCTTCCTCTGGCACCAGCTCGAGGAAGGCATTCTGGGAAGGTACACTGAAATACTGCAGGAGTAAAGCAAAGGGAAGAGGGCAATAAATAGGATTGTAATGACAGGTTGTAACATTTTATGTATAGCCAAGTGTGTGTTTCTAAAAATAAGAAAAGGACTTCCATTTGTACTGTGTCTTTCACAATGCCTTACTGTCATATTTTGAACTGTGATCGATGTTGAGAACAATGACAGTCAATTTGCTCAGAACAAAGTCCCTCAAAATGCAATGAGACACAGGATCAAATCTATTCAGTGATGTTGGTTTAGAGAAATATAGTGGATAGGGTACCAAGAGCACACTTGGCTCTTCTCAGTAGAGAACCTGGTGGTCTCCTATTTCCACTAGAGGGGCCATTCTGTGCTTCGGTTTAAAACCTCAATTGAAAAATGTACCTCCAACAGTACAGTAGTTCCTCAGGGATACACCAGTGTTAGCCTGCAGTCTCTGGAGTGGAGCATAAACCGACCTACAACCTTTCGATTTAGAAATGAGAATGCAGGGCAGCACGGTGGCGCAGTGGGTTAGCCCTGCTGCCTCACGGCGCCAAGGTCCCAGGTTCGATCCCGGCTCTGGGTCACTGTCTGTGTGGAGTTTGCACATTCTCCCCGTGTTTGCGTGGGTTTCGCCCCCACAACCCAAAAGATGTGCAGTCTAGGTGGATTGGCCACGCTAAAATTGCCCCTTAATTGGAAAAAAATAAATTGGGCACTCTAAATTTAAAAAAAAGAAATGAGAATGCTGCCACTAAACCAAGACCAACACCTTAACAGGTATGTAGATTCCACTCAAAACTGTGAACTGTCTTCTCTTTTTCCCTACTAAATTAGATGTGACCAAGTTACAGATCAGATGCTGGGACAACGGTTGGCACTCAGGGTCCTGATTATTTCTGAAACCCCAATGCCAAACAGCTGGGAGACTAAGACTGTCAAAGTATTTGGGGAATATTTTTAAATGCAAACCCTTTGCAGTTGATGAACAAAAATATATTTTGCTACCTGGAGATCTTTAAATAAAAATCTTCCATAAACCATGCTTCTAAATTGTTTTCCACATTTCTTAGGAATTTTTAAAATACTATTTTTGATCTTCCAGACAAGATAGTAGTAAACCAACTAATCTCCTAAAAAATGATAATTCTTAAAACAAAATATCTTGATTGTAATGTTGGCACTTTTCATTTCAGGATAGATGTCAACGTACAAAACAATGCTAGACCGTACTCGGCATGAGGAAGTCCTCTGTAAAACTAATGACTCCAAATAAAATATTTAATGCTACACAAGGGAACCAAAGGATACGGGGGGGGGGGGGGGGGGGGGGGGGGGGGGGGGGGGGGGAGGAAGGAGAGGGCGAGAGCGAGAGAGAGAGAGAGAGAGAGCAGGTTAGAGGCCTATTTCTAATTTTTTTTAAACTCCAATTAAGGGGCAAGTTTAGCGTCACCAATCCATCTACCCTGCATATCTTTGGGCTGTGGGGCGAGACCCATGCAGACACAGGAGAATGTGCAAATATGCAAACTCCACACACAGGGGTGACCCGGGGTTGGGATCGAACCTGGATCCTTGGCGCTGTGAGGCAGCAGTGCTAACCACTGCACCACTATGCCACCCCAAATGGACTATTTCTGATCCTATTTTGTAAGTTTATATGCAATTTGTACAAGTCTGTATTATATTTCTAAACAGTTTGCACCATAACTTCAGATTTTTCCTTCTCCTTAAGTTCTGTCTGAAAACAAAATCCAACATCCCGATTTGATACAGGACACATACCTCCTGTAAATGTTCCGGCAAAATGTGCGGAGGAAAGAAGGCATACTTTATGCACCTGTATGCGTAATGTATACAGAAGGAGCATCCCACTGCCACACTGAAAACAATCACTAGTGAGACAATGAAGATGACAACAATTTTCCACAATGGAGTAGCACCTTAAGAAAATTAAAAACATCATCAGTTTTACTTTTTCACACATGAATGGTTACTATTTCCTGAGAACTATTTCACGACAACATATTTACAGAGCACCTTTAACATAAACCTCCCAAGACACATTATAAAACAAAATACAACACCAAGCCATACAAGGAGATATTATGGAGAGGTGTCGAGAGAGCATTCTAGATCTCAGGGCCAAAATTGAAGCATAGCCGCCAATAGCAGAGATTAAATTCAGGGATTCTCTTTTTAAAAAAAATAAGTTTGGAGTACCCAACTATTTTTTCCAGGTAAGAGACAATTTAGCGTGGCAAGTCCTCCTCATGTGCATCTTTGAGTTGTGGGGGTGAGCCCACGCAGACACAGGGAGAACGTGCAAACTCCACACGGACAGTGAACCAGAGCTGGGATTGAACCTGGGACTTTGGCTGTGAGGGAGCAGTGCTAGCTACTGTGCCACCGTGCTGCCCCCAAATCAGGGATTCTCAAGGGGACAGATTTGACATGGGCAGCAGAATTTCAGATGACATCAAGTTCACAGACAGTAGAATGTGGAAGACTAGTCAGCTGTTCATTGGAATAGTCCAGTCCAACGGGAGCAAAGGTATGAGATTCAGATGATGAACTGAGACAGGCCAAAGTCGGATGGTGTCACAGAGGTCAAAATAAGCATATGAGGCAATTATTATATCAAATTAAGTTGAGTCAAAACATCCCACTACCATAGTTTATCATGAGACACTTTCCTTCAGGATGGAGATCAAGAGAGTCCAGGCAGCAGATGAAGCAATAGTGGTGCATTAGGTGACATCAAGACAGCATTAAGGTGGTGGGGGACTGGACTGATGATCCAGCGATCCTGGGGACCTGGGTTCCAGTGCCACCACGGCAGATGGTAGAAACTGAATCCAAGAAATATCTGGAATTAAAAGTTTACTGTTCATGAAACCATTGTCGATTGTTCACTACTGGTTCGCCAATGTCCTTTAGGGAAGGAAATCTGCAGTCCTCACCTGGTGGGGCCTACATGTGACTCCAGATTCACAGCAATGTGGTTGACTCTTAAATACCCCAGCAAACTACTCAGTTATATCAAACCACTACAAAGTCAATAAAAAAAGGATCCAAACTGGACAGACTACTTAGCATCGACCTAGGCATTGGAAACCCTGAAAAGTCCTCCTTACTAACATCTGGGAGCTTCTGCCAAAATTGGGAGAGCTGTCTCACAGATTAGCCAAGCAACGGCCTGAGATAGTCCTACTCATGCAATCACCCCGTACAGATAATGTGCCAGACACCACTGTCACCATCCTGGAATCAATGGGAATCAGGGAGCAAACTCGCCAATGGTTGGAGTCATGCCTAGCACAAAGGAAGATGGTTGAGTTTGTCGTAGGTCAGTCATTTCAATCCCAGGACATCGCTGCAGGAGTTCCTCAGGGCATGGTCCTTGGCCCAGCCATCTTTAGCTTCTTCATGAATGATCTTCCTTCCAACATAAGGCTAGATGTGGGGATGTTCGCTGATGACTGCACAATGTTCAGCACTGTTTGCGAGTCCTCAGATAATGAAGCAGTCCACGTGCAAATGCAGCAAGACCTGGACAATATCCAGGCTCGGGCTGACAAGAGAAAAGTAACGTCTGCACCATACAATAACCATCTCCATTAAGAGAGAATCAAACTATCGCCCTTGATATTGAATGGCATTATCATCGCTGAATCCTCACTATCAACATCCTGGGTGCTACCACTGACCAATTGGACTTACAATATAAATACTGGGGCTACAAGCATAGGTCAGAAGTTAGGAATCCTGTGGCGAGTAAGGCACCTCCAGACCTGTCCACCATCTACAAAGCAAATGTCATGTGTGATGGAATACTCCCCATTTGCCTGGTGAGTGCAGCTCCAACAGCACACAAGAAGCTTGACTCCATCCAGGACGAAGTAGCTCATTTGATTAGCATCCGTTCCACAAACATTCACTCCATCCACCACTGATGCGAATTTTCAAGATGCACTGCAGGACTTCACCAAATCTCCTTCAGCAGCACCTCATGACCACTACTATCGCAAAGGACAAGGTCAGCAGACATATGGGAACACCATCACCTGGAAATTCTCCCCAAGCCACTCACCAGCCTGACTTGATATCACGGCTCCACTACTCGCCGGGTCAAAATCCCTCTTTTAACAGAACTGTGGGTGTACCTACGCTTCATCAACTGCAGCGGTTCAAGGCGGCGGTGGCTCATCGACTACAGTGGTTCAAGTGGCGGAATGCCACCATCTTCTCAAGGACAATTAAGAATTGGCAATGAATGCTGATCTAGCCAACTAAGGCCCACATCCCTTGATGAATAAGTCAAAATGAATGTTCCACTGTCATTACAAAACTAGTATGTGCTTTCCTGAAAATGCCCAAATGGGAGCACAGAAAAGTTGCAGTATGAAATGATTCTGCAAGACCAACAATGGCCTGCTCAATTGTTTGGCCAAGGAATTGGATTTGGCAGAGAGCCTAATATGTAAGGTAAAGCGTGGGGGAGAAAAGATTTTCCATTAGACAATGTAACCTACACTAACACTTTTAAAGCTAAATAATTAAAAGCATACCGTTAATCTTTTCACAGACAACATGACTGAGCTGTCCAACAACACGAAATGTAGGGCTGAAAAGCTGAACACGCAGACAGTACATGGTCCAAGGTTCGAGTTTTAGTGACACCAATTTACTTGTGCTGTTTGTCACCTGTAATTTAAATAAATAATTAAATACAGAAATATTCATTCATTTCAACAGTTTGCTATGTTATCTCTCCAAAGGATTAGTTTAATACATTAATTAAGTTATAAAGCATTTGACCCTACAAAGTCTATTTAAATAGATTTCCTGTTTAGTAAAATATTTTTAGAACAGTATTCTTTTGCATTCCAAACAGTCAGCACTGTGGTGCATATGGCTCCAGTTAGGTGCCTAAACTGACACATCAACAAAAGTACTGTGTTCTCCGATTGGGGGTATGGCCAGGAAACAACATTATATGAGTAACCCGCAGCATTTAGGGCGAGGAAAGAAAAGAACATTATCAAGTTTATCTTGCTGAAAAATTAGGCATTTTGGTGAGCAATCACAAAGCCAATTATGACTTAAAAAGATTACCCAATTTATTTTCCAATTAAGGGGCAATTTAGCATGGCCAATTCACCTACCCTGCACATCTTTTGTTTTTGGGTTATGGGGTTAAGACTCATGCAGACCCAGGGAGCCTGGATGCGGGGTTTCGAGTATGACAAAGGGCGGAAATTGAGAGGAAGGGAGACCTGTTCCTGGAAGGGAGCTTCCCTAGCTTGAGGGCGCTGGAGGAGAAGTTTGGGTTGGCAAGAGGGAACAACTTCAGATATTTACAGGTGCGGGACTTTCTGCGCAGGCAGGTATCATCCTTCCCACTCCTGCCAGGGGTCCAGGGTAGGGTAGTATCTAGGGGATTGGTGGGGGAGGGGAGTGTCTCGGACATCTACAAAGAGCTAATGGGGGTGGAGGAGACGGAGACCAAGTAGCTGAAGCATAAGTGGGAGGAGGAGCTTGGGGGAAGAGATGGAGGACGGCTTATGGGCGGACGCGTTGAGCAGAGTAAACGCGACCGCTACATGCTCAAGGCTCAGCTTGATCCAATTCAAGGTGGTACACCGGGTCCATATGACAGTGGCCCCGATGAGTAGATTCTTTGGGGTGGAGGACAGGTGTGCAAAATGTGCGGGAGGTCCAGCGAACCATGTCCACATGTTCTGGGTGTGTCCAAACCTTCGGGGATATTGGCAAGGGTTTGCGAACGTCATGTCCAGAGTATTGAAAACAAGGGTGGCAATGAGTCCAGAGGTGGCGATGTTTGGGGTGTCGGAAGATCTGAGGGTCCAGGAGGAGAAAGATGCAGATGTTCTGGCCTTTGCATTGGGCTTTTAAAGCAGACCAAGGCAGGCCAGCAGCACGGTTCAATTCCTGTACCAGCCTCCCCGAACAGGCGGCGGAATGTGGCGACTAGGGGCTTTTCACAGTAACTTCATTGAAGCCTACTTGTGACAATAAGCGATTTTCATTTCATTTCAAATGCCAATATAGTTCCAGCCACTTTATAGTTTTTTAAAAAAAAAGCGAATGCCCAGACTTTCCTTAACCTCAAGAGTGGTGGAATGTTATTTGACAGTACAGGACAACACAGCTAAACCCAATTCTGTCAACACACAGGCAGCAGAGCTGGAAGTTATCAGCTTCCCTGGTGCTAGGACCCAGGATGTAACAAAGAAGCTACAGAACATTTTGGAGGGTGGGGGCGAAGAGCCAGTGGTCGTACTATACACTGGTACCAATTACATACATTTTAAAAAAGGGAGGATGTTCTGAAAGCTGAATATAGAGATTTTGGCGATAAATTAAAAAGCACATCCAAGGTAGTAATCTCAGGATTGCTCCCAGTGCCATGTGCTAGTGAGAGCAGAAAAAGAAGGATAAGTAGGATAAATGCATGGCGAGAGGGGTGGTGTACGAGGATGGGTTTCAGATTCCTGAGCCGTTGAGACAGGTTCTGGGGAAGATGAACCTGCACAAACTGGATGGGTTACACCCCAACAGCACCGGAACCAATATTCTTGCAGGAGTGTTTGCTAGTGCTGATGGGGAGGCTTTGAACTAGTATGGCAGGGGGATGGGCACCTGCACAGGAAATTAGAGGAGATGGAAACAAATGGCAGAAAAAGTGAAAGCAAAAGGGAAGACATGTTAATAAAAGGCAAAAAGAAAATAGCAGCTCTACTGTCCCTAGCGATGGGCTTAGTGCAAGCAAAATTGGCAGAAAAACAAAATCAAGAGTTATGTATCGTAATGCACGTAGCATCAAAAACAAGATAAATGAACTGACTGCACAAATGGAATTAAATGGGTATGATCTAAAAGCTATTACTGAGGCATGGTTGCATGGAGATAAAAGTTGGGAAATCAGTTTTCATGGATATTTGACTTTTAGGAAGGACAGGCGGGAAGGAAAAGACGGTGGGGTAGCTCTGCTAATAAGAGAGGAAATAAGTACTGAGGGACCATCTAGGCTCAGAGGATGTGGAGTCGATTTGGATGGAAGTGACAAATACCAAAGAAAGAAAGAGAGCGATAGGGAGTATTGTTGTAGCCCCCTGAAAAGTAGCCAAATTGTAGGAAAGAGTTTAAGATCAAGAAATAACAAATACATGTAAAAAGAGTACTGCATTAATCATGGATGACTTTAATCTTCATATAGATTGGTCTAATCAAATTCAAAATGGTAGCTATGAGAATTAACTCAAAAGTGTGCATTTGGGATGGTTTTTTTTGAAGCAATATGTTATGGATCAAGCTATTTTGGATCCGGTAATGTGTAATGAGGTAGGTTTGATAACGATCTCAAGGCTAAGGATCCCTAGGAAGTAGTAATCACAGGGTGATAAGAATTTGGCATTCAGCTTGAATGTAAGAAAATTGGAGCTGAAATATCAGTGTTAAACTTAAAGAACAGGAATTACAATGGTATGAGAATGGAATTGGTCAAAGTGGACTGGTCATACAAATTGCTGGTAAGGTAATAGGTGAGCAGTGGAAGGCATTCATGACACCCAGCAGAAATACATCCCAATGAATGGAAAGGCTCTCTAAGAGTAGGAAGAACCTAGCATGGATAACCAAAGAAGTTAAGGAGGGTATTAAGTGAAAGCAGAAACATATATTTTAAATAATAAATTTAGGGTACCCTGTTCTTTTATTTTCCAATTAAGGGGCAATTTAGCATGGCTTATCCACCTAACCTGCACATATTTGTGTTGTGGGGGTGAGACCCACGCAGATATGGGGAGAATGTGCAAAGTCTACATGGACAATTACTCGGGGCTAGGATCAAACCTGGAACCTTGGCGCTGTGAGGCAGCAATGCTAACCACTGCGCCACCGTGCTGCCCAAAAGCAGAAACATATATGATGGCAAAAGTTGGTGGTTAGGCCAGAAGGGTGGGATAGATTCAGAATGCAGAAAAGATGGATTAAAAAAATAAGCAGAATGAGAAAATAAACTGAGGGCACGTTAGTGAGAAACATAACAAAATAGACATTAGAGCTTTTTAAAAGTACATTAAAAGAGAGAAATAAAAGAAAGCATTGGCCCCTTAGAGAATGAAGCAGAGTAAGTAATTATGGAAGCAATGAACTGGCTGAGGAATTAAATTGATATTTTGCATTGGTCTTTACTGTAGGGTATACAAGCATTCCAGAAATAATGAAAAATACCGGGGAGAAATGGAATACAGTCACGATCACCAAATAATTAGTTTTAGGCAAACTAATGGGGTTAAAGGCTGACAAGTCCCCTGGACCTGATGGTTTGCTCCTCAACGTCTTAAAAGGAAGTAGCTACAAAGATCATGGGTGCATCAGTAGCCCTTTTACAAAAATTCTTGGATTCTGGAACTGTACCAAAGGATTGGAGAGCTGCCAATGTGGTATCCTTGTTCAAAAAGGGAAGGAGTCAAAATGTAGGAAGCTAAAGGCCAGTTGGTCCAGCCTCAAGTTATTGGAAAAATATTAGAATTAATTATTAAATGAGGGCGGAATGGTGGCCCAGTGGTTAGCACTGCTGCCTACAGCATTGACGACCCGGATTCAATCCAGGCCCCGTGTCACTGTCCATGTGGAGTTTGCACATTCTCCTCGTGTCTGCGTGGGCCAGTCGGTAGCATAGTGGTTAGCTCCACAGCGCCAGGGTCTCAGGTTCGATTCCTGGCTTGGGTCACTGTCTGTGCGGAGTCTGTACATTCTCCCCATGACTGCGTGGGTTTCTTCCGGGTGCTCCAGTTTCCTCCCACAAGTCCCGAAAGACACGCCGTTAGGTAACTTGGACATTCTGAATTCTCCCTCTGTATATCCGAACAGGTGCCGGAATGTGGCGACTAGGGACTTTACACAGTAACTCCATTGCAGTGTTAATATAAGCCTACTTGTGACAATAAAGATTATTATTATAAAATCGCTCAATTGGAAAAATGAATTGAACACTCTAAATTATTAAGAAAGAAAAGAATCAATTATTAAGGAGAGAATGTCAGTGCATTTTGAAATCATAATCTGATCGAGCAGAGTCAGCATGGTTTCATGGAGATAAATCACGTCTGACAAATTTACTAGAATTCTTTGAGGAGGTATCAGCCAGAGTAGATAGAGGAGAACCAGTCAGTGTTATATATTTGGATTTTCAAAAGGCATTTGATAAGGTGCCATAAAAAAGGCTACAATGAAAGATAGAAGGTCATGGTGTTGGAGGTAATATTCTGGCATGGATAGAGGATTGGCTAACTAACAGGAAGCAGCGAGTAGTGAAAAGGAGTTTGCTGGTTTTCCATAGTACCCATAACATTCTAATAGATGTGGAAAGAGAACTGTTCACTTTCCAATACAAGGTTAACAAGTTATAGTACAAATCTCCTTCTCAGAACATACATTAATTTCACGCGAATATTCTTTCCAGTAAATTATGCTGTATTTCATTTCTTTATAAGCCTCCGGTATGGATTTATTATTTTCAGTTTGGGGGTCCATGATGTAGACATTAAGCAAATTATCTCTTGAATCCACATTTACTGATGGAGGACCAATTACATCTGTAATTTAAAGAAAGTTTCAATTCAATATCGGTCGCAGAATTACAATAAATTAGCACGTATAAATTAGCACAGGTAAATAAAAAATTAACGTGACTTATTTCATGAATAATGAACATGAATGATTCAACCGTTTTATAATGTAAAATCTTATTATGAAGCTATTACAAACCCATTATTTAACAACCTGATCCTGGCTGACTACGCATTATAATCAAAAGTTCAAAACTCCAGATCTACCCACACTAAAAATTACTTTTTAAATGAAAGGTCATTGACCTGAAACGTTAACTCGGTTTCTCTATTTGCAGATGCTGGCTGACTTGAGTATTTTCAGAATTTTCTACTTCTAGTGCGAGATGAACAATGTGAACCATTGAGCTGAGTGTTGTCAGCATGTGTAGGGAAACTGCCACTGTTTTTGGATGATGTTGTCAAGTATCAGCAAATGGATGAAAAATAGAACAGGCAAGGACATACTTAGTTGAAGATATTTAATGTAGTCAGAAGCTACAATAGCTAAGAATAGCAGGCCAGTGCAGTTTAGCCCAGCTGCATGGTGGAGGAGAGGCATTGGAGGATGATGTGCTCACTTGTGCCAAAGGCTGCAGACAGATAAAAAAAGGACAAAATGGGAATACTTTATCATTGTCAGTCACGTAGGATGCCATTTGACTTTGCTAATAACTGTGGTGGGGCAGAAACCTGATTTTGAGGCATTGAGGCATAGTGTTCTGGGAAATGCAGCCATGGATTTGTGAGGCGACAAGACATTAAAGGACGAGAGAAAAAGGTTAAAGATAGGGTGAATGCTTGCAACGACCACGAGATCAACGGTTATAGAATAGAACAGTACAGCACAGAACAGGCCCTTCGGCCCTCGATGTTGTGCCGAGCAATGATCACCCTACTCAAACCCACGTATCCACCCTATACCCGTAATCCAGCAACCCCCCCCTTAACCTTACTTTTTAGGACACTACGGGCAATTTAGCATGGCCAATCCACCTAACCAGCACATCTTTGGACTGTGGGAGGAAACCGGAGCACCCGGAGGAAACCCACGCACACACGGGGAGGACGTGCAGACTCCGCACAGACAAAAAAGGTTGTTTTTTGTTTTTAAAAGGGGACGGATGATGATAGCAGATCTATACGAGATGATACAACATCTGAAGAGAAAGAACCATTAACATTATTAGCTAATGTCAGGACGGGAAAGCAGGATTCAATATGCTTTATGCGGTCCAGCCAGATCTGGCTGTGAATGACTAAACCAGCTGTCCAGCATTTGCGTTCAAAACTGCATCCTTGGACTTAAGGGATCACAGATAAGGGCTGCATTGGGGGAACGGATAGCGTGAGTGAGAGTAATGTTTTTAGTTGGGGCTATTGTGAGGGTACAGACGAGTGCGTGATTAAGCAGATCAGTAGCTGCAGAAATGCTTGGGGTGGATGGAGGTCAAAGGCTAGTCCAGCTAATCTAGCATGTCCGCGTTCTTGTATGCTTCCAGTAGCTATTGTTTATCAAACACCTGAGCAGACATTTGACTTTTAACTTACTGAACATATTTCAAGCAACAGCTTAGTTGAATATTTAACTTTGACCAACTCAGAGGTCTTCATGAAAGAGTCAATGATGAAGAAGTCAGCCCACCTTGAAGTCAACTCCTCGACTAAGGGGTTGAGTGATATATGGTGTAGCAAAGAAACCTCCAATAGCCTGGTAGTTTCAAGGGCTTGGCTGGGAAATGAACAATGTGAACCATTTCTTGGTATTCCTAACTTCAATTCTACTCAGACAGGTCACAAACTGATAGTGCAACAAATGGAAAAATATCACTGTTGCAGTATCTTTCGAGGTTGTAGCAGTAGAGGGAACTTTTATTTACATCCAATCATAATTAATCAGAGTTGATAGTGCATAATACTTTAATTAAGGAACATTAGCATCCCTCAACCTTGACGAACACAAAATTAATTTAAAAAAGCAATCCATGGCATGCCAAGACCAACATCTCATGGGCTAATGAACTTTAAAGTAAATTGTTCAATTGATGTGCTCAGCTTAAGCATATGTGGTTGGAATCTATAAAAATATACTTTACATTAATGTATTATGCTGTAAAATACTATATTAAAAAGTTTTAAAACATATTTGCTTAAGTACCACAGTCACCTTTGTTGATGTAGGCACAAAAGAAATGTTCACTTCTGCTGAAAATGAACTTGAGGCTGGATTCTTAAAGCTACTGGAAAGGTTTGCATCCCACCACAATTGCTGAAATCAGACTCTAAAAGGTAAAAATCCAAGGTGGCCAAATATGGTTTAAAATTTTATCTATAATTGAAGTTTCTTACTGTGCTTATAGGGAAGAAAGGATTTGGAGTCCGCCCAGGCCGATGATTGATTCCCTCGTTGCGCTCGTACACGGAGCATATATTGTCCCAAAAAGATGATGTCTGTCGAAGTGAAATCACACTCTGTATGGCTGATGGTTTCACATCCCTTCACATCCTTCCAGTTTCCAAAATGACTAAGAAGAAACAAGTAACAATTCCATAAATTGCTACAAACGAGGTTTATAAGATTGTCGTGTTTCGGGATGGTGTCTTTAATTTAGGATTAGAAATAAAAAGGGTTTATATAATCTGTTCCGAAGTTTTCCCAACAGGCCTGGGAGGTGTGGCTGTTAAAGGTTAACAAGAGGCACAGTTTGCTGGGAAGGTCTAACACAGCTTCAGTGTTTACAGTGATTAGGCTGCTCATCTCCAAAATCACAGAATGTTGGATTCTAAACAGTTACACTTTAAATTGTCCATTTACTTCCAAGATGGAATAGAGATGGACATCTAAAAAAAAAAGTTAATTGACAGTTCTACCTGGAGACAAGGTGCTTGTGATTCAGATTGCCACGGAGATGGGCTTTGAGAGCAGCAGTGTTTTTAAAGATTTATTTGAAAGCTCTCAGATACAGGCAGTCTGTCGACATTGGGGGAGAGAGAAACGTGGCCAGAAAGTTTTGCTTAGCTTGCGCTCGAGAAAGAATCTCCAGGAGAAGTTCTCACTATGAAAGCCAGGCGTGGGGTTAAGTTACCAGGCTAGTAAAAGTTACCAGGCTAAAAGAATGGAAGTAAACCCTCAGGAACCAAGATTCAATTTTGGACTGGTTCCGGGGGAAGGGACTGTCTATTCAGGGATAGGGTGAAGTATCACTGTGAATCAAAAGATTTTTGGTTGAGTTAAAAATAAGAGGATAAATTTCTGTTCTCTAGTTTAAAGTATTATGTTCCCTTCTAAGATTGTGTTTAATCAACGTAATTTTTAATTTGTAAACTGGAAAATGGGATTAGAAAAGATTGGTGTTTAATGGCCGGTACAGTCACGACAGGCCAAATCTTGCTGTGTGATCCTTCAAGTTGGTTACTGAGAACTTGAATTACTTTTTAAAAAGTTAGGTATCGGTTTCTATGGAGATCACAGCAAAATTATAAATTTATTAAAGGCTAGCTTTCTTTTCAGACAAGTTGAAGAGACATTAATGCAAGTGCAGCTTCATTCAATAACATGCAAAATATCAATGCAAAGCATCAAGACAAATCTTTGGTGAATCTTATAGATACTGGTCAGGAGATGAACCAGAATAAGTTACCCCAACACTTCAACTTGACTGAACCAAAAGATATAGAAAATAGCACAGCATAGAAAAAGCAGACATGCAAATTAGTTATGGTAATTGCAATTTGAGAATTATACCCACACCATCAACAAAGAAAAGTTCCACAACATGATTAAGTTGTAATTATGTTCACAAAGCTTTACACGCATACTTACATATTTAGGTTCACTGTGCTGTTTACCTGTTGTGCTTGCTGGAACAGTCTAACAAGATCAGAGGACACAGTTTGAATAAATTGAAAATATATTTTATACAAACCTTTTTACTCGTGAATAGAACATACTGACTGGCAGGTTCACAGGTATAAAAATTGAGAGAGGAGATAGATGCTAGTCTGGGAACATTACAGCAAAAATGGACAACCTTTTTGTTCTTTCTCATCCCATAGCATCCATGTGTAGCAAACGCTCTGCAAGTACCTTTATTTTTACATGGGATGAGAGCATTGTTGGCAAGGATAGCATTTGTTGTTCATCACCATTTGCTCTGGAGAAGGTGGTGACATGCCACCTTCTTCAACTGCTGTAGTGCATCTGGTAATCCATTTTAACAGGGAGTTGATAAAAATGGAGTGGTTTCCTAGGCCATTTCAGACTGCAATTGAGAGTCAACCACATTGGGTCTGGAATCCCATGCGGTTCAGACCAGGTAGGAAAGATTTCCTTCCCTAAAGGATACTAAAACAATCAGTATTAATTGTCATGGTCATCATTACAGAGATTAGCTTTATCATTCCAGGCTTTTATTATTTGAATTTACTGATTAAGTTCAAACAGTTGTTTTGGTAGTGCAGAACTTGGGTGTTGCTGAGTAAATACACATGTTGTTGAAGCTTTTCCTCTTGCAGTCAGGACAATTCGCAAGAATATGTAATGTGAAGGGAACAATTTATGCTTCATAGGAAGATTCAAAACAGGAAGGTTGACTCTGATCAAGGCATTGCCCTGGAAAATGAACCTCAGAATGGCTGTCACCTATTTTGATTAGTTTGAAACAGACACAATGTGTGTACGTGTTCTTTCTGTTTGCAAAGAACAGGGCCCTGTGTATTAATGCATGTAGCTTCTAGCATGCGTAAGCAGACCATATTATGACGGTTGGTCTGTTGCCTGCTGTCAACAGCTGAAGGGACATTCGATTTGATATGATCCGCCTGTCTTTGGGACGTATAGCCGACATGTTTGGTATGTTTGCACAATGTTCACGCCTCCTCAGATACCAAAGCAGTTCATGATCATCGCTGAATCTGCCACTGACGGGCAGCACAATGGCACAGTGGTTAGCATTGCTGCCTACGGCGCTGAGAACCCGGTTCGAATCCCGGCCCTGGGTCACTGTTCGTGTGGACATAGAACATAGAACAGTACAGAACAGGCCCTTCGGCCCTCGATGTTGTGCCGAGCAATGATCACCCTACTCAAACCCACATATCCACCCTATACCCGTAACCCAACAACCCCCCCCACCTTACTTTTTAGGACACTACGGGCAATTTAGCATGGCCAATCCACCTAACCCGCACATCTTTGGACTGTGGGAGGAAACCGGAGCACCCGGAGGAAACCCACGCACACACGGGGAGGACGTGCAGACTCCGCACAGACAGTGACCCAAGCCGGAATCGAACCTGGGACCCTGGAGCTGTGAAGCATTTATGCTAACCACCATGCTACTGTGCTGGAGTTTGCACATTCTCCCCGTGTTTGCGTGGGTTTCACCCCTACAACCCAAAGATGTGCAGGCTATGTGGATTGGTCATGCTAAATTGCCCTTAATTGGAAAAAATAATTGGGTACCCTAAATTTAAAAAAAAAATCTGCCACTGACAAACATACAGGGGGCTATCATTGACCAGAAACTCAACTGGACAAGCCAGATTACTGCTATGGCTACCAGAGCAGGTCAAAGTCTAGGAATCCTGTGGTAAGTAACCCACATCCTGACCCCCCTCCACCCAAAGCCTGCCCACAATCTACAAGGCACAAGTCAGGAGTGTAATGGAATACTCTCCACTTGGATGGATGAGTGCAGCGCAAAAACACTCAAGAAACTCAACACCACCCAGGACAAAGCAACCTGCTTGATTGACACCCTTCCACAAACATTCAACCCTTCCACAAACATTCAACCCTCCATCTTCGACAAACACCTAGATTCACAGTATAAAAGGGATCCAGCTACAGTGCAGACTTTGTTTGCACTGAGTGCTGAACTTGGTGCATTTGAGTGCTACAGTGAGAGTTTGGTGACTGAGGGAGTTAGGTGAGGAGGGAGCAAGGTACTCCTTTCATTTCATTTCCGCAAAGAGCGTGAAGGGAGCCAGGAGTTTAGAGTGCAGCTGACTGGAAGCAGAGTCGCAGGACGGAGGTCCAGTTGGTCTACAGGACAGTTATATTCTGTAAAGTAAGAGGGGGTGGAGGCTAGGGCAGTTGCATGCTCCTCCTGTAGGATGTGGGTGGTGAGGGATATCACCGGTGTCCCTGCTGACTATACCTGTGGGAAGTAGACCCAACTCCAGGTCCTCAGAGACCGTGTTAGGGAACTGGAGCTGGATGAACTTCGGATCATCCGGGAGGCAGAGGGGGTTATCGAGAAGAGTTACAGGGAGGTAGCCACACCCAAGGTACTGGACAAGAGTAGCTGGGTTACAGTCAGGGGAGAGAAAACTAACAGGCAGACAGTGCAGGGATCCCTCGTGGCCGTTCCCCTTCAAGACAAGTATACCGTTTTGGATGCTGTTGGGGGGGATGACCTACAGGGGGAAGGCTCGAGCAGCCAGGTCTCTGGCACTGAGTCTGGCTCTGGGGCTCAGAAGGGAAAGGGGGAGAATAGAAAAGCAATAGTAATAGGAGATTCAATGGTTGGGGGAATAGATAGGGGATTCTGTGGTCGCGAGCGAGACTCACGGAAGGTATGTTGCCTCCCGGGTGCCAGGGATGTCTCGGATCGTGTCTTCAGGATCCAGAAGGGAGAGGGCGAGCAGCCAGAAGTCGTGGTGCACATTGGTACCAACGACGTAGGTAGGAAAAGGTGTGTGGAGGTAATAAACAAGTTTAGGGAGTTAGGCTGGACGTTAAAGGCTAGGACAGACAGAGTTGTCATTTCTGGTTTGTTGCCGGTGCCACGTGATAGCGAGGCTAGGGATAGGGAGAGAGTGCAGTTGAACACGTGGCTGCAGGAATGGTGTAGGAGGGAGGGCTTCAGGTATTTGGATAATTGGAGCGCATTCTGGGGAAGGTGGGACCTGTACAAGCAGGACAGGTTGCATCTGAACCAGAGGGGCACCAATATCCTGGGAGGGAGGTTTTCTGGTAGTCTTCGGGAGGGTTTAAACTAATTTGGCAGGGGAATGGGAACCGGATTTATAGTCCAGCAACTAGGGAAGCCGATATTCAGGACGCCAAAGCGTGTAGTAACGCAGTGGGGAAGGTAACACTGACAAAGGAGAGTACTTGCAGGCAAGGAGATGGGTTGAAGTGTGTATACTTCAACGCAAGAAGCATCAGGAATAAGGTGGTGAACTTAAGGCATGGATCAGTACTTGAGACTACGATGTGGTGGCCATCACGGAAACTTGGATAGAAGAGGGGCAGAAATGGTTGTTTGAGGTCCCTGGTTATAGATGTTTCAACAAGATTAGGGAGGATGGTAAAAGAGGTGGGGTGTGGCATTGTTAATTAGAGATAGTATAACAGCTGCAGAAAGGCAGTTCGAGGAGGATCTGCCTACTGAGGTAGTATGGGTTGAAGTCAGAAATAGGAAAGGAGCAGTCACCTTGTTGGGAGTTTTCTATAGGCCCCCCAATAGCAGCAGAGATGTGGAGGAACAGATTGGGAAACAGATTTTGGAAAGGTGCAGAAGTCACAGGGTAGTAGTCATGGGTGACTTCAACTTCCCAAATATTGAGTGGAAACTCTTTAGATCAAATAGTTTGGATGGGGTGGTGTTTGTGCAGTGTGTCCAGGAAGCTTTTCTAACACAGTATGTAGATTGTCCGACCAGAGGGGAGGCCATATTGGATTTGGTACTTGGTAATGAACCAGGGCAAGTGATAGATTTGTTAGTGGGGGAGTATTTTGGAGGTAGTGACCACAATTCTGTGACTTTCACTTTAGTAATGGAGAGAGATAGGTGCGTGCAACAGGGCAAGGTTTACAATTGGGGGAAGGGTAAATACAATGCTGTCAGACAAGCATTGAAGTGCAGAAGTTGGGAACATAGGCTATCAGGGAAGGACACAAGTGAAATGTGGAACTTGTTCAAGGAACAGGTACTGCGTGTCTTTGATATGTACGTCCCTGTCAGGCAGGGAAGAGATGGTCGAGTGAGGGAACCATGGTTGACAAGAGAGGTTGAATGTCTTGTTAAGAGGAAGAAGGAGACTTATGTAAGGCTGAGGAAATAAGGTTCAGACAGGGCACTGGAGGGATACAAGATAGCCAGGAGGGAACTGAAGAAAGGGATTAGGAGAGCTAAGAGAGGGCATGAAAAATCTTTGGAGGGTAGGATCAAGGAAAACCCCAAGGCCTTTTACACATATGTGAGAAATATGAGAATGACTAGAGCGAGGGTGGGTCCGATCAAGGACAGTAGCGGGAGATTGTGTATTGAGTCTGAAGAGAGGTCTTGAACGAGTACTTTTCTTCAGTATTTACAAACGAGAGGGGCCATATTGTTGGAGAGGACAGTGTGAAACAGACTGATAAGCTCGAGGAGATACTTGTTAGGAAGGAAGATGTGTTGGGCGTTTTGAAAAACTGGAGGATAAACAAGTCTCCTGGGCCTGACGGGATATATCCAAGGATTCTATGGGAAGCAAGAAATTAAATTGCAGAGCCGTTGGCAATGACCTTTTCGTCCTCACTGTCAACAGGGGTGGTACCAGGGGATTGGCGAATGTTGTGCCCCTGTTCAAAAAAGGGAATAGGGATAACCCTGTGAATTACAGGCCAGTTAGTCTTACTTCGGTGGTAGGCAAAGTAATGGAAAGGGTACTGAGGGATAGGATTTCTGAGCATCTGGAAAGACACTGCTTGATTAGGGATAATCAGCATGGATTTGTGAGGGGTAGGTCTTGCCTTACAAGTCTTGACTTCTTTGAGGAGGTGACCAATCATGTGGATGAAGGTAAAGCAGTGAATGTAGTGTACATGGATTTTAGTAAGGCATTTGAGAAGGTTCCCCATGGTAGGCTTATGCAGAAAGTAAGGAGGCATGGGATAGTGGGAAATTTGGCCAGTTGGATAATGAACTGGCTAACCGATAGAAGTCAGAGAGTGGTGGTGGATGGCAAATATTCAGCCTGGAGCCCAGTTACCAGTGGCGTACCGCAGGGATCAGTTCTGGGTCCTCTGCTGTTTGTGATTTTCATTAATGACTTGAATGAGGGATTTGAAGGGTGGGTCAGTAAATTTGTAGATGATACGAAGATTGGTGGAGTTGTGGATAGTGAGGAGGGCTGTTGTCGGCTGCAAAGAGACATAGATAGGATGTAAAGCTGGGCTGAGAAGTGGCAGATGGAGTTTAACCCTGACAAGTGCGAGGTTGTCCATTTTGGAAGGACAAATATGAATGCGGAATACAGGGTTAATGGTAGGGTTCTTGGCAATGTAGAGGAGCAGAGAGATCTTGGGGTCTATGTTCATAGATCTTTGAAAGTTGCCACTCAAGTGGATAGAGCTGTGAAGAAGGCCTATGGTGTGCTAGCGTTCATTAGCAGAGGGATTGAATTTAAGAGCCTTGAGGTGATGATGCAGCTGTACAAAACCTTGGTAAGGCCACATTTGGAGTACTGTGTACAGTTCTGGTCACCTCATTTTAGGAAGGATGTGGAAGCTTTGGAAAAGGTGCAAAGGAGATTTACCAGGATGTTGCCTGGAATGGAGAGTAGGTCTTACGAGGAAAGGTTGAGGGTGCTAGGCCTTTTCTCATTAGAACGGAGAAGGATGAGGGGCAACTTAATAGAGGTTTATAAGATGATCGGGGGAATAGATAGAGTAGACAGTCAGAGACTTTTTCCCCGGGTGGAACAAACCATTACAAGAGGACATAAATTTAAAGATGGTGGAAGATATAGGGGGGATGTCAGAGGTATGTTCTTTACCCAGAGAGTGGTGGGGGCATGGAATGCACTGCCTGTGGAAGTAGTTGAGTCGGAAACGTTAGGGACCTTCAAGCGGCTTTTGGATAGGTACATGGATTATGGTAGAATAATGGAGTGTAGATTAATTTGTTCTTAAGGGCAGCACGGCAGCATTGTGGATGCACAATTGCTTCACAGCTCCAGGGTCCCAGGTTCGATTTCGGCTTGGGTCACTGTCTGTGTGGAGTCTGCACATCCTCCCCGTGTGTGTGTGGGTTTCTTCCGGGTGCTCGGGTTTCCTCCCACAGTCCAAATATGTGCAGGTTGGGTGGATTGGCCATGATAAATTGCCCTTAGTGTCCAAAATTCTATGATCTATGATTAACCTAGGACAAAAGTTCGGCACAACATCGTGGGCCGAAGGGCCTGTTCTGTGCTGTATTTCTCTATCTATCTATCTAAACAGTGGAAACTGTGTGCACCTTCCACAAGATGGACTGCAGAAACTCACCAAAGTTCCTCAGAGAGAACTTTCCAAGACCGCTGCCACCTAGATAGACAAGAGCAACAGATATCTGGGAACACCATGACCTGGAGGTTCCCCTCCTCCACGTTACTCACCATCCCAATTTGGAAATACATCACTGTTCCTTCAGTGTTGTTGGGTCAATAGTTTTGGAAATCCTTCCTTAACAGCACTGTAGGTGTACTTACACCTCAGGGCCTGCAGCAGTTAAAGAAAGCAACTCACCACCACCTCTGAAGGGCAACTAGGGATAGGCAATAAATGCTGGCTGAGCCAGTGCGCCCACATCCCAAAAATTATTTTTTTTAAATTGCACTGTTCAACTAAACAAAATAGGCAACAGCAATTCTCTGGTGCTTTCCCTTGTACAATGGGTTGACCAGAGTCAATTTGCCTAGTTTGAATTTAAACAAAGCTTGAAGTGTAAATGAAGCATGAATTGTTGTTCCCTATTCATTTGGCATTTTTGTAATATTGTCCCGATGAGTGCAAGACAAAAAACTTCAACAGCATTTCTTTTCTCAGCAATACTCAAATTATGTTTAAATTCTACCAGGTGCGTTGTGATTTGAATCTGTTGTCCTTGCAGCATTAGCCTAAATTGCTGGATTACGAGGCTAGTGACATTATCACTATACCACTAACTTCCTCGCACATGCAAAGGGAGTAAGAAGGAAGCGATTTCTCATAATAATCCCACCCACCCAACACAAAGGGGAATACTTGATGATGAGAAACCAGGATCTTGAGCTCGCCGCCAAAGCTGTTCTAATGCACTGTGCCAACTCTTCATACCCTTAATTTGCTAAAAACTGACTGACCACTGGCTGCATGAGATGTTGCTTCACAGCGTCAGGGACCTGGGTTCAATTCCTGCTTGGGTCACTGTTTGTTCAGAGTCGGCATGAGTTTCCTCCGGGTGCTCCAGTTTCCTTCCACAAGTCCCAAAAGACGTGCTTGTTAGGCAAATTAGACATTCTGAATTCTCCCTCAGTATCCGAACAGGCACCGTAGTGTGTCGACTCGGGGATTGTCACAGTAACTTCATTGCAGTGTTAATGTAAGCCTATTTGTGACACTAATAAAGATGATCTTGTCACCAGATTCTACTGGTCTCGGCCTCTGGCAACCAGTATTTCCAATCTAGCTTTACTACTCTGCAGCGAAGAAACAATCGGTTTGATCTGAAGCAGAGAGATGTACAAATAGAGAATGTCTTAAAACGAAATTTATTGGGGCTCAAGGAGGCAGTGGAATTTCATCAGAATAATGCCGATTGGAGGGCAAGACAAACATAGCTCGATTGAGTGGTAAATTTAACAAAGGTCCTCTTTGCTGTCAAGTTTTAGCTGCGAGCTCCCACAAATTTGCAGAAATTATTTTAAGGCTACATTCGTAGGGCTTGCAAAGCAGGAGGAACAATCCTTATAACAGACACCAGTAAACTCTTCCCATGTTCTTGAGATGCAAATGCAAACACACACATTTATCAGTACTTCTTTCCCACTCAGTTAAAACTCTAAAACACATCTTTATCATCTCAAAGACTGACTTCTCCAATTTCTTCTTCCTTGTCTCCTTGCTTTCACCAACTTGGAGAAAGTCTTGCACTCCTAACAGCACTGTTCTGATCAAATTCCACTGTTGCCTTGCACCCAATAAAATTATTTTTTCAGGCCTTCTCCATTGTTTTCAAATCGGTCCGTGGGTTTGCCAGTTCAATGCTCGTTCCAGCCATATATGTGTCCATGGCTTGCGCTCCTCCAAAGCTGGCTACACCTCATTGTTCACTGATCGCATTTTACTATTGATATCTGTTAATTGCTTGGTTCTCTGGAACTCTCACCATTAATCCCTCTTCCAAACTGCCTCTGGGAAACCCACCGCTCCAATATCCTTTTGGGTCCTCCTCGTCTCTGATTCTCTTTTCCCTGTGTAATTTCCAAACTTGCTTCTGCTCTACAAAATGATGTATCTGTATAGAAATGCAGGGTGGCAGAAATACAACTTAGGAAATAGGAATAATTGATGGCTTACCTTTTGTACTGTACAGTATAGCTTACACTGTCGTGGCTTCTCTGCACATCATCCCATTTAAGCACATAGTTTAGATTAAAAGCACGTATCTGTAGATTTGTAGGCCTCTGTATTTCTCCAAACGCTGCCAAAAATTAATACAAGGCACTGAACGTCATATGTACGTCAAAGTAAAAAACACTCTACAATTCCAAAGGTTTTACCATTCCCCAAACAAGCAGAGGCTTGGTTTATTAACAAGATATTAAAATTAAAACATTTCCTTTCTTCCTCTTAATTAATAGCACTAGTGTTATGTACTGATTAAAGTGAAGGTGTGCTCGCTCCCTACCTCCGGTATTGAGCTTCCAGCCAAGGCACGAATCATGTACATGTATACACGAGGCTTTCCTGGAGTATTGATTTACAAGCTTTTTTTGGGAAAAGCTGAAGAAAAGTTATAATGCCTTACTTGACTCAAAGTGCTATTTAGCAGAAGCATGAAACCAAATAAGCTTAATGACAACTGGAAACTGTTCACAGGAATATGCTGGGTAACCATAACGGCAAAAATCAGGAGCTTTCAAAGCAACAAGTTCAGTTTAAGAGGGCATTAACCATTCTTGAACAAGCTGAAAGAGGAGGGAGAGGGAGAGAGGGCAGGGATCAGTCCTGGAGGTGGGTGTGGGGAAAAGAGTCAGAGTGGGTCGCATTGGGAACTTGAGAGGAGGGATTCTCAGCGCATCATAGGGGTACCCCCTAAATACGACGCTGGGGAACCCGGAGGTTATGGGCCTTTGACTTTGCCTCTTGCAATTGATATGGTTAACATGTGGAGAAGGTGGGGGAAAGCAAATTTACAGCTGTACCTCTCTTACACAAAACTTTGAAACAAAGAATTGAGGCAATGGTAGATGATCAGAAATAAATAAAGCACTTAAAAAAATCATACGTATATGAAGATTGATGCATAACCTTTGCTAAATGTTATGTTGTGTTTTTATTGGTGGCTGTAGCCATATTAATTTTCAAGCGTTAAGTCACATTGGAAAATAGCTTCTAATGCAGTGCTCCAGTATTAGTCAACTAGAACATCACAAACAAACTTTATAAAGAATTATATTAAAAACATTGACATTTTATCATAATAGAAAAAAAAAGTGATATTACACAAGTATAAAATATTTTTTCAGGGCCAGAGAGGTTTCTCAGGAGTAGTTGTGACTTAGACTCTATTAAAACCAATGTTTAAGACCACTTTTTCCGGCCAAAAGTCATGGCTTAGACTATTACATCAGTAACGGTTGAGGGGTTAACATGCATGCTTGATCCTCTAGTTGCTAGGAAGCTGCGGAATGGCCACATTAATTCAGTTTTCCACCTATTATTAAAGGCAACTGAAGTCTGTTAAATAAACCTTTGAACCTGATCCTCTGCTCAATAATCTTAATCATATACTTCTGTTTCAAAAATAAACCCTAGCCCAAAATTGCATTTCTACTGCTTTTTATAAAACACATCCTTCCTTGGTTCCAGGTTTTGAGTGAGTTCACCTTCTACACTTGCACTCTGCAAAGTTCCAGACAATTTTCTCTCTTTAAAATGGAAAATAAATTGGCATTTATCTCAGTTACTAACCCATCACTGTAATCGCTTTGTAACTTTTATGACGACTAGGATTTCTTTTTGCTACCATTACGCACGTTGAGAAGTATTTGGTTGGTTTCACTCTTGCCTTTCCAATTATAGCCTGGACATTTAAAACAATGCTCTCTTCCCAACCCCACAAACCCTTTGGTAACAATGATTTCACAAATCACGGACTGCCTTTTACACAAGTATGCATGGTAGTTTTGTGGTTACAGCATTTGTAAAATGCAAGCAAAATGCCCGAAAATGTGATGACATTTGGTGCATGTGCCAAGGAGAAAAACACACAAAACATTACATTGGTGATGGAATCTGATGTTGTATTACTCGATTTTGATAACTTGTCTATTTTGCCCAAGAACAAAATTAGACTAAATACAAGTACCGTGACTACAGGTCACAATCAATATTAAACATATAACTTTGTGTACCTTAAACAGATTATTATGGGCGAAACGATCTAGTAACTGTAGAGGTGAGGGGTCATAAAGACACTGTACTTCCTCTTTTGTTTTTACAGTGGACACGCCATGACAAAGGACATCTTGTTGAAATTAGTGTACAATCTGAGTCTATCTTAGTCTTCACGTGTACCGTACAGCGGTTCTTTAGGCACAGGAGTGAAAACAAGTACAAGATATGAAAGCAATCTTCTTTAGGCGATTTACATCAGACAAGAGAACAGTGGGCGGTGAAATAAGATGTTCCATGCATGACTGTGCCCTTCAAAAGATTCAAGTGGATGACTGAGAAGACAGGCAATTGGAGCACACAGTTGAGGTATGTGAAATTTCATTACTAAGACAAATTAGTTTCAGATTTAACCAAGTGGTTCTTTAAAAAGATCTCCAGCAGAAGTCCCCATCCCCGAGTGTCAGAAACCGAGACAACGTGCCGGATTCAGCATCACAAGCAGTCTGAGAAAATGTCTCTGATTTTTCATTGCTCCCATTCAGAACAAAGTTCTACCAGAACGTTCAATGACTGGTAAAGAGTCACAAGAAGCAATTGGAGCTGTTTTGATACCACAATTCACAAAGTAAAGTTATGAAATGAAATGAATGAAAATGAAATGAAAATCACTTATTGTCACAAGTAGGCTTCAATGAAGTTACTGTGAAAGGCCCCTAGTCGCCACATTCCGGCGCCTGTTCAGGGAGGCTGGTACGGGAATTGAACCGTGCTGCTGGCCTGCCTTGGTCTGCTTTAAAAGCCAGCGATTTAGCCCAGTATGCTAAACCACATATATCAGTAGAAACTTAAGGAATGCTTCATTATTAGCATCTCTTTATAATATATATTTGTTTTGAAGAAAATCTCTCTCTTATCAACCTCTCTTCTCTTGGTATGGGCAGTATGATGTTGCTAAACAGGATCCAAAGTCAAAATGCACCACATTATTAATTTTATGTATGAAGGTTCAATCAGTTAAGTTTAATGGCAACTAGATTTACAGTATTTGAATAAATAACTTGACTGTCGGGATCAAAGAAAATCCCTGCAAATCTGATTAAGAATAGAAAATAGGGCAGCACAGTAATTAGCACTGCTGCCTCATGACGCCAAAGACCCGGATCGACCTGGGTCAACTAAAACCCCTAGCTCTCTCGATTTCAGCCCGAGTTATTTCAATACCATTCACATAGCACTTTCATCACCACACTTTACATGTGCCCCTATTTAAAATTTCACATCTTATTTGAAATATTTTCAATTTATTTTCTAGTTTTTGAACAGCCTGAACTGTAGTCTTATTTGCACATGTAGTAAATTCTCTTGAGATTATACATAGAAAATAGGAGGAGGAGGCCATTCGGCCCTATGAGCCTGATCTGCCATTCATTATGATCATGGCTGATCATCAATTTCAATACCCTGAACCCACCTTCCCCCACCTCTCCCTATATCCCTTGATCGCTTTAGCCCCAAGAGCTATATCTAATCCCTTCCTGAAATTACACGTTTTCGCCGCAACTACTTTCTGTGGTAGCGAATTCCACAGATTTACCACTCTCTGTGTGAAGACATTTCTCCTCACCTCAAGTGCTGAAAGGTTTACCCCTTATCCTCAAACTAGGTCTGGACTCCCCCACTATAGGGAACATTCTTTCTCAATCTACCTTGTCTAATCCTATTAGAATTTTATAAATTTCTATGAGATCCCCTCTTATCTTCTCAACTCCAATAAATATACCCTAACCGAATTAGTCTCTCTTCATATGGAAATCCTCCCACCCCAGGAAACTGCCTGCAAACCTTCGCTGCCCTCCCTCCATAGCAAGAATAGCCTCCCTCAGATATGGCTGAAGGGTGCAGGAAACCAAAATGGCATACAATACTCCAGGTGTGGCCTTACCAATGACCTGGGCAATTGCAGTAAAACATCCCTATTCCTAAACTCAAATCCTCTCACTATGAAGGCCAACATACTATTTGCCTTCTTTATCCCTGCTGTACCTGCACGCTTACTTTCAGCGACTGATGCACGATGAAACCGCTAAATTGTTGATACTTTCTCTTGGTCTCTTATTTCTATCTTAATCAAATACTGCCCCATTCTATTTCACTTTCCATACCTGATATAATATTTTCACCCACTTGATTAGTCACACTGTTAGAATCATAGAATCCCTACAGTGTAGGAGGCCATCGGCCCATCGAGACTGCACCAATCATTAGAAAGAGCACCCCAGCTAAGCTCAAGCCCCTACCCTATCCCCATAACCCCACCTAACTTTTTGGATAATAAGGGGCAATTTATTATGGCCAATTCACCTACATCTTTCAAGTACATCTTTCGACTGTGGGAGGAAACCCACGCAGAGAGAAAGTGCAAACTCCACACAGTCATCACCCGAAGCCGGACTTGAACCTGGGTTTCTGTTGCTCCGGTTTCGTACTGAAGCCTCAAATCCCACTAGTTGAAGGGATAAACTGTTTGTCCCATACTATTGTCACACTAATGCCACTGCATACTTTAGTAACTTTCAGACAAAAAGTAGTTTTGAGCTGAAGGGTGCAGGAAAAAGAAAGTCTTAACGGCACGCGACACAAGATACTCTCATCTAGCAAAATCATAGTCAATATTAAAGTGGGGATTAATTGGGTTTGGTAATAAGGCCCTCGATTCTACATTGATTCATATACTTAAAGAATGGAAGGTTCTTTGAGGCACCAGATGACTGTCGGCACCGTAACAGCACTTGCAGGGCAGGTGGAAAATGTTTAAACAAAGGAAGTCCAGCAATCTTTTCCAAACCTTTCATCTAACACGAGTGTTGCAAATACGCAATAAAAAAAGTAACCATGTGTGTACTGGAAATTTGAAATAAAGACAAAAAAAAGACCAGAAATACAAAACACGTCTGTCGTCAGATGAGGTTTGAGGTTCTGAACAAGGGTCTATTTCCAAATCTATCTCTTGGAACGGTCGGGTGGGGGGAGTAGACCCCTATTTTCTGTTTTTAATACGAGCTTTCAGAGCACTGCTCCTTCCTCAGGTGAATGAAGAGGTATACCTCTTCATTCACCCGAGGAAGGAGCAGTGCTCCGAAAGTTCGTGTTTGAAACGAACCTGTTGGACTTTAACCTGGTGTTGTCAGACTTCTTACTGCGCTCACCCCAGTCCAACGCCAGCATCTCCACATCTGTTTTTAATCGCAGACCCCCATGTTCAAGACAGGTTTGAGTCCAAACAGAACAAAAAGCTAAAGCCACAATCTTTTGACCAGCCAAACACAAAGTGGAGGAGAAAATTAAAATTAAAAGAAAGGAAGAGAGAATGCAGGGGTAACTCAGCAGGCCTGGCAGCATCTGGGGGGGGGGGGGGGGAAGAGAAAAACACATTTCGAGTCAGGTTGGCTGGAGAGGAGTCATACTGGACTCGAAATGGTCAACTCTCTAACTCTCTTTCCCCACAGATGCTGCCAGACCTGCTGAGCTTTTCCTGCATTCCCTGTTTGTTGTTGATTCCAGCTACCCTAGTATTTTGCTCATTTAAAAATTAAAAGTTGGGTCCAATAAAAAGGGGCGGTGCAACCCACTTGATTTCCAAGCTGGAAGAGCAAGTGTTTGAGCCCAGCAGAGTTTGGGGGGGAGGTTAGGAGGGGCCGGGCCCGGGCTCAGCCCTGGAGGAAGGTCCAGGCCTTACCTTGGACTGTTAGCACCACCGTTAGAAAGGCCCGGAAAGCTGCCGCCATGCTAATCTCCTCTTCCTGCCCTCGCTCGCTCCCCCGTCTCGAAAACTACCTCCTCTGCAGCTTCCATGTGATTTACAGGAAACTCTACGCCGCAGAATAAGCTCATCGCGGAAGATGTCTGATAAACATCCGCAAGACATCAGTGGCCTAGCCGAGTCAGTGCACCACTGCCCCCCAGCGGCCCGGCCGAGTCACTGCCCCCAGCGGCCCGGCCGAGTCACTGCCCCCAGCGGCCCGGCCGAGTCACTGCCCCCAGCGGCCCGGCCGAGTCACTGCCCCCAGCGGCCCGGCCGAGTCACTGCCCCCAGCGGCCCGGCCGAGTCAGCGCGTCGCTACCCCCAGCGGCCCGGCCGAGTCACTGCCCCCAGCGGCCCGGCCGAGTCACTGCCCCCAGCGGCCCGACCGAGTCAACGCGTCACTGCCCCACACCGGCCCGGCCGAGTCAGCGCGTCACTGCCCCACACCGGCCCGGCCGAGTCACTGCCCCCAGCGGCCCGGCCGAGTCACCGCGCCACTGCCCCCCAGAGGCCCAGCAAGTCAGCGCGTTACTGCCCCCCAGCGGCCCAGCCGAGTCAGCGCGCCACTGCCCCCAGCAGCACGATGTGGAGATGCGGGGTTGGAGTGGGGTGAGCACAGTAAGAAGCGTTGACTCGGTTGGGCCGCTGGGGACAGTAAGAAGTCTTACAACACCAGGTTAAAGTCCAATATGTTTGTTTCAAACACGAGCTTTCGGAGCGCAGCTCCTTCCTCAGGTGAATGGAGTGCTCCGAAAGCTCGTGTTTGAAACAAACATGTTGGACTTTAACCTGGTGTTGTAAGACTTCTTACTGCCCCTCAGCGGCCCAGCCGAGCCAGCGGGTCACTGCCCTCCAGAGGCCCAGCAAGGCAGCGGGTCACTGCCCCCAGCGGCCCAGCCGAGTCAGTGCGTCACTGCCCCCCAGCGGCCCAGCCGAGCCAGTGCGCCACTGCCCCCCAGCGGCCGAGCGGAGTCAGTGCGTCACTGCCCCCCAGCGGCCCAGCCGAGCCAGTGCGCCACTGCCCCCCAGCGGCCGAGCGGAGTCAGTGCGTCACTGCCCCCCAGCGGTTCAGCCGAGCCAGTGCGTCACTGCCCCCAGCGGCCGAGCGGAGTCAGTGCGTCACTGCCCCCCAGCGGCCGATCGGAGTCAGTGCGTCACTGCCCCCAGCGGCCGATCGGAGTCAGTGCGTCACTGCCCCCCAGCGGCCGATCGGAGTCAGTGCGTCACTGCCCCCAGCGGCCGATCGGAGTCAGTGCGTCACTGCCCCCCAGCGGCCGATCGGAGTCAGTGCGTCACTGCCCCCAGCGGCCGAGCGGAATCAGTGCGCCACTGCCCCCCAGAGGCCCAGCAAGTCAGCGCGTCACTGCCCCCAGTGGCCAAGCGGAGTCAGAGCGTCACTGCCCCCAGAGGCCGAGCGGAGTCAGTGCCTCACTGACATTCCCAGTTACAGTGCCCCTAACAATCTGAAATATTAAATAGTATTGCTATTACTAAAACCCAGATAGGGAAGAGAGGGAGGAATATGGCCATCGAGACAGCGAGTTAGTGGAGGTGGACAGAGGATATTCAAGGGTGCCCATCGTGGAGGGATTGGCGAGGAGGGAAAGGTTGCAGGAGCAGTTTGACAGGTTGACAGTGTGGAGAGCGGTAGGGCAACTGCGTAGGGCAAGAGGGGTGCAATACGAGTATGGGGAGAAGGCGAGCCGCATGCTGGTGCACCAGCTGCGGAGGCAGGCTGTGTCCAGGGAAATATTTAAGGTATGGACTGGAGCTGGGGAATCTGGTGTCCGAGCCAGGGAAAATAAACAAGTTGTATTACCCGGGACTGCATGACGTGGACCCGGGCGGAGAGGATATGGACATGGGGCCATTTCTGGACGAACTGGAATTTCCCCAGGTGGAGGAAGCAATGAGGCAGGCATTGGAGGAGCCCCTGATTCTGAGGGAGGTGCTGGATCGTATCAGGGGTATGAAGTCAGGGAAGGCCCCAGGGCTGGATGGAATTTTATAGATATACCTGGCGGAATTTTATAAGGAATTTGCGATGCACTGGCACCACATCTGTTGGGGCCGTTTCATGAAGCGCTTTAGAAGGGGGAGCCGCCGGAGACGATGATGCAGACTGTAATCACGCTAATCCCGAAAAAGGGAAAGGACCCGGTGGAATGTGGGTCGTATAGGCCCATATCACTATTAAACACAGATGAGAAAGTATTGGCTAAGTTGTTGGCGGGGAGGATGGAGGATTGTGGCCCGGGGGGGGGGGGGGGGGGGGGTTGTTGCAGAAGATCAAACAGGCTTCGTAAAGGACAGACAGCTCGCAAGTAATATAAGACGGCTGTTGAATGTAGTGATGAATCCATCTGGGGCTTTGGTATCGGAGGTGGTGGTGGTGTCCATGGACGCGGAGAAAGCATTTGATCGGGTGGAGAGACGGTACTTGTTCGAGGGTTTGGGAAGGTTTGGGTTTGGGCTGAAATTTGTGGCATGGGTGCGGTTGCTGTATGTGGCACCAAACACGAGTCTGAGGATGAATAATATGAGTTCATGGAGCTTTTACTTACACAGGGGTACAAGGCAGGGGTGCCCGCTGTCGCTATTACTTTGCGCTGGCCGTAGAGCCGTTACTGATGGCTCTCAGGGGATTGGCGGAGTGACAGGGTTTATGAGGAGACAGAGGGAGCATCGGGTGTCGCTCTATGCCGATGACCTGTTGCTGTATTTTTGGAACAGCTGGAGAATATGGGCAGGATTATGGGCCTGCTGGGGAGTTTTGGTAGGTTCTCGGGGTATAAGCTGAATGTAGGGAAAAGCGAGGTTTTCTCGGTGAGTGAGCTGGGACGGCGGGCAAATTTAGGGGGGATGCCATTTACGGTAATGAGTGATAGGTTCAGGTATTTGGGGATTTAGGTAGCGAGGGAATGGATGGGGCTCCATAGGTGGAACTTAACGAAGCTGGTGGAGGAGCGAGGGAGGATCTTACGAGGTGGGATGCATTGCAGTTGACATTGGTGGAGAGGCTCCAAGTGATGAAAATGAATATTCTGCCACGGTTGTTGTTTATTTTTCAGGCTCTCCCGATCTTTATACCAAAGGCCTTTATTCGGATATTGGACATGATCATTTCTGGCTTTGTATGGGCGGGGAAGGTGCCGAGGGTGGGGAGGACCCTGCTACAGAGGCAGAGGCAGCAGAGGGGGTTGGACGAACAAAGAACAAAGAACAAAGAAAAGTACAGCACAGCACAAAAGTTCGGCCCTCCAAGCCTGCGCTGATCTGCACATCTTTGGACTGTGGGAGGAAACCGGAGCACCTGGAGGAAACCCACGCAGACACAGGGAGAACATGCAGACTCCGCACAGACAGTGACCCAAGCCAGGAATTGAACCTGGGACCCTGGAGCTGTGAAGCAACTGTGCTAAACACTGTGCTACCGTACTGCCCTCTTGTGCAAGGCTGAGCCTGATACAGTTTAAGGTGGTGCACAGGGTGCATATGACTCAGGCGAGAGTGAGTGGGTTCTTTCAGGGGATAGCAGATAAGTGTGAGAGGTGTGGGCAGAGGCCAGTGAATCACGTGCGCATGCTTTGGGGTTGTGAAAAATTGGGAAGATTCTGGGTAGGAGTGTTCGCGGTCTTAGCCAGGATAGTGGAAGAGGAGGTGGACCTGGACCCGTTGGTGGCAATGTTTTGGGATTCAGCGAAGCCGGAGCTGATGGAGAGGAGAAAGGCCGATGTCGTGGCCTTCGCCTCTCTGATTGCACGGCAGCGAATTTTGCTGGAGTGGCGGTCGGCATCGCCACCGGGGGTAGTGGCTTGGTTGGGTGACCTGCGCGACTTCCTGTGGTTGGAGAAGATAAAATATGAGTTAAGGTGCCCTGCAGAGGGGTTTGAGAAAAGGTGGGGAATGTTTGTGACCGTGTTTGAGGAGGTGTATGTCGCAGGAGAGGGGGGCGGGCGGTAGGGGGGGAGGGTGAAAAAGGGGAAAAAATTTGTACAGGCTGTATAGTTGATTGCTGGGAAGTATGTTTCCCGGGGTGTTCACGTGTTGTAACCTGTTTTAAAAAAAAATAATTTTTATTCAAATTTTCCAACAACAAATTTTATCACAACACAAAAAAAAACAGTAACGCCTCCCCCCCAATACAAAACAATAAATTAACAACAAGAAAGAAATGAGCGTAACACCATGAGAATAAACCCCCATAACAAACCCATAGCCCCCCCCCCCAATCAATCCCCCCCCCCCCTCCCCCCCGGGTTGCTGCTGAAGTTGACCACCCTCTAACGCTCCACCAGGAAATCAAGAAAAAAAAAAGGCTGCCACCGCCGGAAGAATCCTTGCACCGACCCCCTCAGGGCAAACTTGACCCTCTCCAGTTTGATTAATCCGGCCATGTCGTTAATCCAATTTCCAGGCTCGGGGGCTTCGCGTCCCTCCACTGTAAAAGAATCCTTCGCCGGGCTACTAGGGACGCAAAGGCCAGAATACCGGTTTCTCACGCCCCCTGCACTCCCGGCTCCAATGCTACCCCAAAAATGGCGAGCCCCCAGCCCGGTTCCACCCTGGAGCCGACCACCTTGGACAAGGTCTCCGCCACCCCCTTCCAGAAACCCTCCAACGCCGGACACGCCCAGAACATGTGGGTGTGATTCGCTGGGCTCCCCGAACACCTGCCACACCTGTCCTCTCCCCCAAAGAACTGGCTCAGCCTGGTCCCAGTCATATGCGCCCTATGCAGCACCTTTAGTTGGATTAGACTAAGCCGTGCGCAAGAAGAGGAGGAATTTACCCTCCCCAGGGCGTCCGCCCACGTCCCCTCCTCAATCTCCTCCCCCAACTCCTCCTCCCACTTCGCTTTCAGCTCCTCCACCGAGGCCTCCTCTCCCTCCTGCATCACCTGATAAATTGCAGAGATCCTACCCTCGCCGACCCACGTCCCCGAGAGCACCCTCTCCTGAACCCCCCTTGGCGGCAATAGTAGAAACTCCGCCATCTGCCGCCTAACAAACGCCCTAATCTGCATGTACCTAAAGGAATTCCCAGGGGGGAGACCCCACTTCCCCTCCAACTCCTCTAAGGTCGCAAACTTCCCCTCGAGGAAGAGGTCCCCCATCCGCTTGATACCTGCCCTGTGCCAACTCAGAAACCCTCCATCTATCCTCCCTGGTACAAACCGGTGGTTCCCCCGTATCGGGGACCAAACCGAGGCCTTCACTTCCCCCCTATGCCGCCTCCACTGCCCCCAGATTTTGAGGGTAGCCACCACTACTGGGCTCGAAGAGTACCTTGTCGGGGGGAGCGGCAACAGGGCCGTCACCAGCGCCTCTAAACTCGTGCCCACACAGGAAGCCGCCTCCACCCTCTTCCATGCGGCTCCCTCCCCCTCCATCACCCATCTACGAATCATTGCCACGTTCGCAGCCCAGTAATACCCACACAGGTTGGGCAGCGCCATTCCACCCACCTCCCTGCCTCGCTCCAAGAATACCCTCCTCACCCTCGGGGTCTTCTGCGCCCACACAAACATAATACTCCTGTTAACCCTCCTAAAGAAAGCCTTCGGAATCATAATGGGTAAACACTGCAAGAGAAACAAAAACCTCGGGAGCACCGTCATCTTAACCGACTGGACCCTGCCCGCTAGGGAGAGTTTCAACACATCCTACCTCCTGAACTCCACCTCCATCTGCTCCACCAGCCTCGTTAAGTTTAACCTATGCAGGGCCCCCAGCTCCTGGCTATCTGGACTCCCAGGTATCTGAAGCTCCTCTCTGCCCTTTTCAGCGGGAGCTCCCCTATCTCTTTCTCCTAGTCATCCATATGCACCACAAACAGCTCACTTTTCCCCACATTGAGCTTATAGCCAGAGAAGTCTCCAAACTCCCCCAGGTTCCTCATCACCTCTGGCATCCCCCCCGCCGGATCTGCAATGTACAGCAGTAAATCGTCCGCATACAGCAACAGCCGATTGCCCCAGGGGGCACTGACCTGTACAACTCCTCATAGAAGGTCCTGAACACTCCGTTAATGCCCCTTGCACTCCGCACCAGACTCCTTCCTCCGTCTCTGACTCCCCCTATCTCCCTCGCCGCCTCTCGCTTCCGGAGCTGGTGGGCCAGCATCCGACTTGCCTTCTCCCCGTACTCATATACCGCCCCATGCGCCCTCCATGCGCCCTCCTCCACTGCGCCTCCGCTTTCCGGGTGGTCAATATGTCAAACTCCGCTTGGAAACCACGACGCTTCCTCAAAAGCCCTTCGTCCGCGACCTCCGCGTACCTCCTGTCCACCCTTACCATTTCTTCCACAAACCTCTCCCTCTCCTTTTTCTCCCCTTCTCCCTGTGTGCCCTAATAGAAATCAGTTCCCCCCTAACCACCGCCTTCAACGCCTCCCAGACCACCCCCACCTGCACCTCCTCATTGTCATTAGTTTCCAAATACCTCTCTATACACCTCCGGACCCGCCCACATACCCCCTTGTCCGACAGCAGCCCCACCTCTAACCTCAACAGTGAGCGTTAATCCATCCCCTCCCCCAGATCCAGGTCCACCCAATGCGGAGCATGGTCAGATATGGCTATCGCCGAATCCTCCGCCCCTACCACCCTCGGAATCAACACCCTGCTGAAGACAAAAAAGTTAATCCGGGAGTGAGCCTTATGGAACATGGGAGAAGAACGAGAACTCCCTACCCCCCCCAGCCTCATAAACCTCCAAGGGTCCACCCCTCCCATCTGGTCCATGAACCCCCTCAGCACTGTGGCCGCCGCCGGCCTCTTACCGGTCCTGGACCTAGAACGATCCAGGGCTGGGTCCAGGACTGTATTAAAATCTCCTCCCATTATCAAGCCCCCCGTCTCAAGGTCTGGAATCCGGCTCAGCATGCGCCGCATGAAGCCTGCATCGTCCCAATTTGGGGCGTACAGATTAACCAGCACCACCCGCTCCCCTTGGAGTCTACCGCTCACCATAACGTATCTGCCACAGCTATCCGCTACCACAAATGACAAGCTCTTTCCTCACGAATGAGGTGATCACTAAAGTGTATCAGTTGGACTCACGGCTGCTGAAATTGTTCTTTGCTGAACCACAAATCATCGGCTGCACACTCGACTGGAGGGATGGCAAAAATAAGAACAATTCGAATTAAACCAAAGTGCAGGAGTTGAAGCAATCCAAGAACAGTGACAAGAACCATATCAAATGAATCGTTCTTCAATTTCTTCCGTCCCACTGAAATTCCACAGGGTGAAATCTTAAGACAAGCTTTGGCGGCCAAACAAAAGGCTGATTTTGAACTTGGCGCTCTATTTCAAAAACAAGTAATTCCGTATGCAAATTCCGTATTTCAGGTGAAAAGACTGATGATGATGTTGAATCTGAGGTCGGTTACTATGAATATCTGCTCGAGGTTATCAACGATGATGCAGTAAGTGATGACATGGAAGGTGAGACGGATGAAGAACACTTTGAGCTGCTTGCAGATTGTGGTGAATGTCACTTAGTAATTCACACTGTATTTACCAATACTATTGTAAGCGCAGTAGCGTTATCCGACCACTAGGGGGAGTAGCTCTGGGAATGCTCAGGAGTTTGTACAGGGCTCCACCCTTGGCTCCACCCACGACTCCTCCCCCTAGACTGCTGTATAAATAACCATGTCCAGAGCCAGCCTGAGTTCATCGAGAGTTCAACGGGTAACAGGCTGGCTCTGAAGTAAGTAGATTAAAACCACTGTTCATATCTGAAAGCACGTGTCTCGTGAATTGATGGTTCCATCAATTTAATCTACTTAAGAACAGTCAGGATCGATCATGGAATCAGCCCTCAAACCTGGAAGCCTAGAACTCGACCCACAGGATGCAAAGGCAAAAGAAATCTTCTCCCACTGGCTGCGGTGCTTTAAGGCCTACCTAGCAGAAGCGAGCACAGCCGAAACAACAGAGGAACAGAAGTTAAGTCTACTGCACGCGAGGATGAGCCACAGAATCTCTACGCAACTAAATTCGGCCGGTTCATATACTGCAGCGCTAGCGATACTCGATAAGATGTATGTAAGGTCCATTAACGAAGTTTACGCATGCCATGTGTTCACAACTTGCCGCCAGCGGCCTACAGAATCACTCGCCGAATTTCTCAGAGAGAGCAATAATTTATCAAATGACTAACTATCAAGCGGTTACCGCGGCTGAACATAGAGAACTTGCTGTACGCGACGTTTTTGTAGCGGGCCTCAGGTCTAATTATGTGCGCCAAAGACTGCTGGAAAAGGGGGCCCAAGACTTAGAAACAACTGCGGAAATTGCTACCACGATGGAGGTCTCTTTCCGCAGCCTCACCTTGTTCCCCGCGGACCCCACGACCCAATCATGGGCCCCCGACCAGCGACCCCCCCAGGCCTGTGCCACGCGGCCGCCCAGCCACCATGCTGCCCCAGCCAGCCACTATGCTGCCCCAGCCAGCCACTATGCTGCCCCAGCCAGCCACTAAGCTGCTCCAGCCAGCCACTATGCTGCTCCAGCCTGCCATTTCTGCGGCCAGAATCAGCACCCCCGGCAGCACTGCCCGGCCCGCAACGCGACCTGCAGCAGCTGCGGGCGGAAAGGCCACAATGCGAGAGTGTGCCTCGCAAAAAGGGCCCCAGCTTCCAACTCCCCAGCGGCACAAAGTAATCGCTCCCCACATCCGCAGGCCCGCAGGGCCCGAAACGCTGCGGCCTATGCCCCGACCCCGCCCCCTCTCGCCACGTGCGATCCATGGGGGCTGCCATCTTGGAAAATCTCCACCACGCGGCCGACCACGTGCGACTCATGGGGGCCGCCATCTTGGACGCCATCTTCCTCGCCGCCCGCCACGTGCGATCCACGGGCCCGACCTGCATCTCCACGCTCGAAGAACTCATCGGAAGAGTACGACTACGAACTCAGAGGGCAGTCATCACGGGGCCACTCCAGCACAGCTGATCGAGCCGCCGACTACCTGCAACTCAGCGCAGTCACCCTGGACCAATCGTGCCCGAAGCATCTGCGAAACTCGATGGCAGTGGTCCAAATCAACGGGTACAGCCCGCCATGCCTTTTCGACTCCGGGAGTACTGAGAGCTTCATACACCCAGATCTGGTAAGACGCTGTTCGCTCCCCGTTTTCCCCGTGCAGCAAACTATCTCGCTCGCTTCAGGCTCCCACTCTGTCCAGATCCAGGGGCGCATCGCCGCGACACTCACAATCCGAGGCGCTAGCTATGCAAAATTTCAACTCTACGTCTTGCCCGAACTCTGCGCGCCACTCTTGTTAGGCCTAGATTTTCAATGTAATCTTAAGAGCCACACCCTCAGCTTCGGCGGGCCCCTGCCCTCACTCACTATCTGCAGCCTCGCTACGCTGTGAATCACTCCCCCTCCTCTCTTCGCCAATCTCACAAAGGACTGTAAACACATAGCCACTCGTAGCAGGCGGTATACCCTGCAGGATAGGGTATTTATCAGATCAGAGGTCCGAAGGCTTCTCAGTGAGGGGATTATAGAGGCCAGCAATAGTCCCTGGAGAGCTCAGGTGGTGGTCGTTAAGACCGGGGAACAATTCCGCATGGTTGTCGACTATAGTCAGACCATAAATAGATTTACGCTCCTCGACGCGTATCCCCGCCCCAGGATTGCAGACGTGGTAAATCAGATCGCCCAGTATCGGCTCTTTACCACGGTGGATCTGATGTCTGCATACAACCAGCTCCCAATCCGCCCGGAGGACCGCCACTACACGGCATTCGAGGCCGGTGGCCGCCTCTTCCATTTCCTCCGGGTCCCCTTCGGCATCACTAATGGGGTCTCGGTGTTCCAACGAGCAATGGACCGAATGGTGGAACAGTACGGGCTGCGGGCCACGTTTCCGTACTTGGACAATGTCACCATCTGCGGCTATGACCAGCAGGACCACGACGCCAACCTCCACCATTTTCCCCAAACGGCACAGAAATTAAACATCACCTACAACAACCAGACTAGCCATCCTCGGCTACGTCGTGGAAAACGGAGTCCTGGGCCCAGACCCGGACCGTATGCGCCCCCTCTTAGAACTCCCCCTCCCCCATTGCCCCAAGGCCCTCAAACGGTGCTTGGGCTTCTTCTCCTACTACGCCCAGTGGGTCCCTCAATATGTGGACAAAGCCCGCCCACTCTTTAAGGCCACACGATTTCCCCTGTTAGCTGAGGCGCGCCAGGCCTTCAAGCGGCCATGCGGGCGGTGGATGAATCCACTCCATTCCAGGTTGAGAGCGACGCCTCAGAGGTAGCTCTATCAGCCACACTAAATCAGGCAGGGAGGCCAGTCGCATTTTTCTCCCGTACCCTCTCCGTTTCAGAACTCCGACACTCCTCAGTCGAGAAAGAAGCACAAGCCATTGTGGAGGCTATTCGTTATTGGAGGCACTACCTCGCAGGCAGGAGGTTCACCCTCATCACCGACCAACGATCGGTTGCCTTTATGTTTGATAACTTGCAAAGGGGCAAAATAAGAAATGATAAAATTCTTCGGTGGAGGATCGAACTCTCCACCTATAATTACGATATTAAGTATCAACCCGGGAAGCTCAACGAGCCTCCGGATGCCCTATCCTGCGGGACATGCGCCAGCGCGCAGATTGACCGACTGAAAGTCATCTACAACAACCTCTGCCACCCGGGGGTCACCCGGCTCGCCCACTACATCAGGGCCCGAAACCTGCCTTTCTCCAACGAGGAGGTAAAAGCGGTCACCAGAGACTGCCCGATCTGTGCGGAGTGCAAACCACACTTCTATAGACCAGACAGGGCCCACCTTGTCAAGGCTTCTAGGCCCTTTGAACGCCTCGCGATTGATTTCAAAGGGCCACTCCCCTCAACTAACAAGAACGTTTACTTTCTAAACGTCGTAGATGAGTTCTCCCGTTTCCCATTTGCTATCCCGTGCCCCGACATGACCACCCACACAGTCATTAGGGCCCTGGATAGCATCTTCACCCTGTTTGGTTTCCCCAGCTACATACACAGCGACCGGGGTTCGTCCTTCATGAGCGCCGAGCTGCGTCAGTACCTGCTCGAGAAGGGCATTGCCTCGAGCAGGACTACCAGCTACAACCCCAGGGGGAACGGACAGGTGGAGAGGGAGAATGCGACGGTCTGGAAGACCGTCCTACTGACCCTCCGGTCTAGAAAGCTCCAAGTCTCCCAGTGGCAGGAAGTCCTCCCAGACACGCTCCACGCTATTAGGTCCCTCCTATGCACAGCGACCAATCAGACCCCTCACGAGAGGCTCTTCATTTTTTCCAGGGGCACTACCACGGGGGTCTCACTTCCGGCATGGCTGAGGACACCGGGCCCGGTACTCCTGAGGAAACACGTCAGGGCACACAAAACCGACCCCCTTGTTGCCTTCGTCGAGTTTCCTGATGGCCGCCAGGACACAGTATCCCTCCGGGATCTGGCACCCGCCGGATCCAGCGCCCCCTCTACCCCCACAGAAGGACCCCTCACCCTACACCCCATGCTGCTGCCCCCTCATGCTCCCGAGCCCACGAGCTCGCTCCACCAGTTCCGTGTACCCGCGCCGGCCAGCCCTCAGCGCCCCCAGTCGAACCAGAAGAGTATGAAGCTCGGACACAACCCTCCCTGGAGTCCGCCATTGTACCCCAGCACACAACACCCATCCAGCCACCGCAAGAGGCTGCAACCCCGGTGCTCCGCAGATTACAGCGGACAGTTTGACCACCGGACAGACTTACTTTGTAGACCACCACCCCCGCCGGACTTGATTTTTTTGCAGGGGGTGAATGTGGTGAATGTCACTTAGTAATTCGCACAGTAGCGTTATCCGACCACCAGGGGGAGTAGCTCTGGGAATGCTCAGGAGTTTGTACAGGGCTCCACCCTTGGCTCCGCCCATGACTCCTCCCCCTAGACTGCTGTATAAATAACTGTGTCCAGAGCCAGCCTGAGTTCATCGAGAGTTCAACGGGTAACAGGCTGGCTCTGAAGTAAGTAGATTAAAACCACTGTTCATATCTGAAAGCACGTGTCTCGTGAATTGATGGTTCCATCACAGATCTCTTCTCCAACAGCACAAATGAGGCTCCAGTTGCACAGCTCCAATGGTCTGCAAGCAATGAGGAGGGGGACGCCGAGACCATGCTGGACTCTGTGGAGAGCGGGAGTTTGGAGATGGTGCATGTAGAAATTGAAGCTGCTGATACAACCGAAAATCAGCTATTGATTGAACCAGAAGTGTAAGAAATCATTCCAATCTTGGAAAAAATGGCCTCGGATGTATGTGGTGATCCATTACAAGTCCTTGAAATGGCTTTGGTAATTTACTCCCAAGTAGTCGACGATACCGATGACGAATGGGAGGACATAGATGAAGATGCTGATTACAGCGATGTGGAGATTGCAATAGTCGCCATCTCTGACACTGACGACGGCCTAATCACATCGTACAGCTCCACACACCACTCGTACATTTTCGAGTTTGAGCAAGAATACCCAGTGCCTGGATCAGCACTGCTAGAAAGCATAGTCATCTCCAGTGATGAAGAGCACGTCACCGATGCTCCAGCACGCCAAGACGAGGTGAAACCGACAACCCCAGTTCCATCCTTCATGCCGGCACTAGAAACTAAGGTGGTCCAGCATGTCGATGAGGCCGCAGAAGTGGGCGTGGTTACACCACCCAGAGATGAGGCGTTGCTTAAACCTCTGCAAACATCTCAACACACAATGACAACCAGCCAGAGGCTGCTACGAAAAAATGCAAAACCAAGAGACACACCAAGATACATCACTGTGTCCCAAAAATTATAAGAAAAAAGAGAAGACGGGGAAAATTAACTCATCCCATCAGCCAATCAGCAAAGAAAACAGTCGCATATAGCAAGCAACAGCATGCAAGAAAACGGAAGAGCATTGACTGGTAACACAAATATGGCAGTCTTAGACACAGACCTTTAAAAGGCACAGGGCGAAGCGCAAGAGAAGAAAGACACTGGCAAGTCAACCAGTCTCCAACAAGGTGGACAACAACTCGAAAGTATTGCTCATGTTACCAGCTACATGTAATGAATGTATAAAGTTTAATGCTTAACATTACCTTAAAACAAAAAATTTCTCAATGTTTTGTGAGGAAGGGGGATGTGGTGATCTGCCTATGGGCTATATCATAGTTGGAAGGTGTGCGACCTCCAACCAGCAGGTGGCGGAACAGACACACCACGTGGTCGCTAGACTAAGGTCATGTGACCTGTGACTCCACTATAAAGGAGACACATTCAGCCATCTTCAGAAGAAGGTTGAGAGGGTAATAAGACATACATGTGAAAGGTCTGTGAAAGGAAAGGTGGAGGTTCCAGGGGAGCAGTTAGCAGACTCCATGATAACGTGCTCTGTATCAGATTGCTATCTTACCACACGAGACTCAATAAAAGATTCTGGTTTGGACAAGTCAAAATGTTTGGTAGATTCCTTCGTAAGGTACAAAGGACCGAACACAACAGTGTTGAGTTTGCGTGTTATGCCCCGATGATCAATGCCCAAGTTCATACATAAAGAATGGCTTTGTAGTCAAGGTACAATTGTGTTAGCTGCAACTCAGTTGTAGCATAGAAGGTTGTGAGTTCAGGTACTACTCCGTGGACTTCAGTATAAAAACCTAGGCTAACACTTTAGTGCAACACTGCAAGAATGCTGTTTTGTTGAAATGCCATCTTTTGGCTAGTGGACATCTCTCAGGTTGCCAGAAAATAATCTATGGTACTATTTAAAGAGTAGTAGAGGAATCGCCCTTGGTGTACTGGCCAATATTTATCCCCCCAATCAATAGCTGCTGTTGTTCCTATATTTATAGCAGTGATTGAACTCAAAAGTATTCACTGGAAATGAGGTGGTGAATGGAGCTATAAAAATGCATTTTTCTTATTTCAGTGGGGCTGCTGGTACCACTGGAGCCATATCCTCACAATCGGTCAGCACCTTTAGTAAAGGAATGGAAGACCAGAGAAGATAAAGCACCTCGCCATAAGAAAATAGCTGGTTTAGCTCAGTGGGCTAGTCAGCTGGTTTGTAACTGTAGTACAAGTTAAGAAGATTTAACTTATCGTACACCTCCGAGTGACTAGCTTTAAAATAGCATGAAGAGGAGCCAGAGAACAGGTAACCTCCCAAAGTCTTCTTTGTCAAGGAATGATAAAAGGACAATGTGCCTCATTGCGTCTTTCAGAAACATTTCAACATACTTCAAATGCGACAAGACATTTTGAAATACAATGACTTTTACCATGTAGGAAGATGTAGCAATAATTATATGCATAACAATATTCCACAATAAGAAATGAGACAAATGACCAGTCAATTTGTTACCTTTTGGTGGTGTTGATTGAGGAAGCAATCAATTAACTGTGCATAGCAGTGTGTGATCCACCACATTGACCAGAAATGGCAGATGATACTTCTGTTTACCGTTTCTGAAAGTTGGTACTTTCAACATTGCAGAACTCCCTCATTGCTGCAATTGAGCATCAATCTGAGCTAAAGGTTAAACTCCCATTCGTACCTAAACCCACAAGCGTGTGACTAAAAACTCTGCCACGCTGGCACATTTTGCTCATATATGGTTAGTAGAGGAAGAGAAAGATAAATGAAACCAAAATATCATTCTGCTCATTGAATGAACATTGAGAGTTTTGTTATTCATAGTATATTCATACTGGGACAGACTGTACAAATGTTGAAATGAAAGAGGAAGGTAGATGACACGTAAGAGACAAAGATGTGGATAGCACAACTGCTTCACAGCTCCAGGGTCCCAGGTTCGATTCCGGCTTGGGTCACTGTCTGTGCGGAGTCTGCACATCCTCCCCGTGTGTGCGTGGGTTTCCTCCGGATGCTCCGGTTTCCTCCCACAGTCCAAAGATGTGCAGGTTAGGTGGATTGGCCGTGATAAATTGCCCTTAGTGTCCAAAATTGCCCTTAGTGTTGGGTGGGGTTACTGGGTTATGGGAATAGGGTGGAGGTGTTGACCTTGGGTAGGGTGCTCTTACCAAGAGCCGGTGCAGACTCGATGGGCCGAATGGCCTCCTTCTGCACTGTAAATTCTAATCCGACACCTCTTTCCCTTGTTATTTCTCTTTAAGCAACTTCATGAAAAAGGTGATACATTTCTGGGATTATCCGCTTTACTTCTATAAATTTCTTCTGATCAAGGTGTCTGGATGTTTCTTTTTTATGCATACACTTTGTCAAAAGTGTACTCCCTCTCTCTCAAATTGTGATTGTTGTCTCTTTCTTTTCTTCCATTCTCTTTCCATTTACAGTTGCAACATGTTTCTATTTTGTGGCTGCATTGGCCATGATCAGCCTGGATGGTAGAGAATGGCAGAGCAGACTCAAAAGGCTTAATGGTCTAATCTTTTATTAATATATTAGAGAGTCTTGTAAGAGGTCAGGGTTGTGGGCGATGGCAACTGCTCCAGTCCTGTTTGCCCAAGGGAAATATTTGGGGAGTCCAGTGGTGGCCACGTTGAAACTATGGAGTCAATTTCGACAGCATTTTAGGTTAGGGGCGGGGTCAAAGTTGATGCCAATTCCATGGAGCCGGCAAGGTTATATGCTCGGTTTCCGGGATGGAAGGAGTGGGGGTGATGGAAATGAAGAACCTATTTCTACAAGGGTTGTTTGCGAGTTTGGGAGGAGTTGGGAGAGAAGTTTGGGATCCCACAGGGGTAGGTTTTCTTGTATACGTAGTTGCGGGATTTCGCGAAAAAGCTTTTCCCCAACTTTTCCAGTGGCACCACCCTCCTCGTTGCTGGAGGGGCTGCTGTCAGTGATGGGGCTGGAGATGGGGGGCAGGGGTTATCTTGGTGATCTATTGGAGGATTTTGGAGTCGGATAGGCTGTCTCTGGAGGGGGTGAAGGCCAGGTGGGAGGAGCTGGGTGGCACTGGAGGAGGGCTTGTGGTGTGAGGATGAATGTCTCAACCTCATGTGCGAGGCTGTGGTTGATACAGCTAAAGGTAGTACATAGAGCACACCTGACGAAGTTGAGAATGAGCCAGTTGTTTAAAGGTGTGGAGGATGCTTGTGAGCGGTGTGGGAGGGGCCCTGGCCAATAATGCACATATGTTCTGGTCCTGCCCGAAGGTCGTTCTTCAGCACCATGTTGACGGTCTTGCATGTGGATTTGGAGCCCAGTCCGCTGGGGGCCATATTTGGGGTGTCAGATTTGCTGGAGCTGCAGACGGAAATAGAGGCAGAATATTTAGCCTTCGCTTTGCTGATCGCTCGCAGGTGGGTCCGTTGGAGTGGAGGTCAGTTGCTCCACCCTGTGCCTCGGTGTGGCTGATGAATCAAATGGAGTTTTGTATCTGGAAAATATGAAATTTGTTTTGAGGGGTTCCACAAAAGATAGGGTTTGTTTGTACTACATTTAACCATCAGCTGTTAAAGGGGAGGGAGGGACAAAATGGTTTGGTTGAGGTTATGGGGTGGTGGGGGGGGGGGGGGTGGTGGTGGTGGTGGTAGAGGTTGATGTTGTTTTGTCTTTACTATGTTGAGTGTTTTAAAATGTTAAAATATCAAAACCTTGAATAAAATATTTTACATTTTTTTAACACATTAGAGTCTCAATTGTGCCAGAGGTACAAGTGCAAAACGTAAAGGCCAGAATTTTCTCAGTGCTGAGTTCAAACAGATCCCATTTGAACTGTAGCAAGGGACTTAACCAACAGTGTGGAAGTTATGTTTTTTTTTGGCATAAATGCTCTTGAAGTGCAGATAACGTTTGTAGAACTTCAACCTGCAAACTTACTTCAATTCCTAACCCTTTTAAAATTGATACAAACAACCTGCCTGTGTCAGTGAGAGCTGAACAATCTCAAACTGTCAAGTTATTTAACCCCTTAAAAATAAAGAAAGGCTGCCTGCATCTGAAAGTTGAAATAACTGTCTGTTGACATAGATTTAAGAGCCACAATTTTACCATTGTTAATGCTACGTTACTTTCCACAACCTATTGAAGTTAAAACTCACCACTATTCTTAGAATTCCCCCTATACCAAAAAAAAGGTTGATATTCTAAATGGTGAACAGGGATTCTCACTCCCTGACTCCAATGCAGGCTTCTGTGGATGCTATTCAGGTCAAACTATCTTTTCAAGTTATCCCCCGGTATAACCCATACCTTCACCGAAGAATTTTACCTACTTACCCCTTAATAGCATTGATGTCCTGGGTCCTGCGTTATTAAGGAAGTGAAGTAAGCTAATAACCACTTTTTCAGGTTAAGTTATTTTTATTATTATATTTTTTCTTTTAAAAGCTGCAAACACTTTCTTTACAGAAAGGAAAAAAGATCTTGCTTCTGGCTGCTGGTTGCTTCAGGCCCACCTTGGCAATCGATCTTCTTAAAATCTGATCTTCTTGAGTTGTATTTGCTGGTGAACTCGGTTGCTGTGTCCTGTTCTTCCCATGCACCGAGCTGTGAGAGCTGGCTCTGCTAGCTATCTCTAAGCTGACTCTGACTCCTGTTTAAATTCTAGTCTTCCTTAGATGTATAACTGTTTAAACTCGGCTGCTTGCCTTGTCTTTCCCATGACCGAGCTCTCTCTCTCTCTCTCTCTCTGAGTTCTCCTCCCCTTCTCTCCTGTTGCTGGTTTCTCCTGTCCTCTGTCCTCTGCTGCTGCTCCCTGGGTTTATATTCTCTTTCTGAGAGTTATTAAGTTTTAACGACTTTATTGTAAATGGGCTTGTTTCACTTTGATAGTTAAAAGTATCTTTGATGTAAACATTTTACTACAACTAATTATTCATTTTGGGCATATCGTCTCCTCTCAGATCTGATTAAAAAATGCTTTGGTTTCAATAGTTAACTTTTATTTCTGTGATTTCGAATCGTTTAATTTTCCCATTGTCCCCAGCTCATAACTTTGCCTTTGATTTTGACTTAAATGATGTTTCTCGTAGACAGGTCGTCTCCAATTTTCTTTTAATTGTCTTGATGTTCATAGAATTTTACACTTTAAAATTGACACCAAATTCGACTGGGCATCTTCCATCCTTTCCAGCTGTTTACTAAGAGAGTTTATTTCAATTAAGGTGTGAAACTTTGCTTTTAGCTGTATGCTAAAATTTAACTTGGTTATGACTTGAAAGACTTGCCTGTTTTAAACATTTGTCACTTAATGCAATTGAAACTCTCATCCATGCTTTTTCAGATGCTTCCTGAGATAGTTACATTCCATGAAGGTGTGAGCCATTGTTTTAGCTTACCACATGAAACCGGTGTGTTTGTTAAGCCTGTTTGTGAGCAAGAATCAGCATTTTAAAACCCTGCTCTTTGCAGCTGCTATGAAACTTTTGTGGGATCTTTCCCTGTATCCTCTCAAACCAGATATTGCCAGACTTCCATGTTTCAAATGACACATTTTTCTCTATTTTCAAGAACACTATCATTATCAATAGAACAATAGAACATTACATGCAAGAGGGAGGGGGCTGTAACTTTACTGTTGAATTGACAGCTCAAAGAGGCTATTAAAAACATAGCTGTTTTTCATGTGAAGTTGTGAATATAACTGTTTGCTTATATAGAGGATTAAGTAGTGACAGAGGTTTAATTGTATTCAAATGGCCTTTCATGAATGGTTATGTTTTATGTAGTAAAGTCTGTAATAGATGTTTAGAACATTATTTTATTTAATCTCAACATGACTCCTGAGGTCTTCCCATTAGAGAAACAGGATTAGTTGACCCAAAGGTGGGAGAGGGGCTATAAGGCACCATAGAACTGGTTGGGAGAATGAGTTGGCATTAAGGTAGTGATATAACCCTGCATGGGACTCATCCAGGCGGGGATGATTGTTTCCTCCTGCTGATTGGGTTGTAAATTAACCAGCACTAGAATAACAGGTCTGCCATAGCAGCTGACAGAAAAGAGTGAGGACCCGGAGATGTGTAACTGTGTAAATATTGCTGTTATGCTGAATAAATGGCTTATGAACTCTTTGGACTCCCCTTTGCCATTTACTTCAGGTAGCATAGAGCTATAACGGGCCAGAAGGGTGGGTGGTGAATATGGCTTGGCATTATCATAGAATCATAGAATTTACAGTGCGGAAGGAAGCAAGTCGGCCCATCACGCCTGCACTGGACCTTGGAAGGAGCACCTTACTTAAGCCCACACCTCCACCCTTGCCTGTAACTCAGTAACACCACCTAACCTTTAGGACAGGAAGGGCCAAATTAGCATGGCTAATCTGCCAGTCCAAACTGCACAGGCGTGATTCTCCGCCCCCCACGCCAGGTGGGAGAATAGCGGGAGGGCCTCCCGACATTTTTCACGCCCTCCCAGTATTCTCCCCCCCCCCCCCCCCACGCCCGACACATGGCACAAATCGGCGCTCGTCGTTTTTTACGGCGAGCGGCGATTCTCCGAGGCCGATGGGCCAAGCGGCCGGGCCTTCACACCCGTTTCAACACAGCAGCAAACACACCTGCTCGCTGCTGTCGTGAAACGGGTGCCAGATGCCCGTTTGGGGCATCTGAGGGCCTGATTGGCACGGCCGTGGTACTGCCGTGCCAATCAGGCCCAAGGGGGGCATAGGCCCGCGATCGGTGCCCACCGATCGCGGGCCGTTCATCCGTAATGGACGCACTCTTTTCCCTCCGCCGCCCCACAAGATCAAGCCGCCACGTCTTGCGGGGCGGCTGAGGGAAAAGACACCAACCGCGCATGACATCATCGGCCGCGTCAGCCGGCGTGACGCACGGGGCCGTGCTCCTAGCCCCGCCCAGGGGGGAGAATCGGCCCCAGAAGTGGGTGTGAAGGCTGCCATGGGTCACGGCCTGTCCCACGGCAGCCGTTACGATTCACCACATTTGCGGAGAATCTCGCCCCACATTTTTGGACTGTGGGAAGAAACTGGAGCACCCGGAGGAAAACTCTGAAGATATGGGGAGAAAGTGCAAACTCCACACAGGCAGTCACCCAAGGCCGGAATTGACCCGGGTCCCTGGAGCTGTGAGGCAGCAGTGCTAACCACTGGTTATGGTGGCATAGGGGCTATAATGAGTCACGAGCGTTTGGTGGGATACTGGATTGGCATCAGTTGTTATTGAGATGGAATAGCTGCTGTAAGGGACTGTGTGGATGGCAAGGGTTGACATTCAGGTGCAGGAAGCGCTGGAAAGGGCTATAGATGTGGTTGGAAGGAATGAGTTTGCCTGTGTTGGCAATAAGGTGACATATGGGCTCTAAGGCGCTGTGGGGTTGGGTGGGATCATGCGTTGACATGTTGCCATGTATGGGGCATAGAGAGTGGGTGGGATGGTGAGGGGGTTTGGCAGTGAGAGCTAGAGGACATAATATTTAAACAAAAAATTGGGACAAAGTCCCCAAGAACTGAGGCTGGCCTTTTAACAGCCACCTGAGCATTTAGCACCCGCTTTGGTTGCCTTCAATCTGCAAGAGGAGGCAGTGGCCTCACTCCATCATGCACCCCCTTCCCCCCACCACCCACCCTTCCAGATGCAAAGACCCACTGTTCAGGGGAATTTCCCTCAAGGTGTATGTGGCAAGCCAAGAGATTCCTCCACTGCTGCTACCTGATCCCGGAGCAAGAATCTGGGCCACACTCGATTAACCAGGCATGAGAAAAAGATACTGGGAATGATCAGGTGGAATAACACAATAAATATGAGCTACTTATTTTTCATCATAGTTGCACTGATGTGCTTTTAATCTGAGCATAGATAAATGGGCTAGCACTGAGGTGTTTGCTTGATATAACCCCCATATCCATGTCATATGGAATCAGACAACGCAGAAGGAAATCATCATGTCTTTTCCAGCTCTTTGAAAGAATTAGACCCACTCCTTGGCTCTTTCCTTGTAGTCCTGAAAATATCCATTCAAATATTCAGCTAGTTCCTTTCTGAAAGTTCCTGTTGGATATGGTCCTATAAACCTGCAGTTAGTGCATTCCAGATATTAACAACGGGTTGTGTAAATAAAATCTCATCTGCCTTCTTGTTCTTCTGCCAATTACCTTAAATCTACATTTTGTGGTGTCCTTGATGTAGCACATAATGTTAATGAAACAATAGTCAATCACATTGCACACTGGGAAGCAAGAGCTCAGGTAACCTTCAGGTGGAGTGGGATTAGAGGCAAATGATAATTGGACCAGACAGACATATATATATGTTTTTTTGTTAGAGTAACATGATGGGCGTGATTTACCTGAATGGGAACAGACGCCCATCACGCCATTTAAATGGCATCCCAATCTCTCGACCTCCCCCAACGCGACCCCCAAATCCTCAACTCACCTATAAGGGAATCCTCAGCCCCCCTCACTCCACCGCAAAACCCCCCCCCGCACCGGGTACCCTCAGGCTCAATCTGCAGCATGGGAAAAATGCCAGCTTGGCACCCTGGCATTACCCCTGTTAGCTGGCTGTGCCACCTCAACACCTTGGGAATGCCAGGCTGGCACCCAGGTGGCACTGCAAGGGTTCCATTCCGGCAGTGCCAGGGAGTGCAAGTGGCACCAGCAGTGCCAGGGTGCACTGAGGGCAAGCTCCCGAGGGCCTCCAACCTCCTAGGAGATCTCCACAACTCACTGTCTCACTCTAATATGCAGAGTTGCCAAAGGTTGTGGGTATAATTCAGATCGCGACGTCTCGTGAGATCGCATTGATCTTGTGTGGCATGGCCAGCCAGGTAGAACCCGGAAAAGGGATCTCTTGGCATCTACCGGTTGCGCTGCGCCAGGCTGCCTTTTGGGTGTAAGGCGGCCGGTAGATTGCACCTAATGTTTATTGAATGAGATGGGGAAGCAGGCAGTTTCAAGTAGTCAGTGGTCTAAAGCAAAGGGTCATGGAGACAAGATTAAAGGGAAGTAAGTTACAACAGAGAACAGGAGAAGTTTTTGATACTGCAAGTTATGGAATTCACTTCCTACTGAAAGTTGTGGAATTCACTTCCAGGACTACTATTGAGGCAGAATTCATGTCAACAATCTGGATTCAACTGGATAACGAATGAATGGATGCAGCTATGTCATTAGAGCTATTTATTTGCAGGGAGGGTGAATATTTACTGGTTGGGCTGAATCGCCTATTTCTGTGTAACTCATTCTGCATTTTAACACCATACATTGTTATAAATTCCAAGTTCACATCTATAACAGAAAATGTCTATGTAAACCTGTTACACTGTAATTGCACATTGCAGCTTGCAGTGACACTACAACACCTCCACTTGCCAAGAAAGCATATATAGCTCTGGTTTAGCTCAGCTGGTTGTGATGCAGAGCGATGCCAGCAGAATGGGCTCAATTCCTGTACTGGCTGAGGTTATTCATGAAGGCCTGGCCCCTCACCTGAGGTGTGGTGATCCTCAGGTTAAATCAACACCTTTCATCTCTCTTTCTCCAACCCCCCCCCCCCCCCCCCCCCCCCGTCCTCAATGGGAAAGCAGCCTGTGGTCATTTGGGACTATGATGACGTAACTTACTTTCTATCAGAAATGGGGGCAGAAGAATTTATAATGAAACAAGACTGGGAAACATTGGTATCCCAAGGGATCTGGGTAGCCTTTCACACAAATCACAGAAGGTTAGCTTGCAGGGTCAGCAAGCAATTAGTAAAGCAAACAGTTTGTCGGACTTTGTTAGAAAGGGATCAGAGTAAAAGAGCTAAAATGTCTCAGTGCAATTGTGCAACTAGAGATGTTATAGAACAGTACAGCACAGAACAGGCCCTTCGGCCCTCGATGTTGTGCCGAGCCATGATCACCCTACTCAAACCCACGTATCCACCCTATACCCGTAACCCAACAACCCCCCTTTAACCGTACTTTTTTTTTAGGAAACTATGGGCAATTTAGCATGGCCAATCCACCTAACCCGCACATCTTTGGTCTGTGGGAGGAAACCGGAGCACCCGGAGGAAACCCACGCACACACGGGGAGGACGTGCAGACTCCGCACAGACAGTGACCCAGCCGGGAATCGAACCTGGGACCCTGGAGCTGTGAAGCATTTATGCTAACCACCATGCTGCCCACTCTTTGATGATATTAGACTGGAAATACTACGTACCTTTTTGATCTCCTTAAGTTGCAAAGAAATTTACACAAATATAAGAACTGTAATATATTAGCATCCGAGGTCCTTTACTTTTTATTTGAAGGTTGCAAAAGATCTCAACAAAAACCTTTCCAAAATGACCCACAGCATCATTTCACTGCTAAAATATAATAAATTATACAGATTTCCTTGTTTTACTTCATTGGCAGTAAATCTTAAAGGTTCGCTGAAAAGGAAGTAAAAGAAAACAACGCAGACCACATAGATTACTATTTCTGTGTACAACCCAAAAGAAATGTACAAAACTAAATCATACACGTGTCACAAAAATCCCAGAATAGAGAGGAGGCGATGTATGACACATCGCTTTCACGCATCTCTCCAGCTTTGACTCGCTCAAGCAGCACTATCTAGCCATGTCTGCATTCTCCCGTAAAAGCTGTTGTTGTTATTATTTTGCAGTCCTTTGTCTTCCTCTTCTTCATCCCCGATTGCCTGATTTTCCTCCTCCACAGGCTGTTTCTCAATCATTTCCGTATCTGTGCTCAAGTCAACGTTTGTGTTGTCAAAACTTCCTCGGGTGTCTGAAACAATACTTAGCTTGTCAAATGATTCTTCGCTCAGACTCCTCGTCTGGGGCAGCAGGAAATGGGAATTCAATGAAGGTTCTTCAAGGTACTGGAGAAAAAACAAAGTCAAACATTTCAGACTGATCATTCCCAATTCAGTAATTGGGAATCTACCGTAAGATATACCTGGTGTTGCACCTGATGATTTACTGGGATGCAGGGTATTTTGCTGGGATTCAGGAAAAAAGTGGAGCCCTGACAACAAATTGGAAGTTGAGAGTTTGGAAAGCAAACATGTCCACATCTAAAGTGAAGACTACCATATAGGATGATGTACACAAGAAATATTTCATAGCCGTAGAGCCATAGTCATACAGTACAGAAGACGTCCTTCGGCCCATCGTGTCTGCACTGACAAAACAACACTAAATCGACACTAATCCCACCTTCGAGCACTTGAATATTATTACATTTCAAATGCTCATCTATGTACGTTTTAAAGGTTGTGAGGTTTCCCACCTCTACTACCCTCCCGGGCAATACATTCCAGACTCCCACCACCTGCTGGGTGAAAAGAAATTCCTCAAATTCTCTCTAAACCTCCTGTCCCTCACCTTTATGCCCCCTCATTATTGATCCTTCAACTCAGGCATTAGATTCCACACATATTTGCTTCCTATCCATCCTCTTCATACTCCTCATAACCTTATGCAGCTCAATCAAGTGTCCCGTCAGCCTTTTCTGCTCTAAAGAATGGGCATGTTATTTATTTTTTATAATGTATTCCATGGGCAGTTATTTATTTTTCATCTATTCATTTCTCTTAACCACGTGTCTAGAGTTCTATTTGAACTCAGTGAGCTAAGTGAAGTAGAAGAGAGAGGGATCTGTTGCTATTTGTGGGTTGCTGATGACACAGGGTGACTGACAAATTTACCTTCCTAGCTGCCTTCATGAAGGAACTTTGAATATCAATTAATGTGGACAATGTATTATTACATAAGTCTGGAATTTTTGACCACGTCCCAACCCCAAACCATTTTCCTGGAGGCATGGAATGGCTACCAGCGGGCAGTCAATTAAGGTAATTCAAAAGCTAATTAAGGCCAATTATCAGAGACCGACTGGAATTTTTTTAACCAAGAGCTTCCCCTCCCCTGTGATGGTCTGGCAGCTTTGTACATGGTTTGAATAAAACGTTTTAATAGTTGCTGAGATGGCACCTCACTATGGAGGCACCTTTTCTCTTCTTTACCTTCAATGGCAGGCTGCTGTTCCTTCTGTGATGGAGGACTTCAGCTTCCAGAGGCTGCCCACCATCTTAGATTCAATGGAACGAGCACCCTCTAGCTGCCAATTGGCCAATTCAGGGAAATCACAGCTGGGTGACTGCTCCCGACTGTGCAGGGTTGGGACCTCCATTTGACCCAACATCAAGGACCCAATCCAAAACCGAATCCTATCTCTGCTCTGAGTATTTGCTGAAATACCAAGCATCCACAGAAAAGATAATGCACAAAGTCATGGAAGGAAATTAATCTTCCCTGAATAACAAAAATACTGGATTTGGGTGCTGTCCAAACAGTATGAAGTGCAGGTTGAAAAGTGCAGGTCTCGCTTAGAAAGCATGGAGTTAACAAATATGGGTGCTATTTAATGTCTTCCCCTGGGGCACATTTGGTTGCAAATGGAATCATCTAACCAGGCAGGTGGGTCGTGGGTGGGGACCACACTGCCTTCCTGCCTCCATCCTGGTTAAGTCCAGAGTTGAAAGATTCTTGGATGACAAGTGGGCAATGAATGAATGTACATCCAGTGGTTATTAACCAGGCAGGCAGGGGGCTCACCATGTGGAAAGTACAATGTGTGGTATTGTGCGATAGGCTTCTGGGGGCCTATTCACAGGCATCTAGTGGCTGATTAAGGGACCTGGCATCGGGAAGGAGAGTTCCACTGAGAGTCCCTCCCTCACCCTGTAGCCATCTAAGATGGCTACCTGCAAAGGACCATGGGAATTATGGCCAACCCAGGACTCAGACAGATACAGAGCTTATGTGTATCAGAAATGCAGGTAACCAAGCCTGATCGAAACTCCCGCTTGTTCGCATTTCAATGGCTCATTTTCCAAGGACAATAGAACTCCAATCAAGCAACCGGTACAGCCACAGACTGATCGGCGCCACTCCCCTTACTCAGAAAGCTCAACTGCCAAGGTCAATGACCGCTAAGGACCCACCCAGCTACCAAGGCACCCACCCCTTTATTGGCCAAAACCGAAGACAGTGATCAGAGCCCTGTTGAATTATTGGGTCCAAGGTTAAGGACCGCCCCAAGATTAAGGACTGCCCCAAAGAGCGCGAAATCCTAGAGGGCTAAAAGAGAGCACAGCCATGTGTTCTGTCTCTTTTGGATCTGGCCTGTGCCAGCCCAACTGCAGTAGGAACAGCCAGCCAAGTTCAAGACTAACGATCACTACCTGACGGATGAGCACAGCAGAGACAGAGCCGCTTTCTTCGAACCAGCCAAGTGAAATCCAGATAAAGGCCTTATCCATTTGCACAGTGCCGGTCGCCCTGAAGTTAAGTATGGGTTATTGTAGCTGATAGGTGTAGCTTAACTGGTAGTAGATATTGTGTTTGCATGTCGAGGTAACTCTTGTGTATGTAAATAAACCATCTGTTGAACTAACTAACTAGTTGTGTGGTCATTTGATCGATATAAGGGAAGGCTTGTGGTTCACCAACATTATCATTAATATTAGCAACAGTATTGGCAATGCTGTTGGGATTGAAAACGAGCAACAGCCCTTCCTGTTGACCCCTCTCTCCTGCAAATCCCCAGTCCATGACTCCCCTCTCGCCATCACTCAACTGTGGCCTGGGATCTGGTGACGACGCAAGGCCTTGAATAGATGTACCGGCAGCACATATAGTACCAGCAGCACTGATAGTGTGTTGGCTAATCCAGCTCGGATTTGCTGATTCTGGAGGTAGGCTTGGCACTGGCCTGTCAAGTGCCTCACAGGCACATGAAACTGCAGGCCGTCCCTAAAGTAGGCGAAATGGGGCTTTGACCGGCTCTCCAATTGGCAGATGAGGTTGGCCCCATCGCCTCCATTAAATACTGCCCTATGTATTGTTGCCATGTGGTGACAGAAAAGTAACAGCAGTTAATTCAGTGAGGAATGGCTAGTTTTATTTGGAATCTTTAGGGAAATTGTCCTGTGAGAGTCAGGTATCTCTGGCACCCCCTCACTCTGGAAACCCCTCGTTCCAACAGTCTGTAAAAATCTACTGTTATTTCACAGATAAGCTACTGCTTATCATGATGACAGTGTCATAATATACACACAAGTATATGATGGTGCACAGACACTGACTGACACACTGAATGACCAATTGACACACAGAACACAGCAGCCAATCACCAGACAGGACACGGCCACTATAAAGCCAGAGGGCACTAGTTTTCCCGCTCTCTTGGGATGCAGCCTCTGAGACAGCCAGAGCCTGTGAGCAGCAACAAGAACATCCACCACGTGGTAGCAGGATAGTCTGGTCAGGTTAGCCTCAGGTCTCCAGTCAACTCAACATAGTGTCAACCCACAGTTCAAGTATGTATAACAGTTCATAGTTCAATAAAATAGAGTTGCATTTCTGCAAGTGTTGGAAGCCTGTCTCTCTCACTGCTTTGGTAAACGCAGTCCTCGCAGACCCAGCATACCCAACACATCAGACAGAAGCAACTTTTACACTGCATCCATGTTACTTCTAAACTTTAATTCTTATTAAAATGGAGACAAGGTTTACTGGCAGTCAGCAAGACAATTTTGGACAAGAATTCCCACAGAGCTGTTGTGATAATTTTGTGGAAAGTGCAGTGCATAGATGGGGCTTCAGAAAAAGCTAAGGCAGTGAATTTGGGAGTAACTTGGAGCACCTTTCCAGCATTTACCATTGTGAAACCATCTCACATCCTTGTCCTCTCACGGTAACCTTGCTTTGACAAACCTCAATCAATACCTCGAGAAGGAGAGTGGAACTTTGCTTACATTTTCCAGGTCGCATCAGATTAAATTTGATGATTGATAAATCAGGAATGGAGACAAATGACTGGAATCACACGTACCTCTTTTATATGATCAGGGAGGTGGTAGGAAGGTAAACAACTATATCTGGCAGCCTTGTAAACATAAAGCGATGCAAAGAAAATTCCCATTGTCACACTGAAGACACCAAAAATTGACACAAGAAGAAGCGCAATCACTTGCCACTCCGGTACTCTACCTGCAAGCACAAACAGTGGGAGAACTTTTGTAAGTAGAAAGCATTATTTGCCCACACAACTTAAGTCCCACCTCTGGTGCAAACTGATACTGCTGTAACTAAGTTAAGACAGAAGAGGCCAAAAAGAAATTGCACAAATTTCAATCCCGTGGCGTGGTTGCCAGTGGAAGGGGTGACTTGCCATTGGCCAATGGCAGGATTTTCTGGTCCTGCCGATATCTACGGACTTTTGCATGGCATTCCGGCTTTGCCACCGGGGAAACCACAATGGGGAGATTGACATCGGCGGGACCGTAAGATTGCACGGGTTGGAAGGACCAGAAAATTAAGCCCTACATATTTATAATGATTTAAAGAAAAGGGAAGTACTATAGTAGTTGGCAGATAGTCCTGCTGTGATCTCATGGGGCAGTCATTGATGCATTTATTAAATCACTAGAATTTCGTTACTTCTACAAATTACACGTTAATATTGCCTCAGCTTGTTCACCATAATGCTCGATCACATCAACATAAACACTTTTAACTGAGTCGAAGGTCGGTATGGGAGACCAATCAAAAATAAATTTATTTTTAGGGACTTATGACCCTTTCCTGTTTCCAAGCTTTGTTGCCCATATTCCACCGTGTACCTTTCACATGTTCATCCATCACCCATGTCCTTGTTGATCTACATTGATCCTCAGTTCCCCAATACCTACAATTTAAATTTAGCTTTATTTTGTATTTTAATTCCTTCATGTCTTCACTGTTCACTATCACTGCAACCTAATCTGGCCCTACATTCTCCTGCAAGATCATTGCATTCTTCTGTCTTTGGCTCTTGTGCATATCTCTCCCTTTATCCCATTACTGGTAGTCATTTATTCAGCGAGCTAGGGCTCGCATTCAATAAATCTGATCCCGGGACACCTATGGGGGAGTTAAGATGCCCCTTGGGGCTGTTAAAAGTAGGCATAAATGTGCATAAATAGATTACTGCCAATCTCATTGGAACAGTTAACAGACATGTTAAAAATCAACTGTAAACACTGTCAGATGCTCCAATTAAAATGACCTGTCAAAGATGTCAAGAGGATCTGTCAATGGGACCTGCCAAAAGTATCAAAAGGTCCTGTCAAAAGGAGTTGTCAAGAGGATCTGTAAAAGGGGGCTTTCAGAAGTGCCAGGAGGATCTTTCAAAGGCATATGTCAAAGGGATCTGTCAAGCTTGCAAGGCATTTAAAAGTCCTTCCCTTTAAATCTTCGGAAAAATAAATGTCTGGAGCATAAAAAAAAGCTTGTGTAAGATATGATATGGATAACATATTTTTGTCATTTTGTCTGTTGACATAAACCAAAGGGTTTCCATTGCTGGACTGGTGCTGCATGGCTGATTGCATCCATGATCACAGTAGGGTTCCTGCTATATCATAGCTTCATTGGCAATTACAAGTGGTTATAGGCTCTTTGATTTGGGACTATGAATTCCAATGCTTGTTGTTAAAGGGATTGCGCACTTGAATGAAATGTTTGCTGCAAAAGGCTTTATGCAGTTGAATTAATACAAATGTCGTGGACTAGATTTTATGAATAATAATTTTTTTTCAATATATTGAAATCTGCAAGAGATTTATTTTATGGAACTTTATTTGATTCCATCTCACTATCTGCATTGGTCCTGAGGTCTTCCCATGGTGAATATTAGGTGAGGTTGTAGGTATAGGAGTAAAGGTGATGGGTTGGAGGTGGCTTGAGTTACCATAGGGGCTATAAAGGACCATGGGAGTAGATGGAAGGGAATAGCTTGGCATTGAGGGTATGAGGGGCCATTGAGGATGGGTGGGGCATAGGGTAGCATGAGGGACATGTGGGGCCATGAGAGGGATGTTTGGGCAGACATACCTTAACAGGGAATCTTGAGGAACCATTGGCTGTGGTTGGGGCCATAGTGTGTATAAGGATGTGACACGGCATGGGTTGGCTTGGATGGGGCATGGAGAGTGTATGGGGGTGGGGGGGTGGGGGGGGGGGGGGGAGAGGAGGGCTGGATAAACGTTTCATGTTTTATCCTTTATGTTTACACTTTTGACACAGTGCCGGCAGCTGGAGGCCGGGCTTTCACCCAGCCTGCCTCCGCACCCTACAGCTTCCTCACTTATTCCAGGATCGTCCACCCCGACTTCTAATCCAGCCCACACATCCCCACGGAGGGAGCTCATTCGAAGGGCCGGTGCAGGCTCAATGTGCCATGTGGCACTGTAGGGATTCTGTGGAATATAAGAGCAAACTAACAAGAAATGTGATTTTTCTATTTGTTCATGGGATGTTGGCATTGCAGGCGAGGTCAACATTTATTACTCATCCCTAATTGTCCTTGTGAAAGTGGTGGAGAGCTGCCTCATTTAACTGCTGTGATGTTATTGAAGGACTTGTCAGCTTTTTATTTAGTGACAGTGAAGGAGCGTTGATATATTTCCAACTAAAGATGGTTAGTTTACATGTGTGAACTTCAGCGATTAAGTAATCTGACCCTTCGGGGAAGAGACAGGAGAAATTATAATGGGGCAATAAGGAAATGGCAGAGATATATTCTTTCTTCATAGTAGAAGACATAAAGGCAGTGGAAATTATGGAGGACCAGGGGTCTACCAGGACCAGGGTGGCATGGTGGCATAGTGGGTAGCACTGCTGCCTCACAACACCAGGGACCCAGGTTTGATTCCAATCTTGGGTGACTGCCAGTGCGGAGTTTGCACATTCTCCCAGTGTCTGCGTGGGTTTCCTCCGGGCGCTCCAGTTTCCTCCCACAGTCCAAAGATGTGCAGGTTAGGTGGATTGGCCTTGCTAAATTGCCCCAAGTGTCCAAAGGTTGGATGGGGTTACGGGGATAGGGCAGGGATTGGGCCAAGGTAGGGTGCTCTTTCGAAGGGTCGGTGCAGATTTAAAGGGCCGAATGGCCTCCTTCTGCACTGTAGGGATTCTATGATATTGCGACTGCGAAACTTGAAGTTGAACATTAGTAATGAAAAAGTACTTGAGAATTAATGGAATTAAAATCTGAAAAATGATTTGGACCTGATGGCCTATAGCTAGGGTTTTAAAAGAGGTGGAGGCAGGTCATTGATGCACTGATCTTGATCTTTTCAAATTCCTTCGATTCACAACAGACTCTGTGGGCTAGAAGCTGGAAGATGTAACCTTCCTGACCAAGAAAGAAGAGAAAAGGACAAAGGAAAATATTGACCAGGTAGGCTGACATCAGGAGTAGAACCCTGCCACTGTAGTATTTTATTGGCGTCAGGTTCGAGCACATGATGTGGGAAGCTCAACAGCTTTAGCTATCTCAGCTGATATCGAGGAAGCGGGCGAGAGCTCCTTTACAGGTCTCCAGGGCCCTTCGGAGGCACCCCCCCCCCCCCCCCCCCTTCGCTCCCACCACCAAATGTCATTCTGCAGCCTCAAACCTTTCCCCCTGACCTCTTGAAACTAGCCCCGACTTAGGTGGGCTCCTCAGTGCGGTGGGGACTGCCTGTAGTCCCAACAATATCCACAGATCTCACTAGAGCTGAAGGGACTACAGAGCTTTCAGCCAAGTTAGATTTCTGCCGTGCAGCTGTCAGGATTGTGGATGGGACTGTTTCGCCAGGGACTGCAACACCCAGTAAAATGCATCCTACAGTAAAATTGAAGCACAGAAGGTGGCTCTTTGAGTCTGTGGCAGCTATCCAGCCTAAACCTACTTTCCGGCTCTTGGTCCGCAGCCCTGCAGGTTACAGCCCTTTTAAGTTAAAAAAATAATAATTTACGGGATGTGTACGTCGCTGGTTAGGCCAGCATTTATTGCCCATCCCTAGCGGCCCTTCAGAAGGCGGTGGTGAGTTGCCTTCTTGAACTGTTGTCGATGTTGTGTAACTACACACAGAGTGTTGTTGGGGAGTGCGTTCCAGGATTTTGACCCAGCGACATGAAGGAACGACGATATATTTCCAAGTCGGAGTGGTGAGCTCCATGTGGTGGGGTTCCCAGATATCTGCTGCTCTTGTCCTTCTAGATGGCAGTCGTCGTGGGTTTGGAAGGTGCTGTCTAAGGAACCGTGGCGAGTTCCTGCAGTGCATCTTGTCGATGGTACACACGGCTGTCACTGTTCTTTGGTGGTGGAGGGTTTGAATGTTTGTGGACGGGGGAACAATCAAGCGGGCTGCTTTGTCCTGGATGGTGTTGAGTGCTGTTGGAGCCGCACTCATCCAGGCAAGTGCAGAGTATTTCATTACATTCCTGAACTTGTGCCTTGTAGATGGTGGACAGGTTTTGCAGGGAGGAGGGGTCAGGAGGTGAGTTACTCGCCTTTGGATTCTTAGCCTTTGACCTGCTCTGATAGCCACATCAATATGGCTATTCCAGTTCAGTTTCTGAACAATGGTAACCGCAGGATGTTGATTGTGGGGTATTCAGCGACAGTATTGCCTTGCATGTCAAGAGGTAAAAGCAAATTACTGCGGATGCTGGAATCTGAAACCAAAAAGAAAATGCTGGAAAATCTCAGCAGGTCTGGCAGCATCTGTAGGGAGAGAAAAGAGCTAACGTTTCGAGTCCAGTTGACCCTATTACTTGCTATTTGGTATGCAAGTAGTCCTGTGTTGTAGTTTCACCAGATTGACACCTAGTGTTGGTCCTGGCAGACTCTCCTGCACTCCTTATTGAACCAGGGTTGATCCCCTGGCTTGGTGGTATGGTAGAGTGGGAGATATGCCAGGCCATGAGGTTGCAGATTGTGGTTGAGGACAATTCTGCTGCTGCTGATGGCCTACATGGATGTGGAGTCTTTAATCTTGAGTTGCTGGATCTGTTCAAAGTCTATCCCATTTAGCATGGTGGTAGTGCCACACAACACAACAGAGGGTATCCTCAATGTGAAGTCCATATCCAAGTATTTTATAAATGGAATGAAGCTTTCTGTCCACTCTCCGTCCCCCACAATCTTCACAAGCCCCACAGCGACCAGGTGTGGTTGCCGCTGTCGTGAAATGGTTGCGAACGGCAGTCCGCTCGGCCCATCCGGGTCGGAGAATCGCTGGTCGCCGTGAAAAATGGCGAGCGGCGATTCTTCCGAGCGGGAAGTGGGAGAATCGCGGGGGCCGCCAGGGGGCGTGAAATGAGTCGCCCGGCCCTCCTGCGATTCTCCCACCCGGCGTGGGGAGCAGAGAATCATGCCCACAGTCTGCAGGGCTTCCCGCACACCTCGCACATTTATCCTCAACCCCAAAGAGCTTGCTCATTCTGGTTGCCGTCATGTGCGCCCGGTGGACCACTTTAAACTGAATTAAGCTAAGCCTGGCACATGATGAGGAGGAATTGACCTTGTTTAGGGCATCTGCCCACAGGCCCGCATCTAGCTCCTCCTCCCAATTGCCCTGAAGTTCCTCCACTGGGGCTTCCTCCGCCTCCTGAAGTTCCTGGTAGATGTCCGACACCGTCCCCTCCCCTACCCAGGTGCCAGAGATCACTCTATCCTGTATCCTGCGTGGGTGTAGCAGCGGAAATGACACCACCTGTTTTTTCAGAAAGGCGCGTACCTGAAGGTATCTGAAAGCGTTTCCAGGGGGCAAACTGAATTTCTCCTCCAGCCATTTCAGGCTGGGAAAGGTCCCGTCTATGAACAGGTCCCTGATCCGTTTAATGCCTGCCCTATGCCAGCTTTGAAACCCTCCGTCTATCTTGCCCGGGTCTATTCTATGATTGTTGCGTATCGGGGCCCAGACTGAGGCTCCCTCCGCCCCCCCTGTGCCTTCTCCACTGACCCCAGATCTTTAATGCCACCACCACCACCACCGGACTGGAGGAGTAGTGGGCCGGCGAGAACGGCAGAGGTGACGTTACAAATGCCCCTAGGCTGGTACCTTTACATGAGGCCGCCTCTAACCGCTCCCACGCCGACCCCTCCCCAGCACCCATTTCCTAATCATGGCTATGTTAGCCGCTCAATAGTAGCTGCAAAAGGTCAACAGCGCCAGCCCACCCCCTCCCCGACTGCGCTCTAGATACAGTCTCTTTACTCGCGGGGTCTTATTTGCCCATACGAATCCCGAGATGATCTTGTTCACCCGCTTAAAGAAGGACTTAGGGATGAAGATGGGAAAGCACTGGAAGACGAACAGGAATCGGTGGAGAGCCGTCATCTTAACGGTCTGCACCCTCCCCACTAAAGATCGCGGGAGCATGTCTCACCTTTCGAAGTCCCCCTCCATCTTCTCTACCAGCCGAGATAGATTAAGCTTGTGGAGGGCATCCCACTTTCGAGCCACCTGTATCCCTAGGTACTGAAAGCTCTTCTCGACCATCTTCAGCGGAAGCTCTCCCAGTCTCTTTTCCTGCCCCTTAGCTTGGATCACAAACATCTTGCTTTTATTCTCGTTTAGCTTGGACCCCGAGAAAGTGCCAAAGTCCCTCAGAATCTGCATGACCTCCCCCATCCCCTCCAGTGGGTCTGAGGAGTCGAGCTGTTTAAAAGGCCTGTCCTGATTTTCTGGGACTTCACCTCAGTTGTGCTGTTAAATATGAAGCACTCTAGCCCTCACCCCTCAAAAGCCTCCACTCATTCTGCATGCCCTATCCATGCCAACGTATGCCACTCCATCCACCCTGCCATGCCAACACATGTCCACATCCGGTTGGAGAGCTGACTGTATTAGCGTAAATATTTAATTGGACAAATAGAAAAAAATAGTGATACCGTTATCCATTGTAGTTTCACAGACAATTGAACTAGGATGAGTCTTTCTCGCAGTCAAAACAGGTTCAACTTTCAGGCAGTAGGTGGTCCAAGGTTGAAGATTTATGAGCGTTTTTATCTTCTGATTAATGTTAACACTCTCGGTCTGTGGAATTCAAAAGGTCCATCAAATAGGTACAGGAACCAAATAGCAGGAGCAAGGCAGATAAAGGGAAACATACTAAATGGAAGCATTATGAAGTGAATACTGTCAACATTTTCATAAAATTACTTGTAGAATCACACAATAGACATATTTCTTCTCAAAATACTTCCCTGACACTGCAAATGAATTAATGGAAATTCTTGTTTCATTGGGTTGGCTAGTTTAATAAATGTAGTTGAAGAGTGAAACTTGGTGCCGAAGTTGTTCATTTTGCAGTCATCAGGTCAAAAGCAAGAATGCCAAATTTCCAACAATCGCGGCAATTGTTGTTTGGTGGCAAGTGGACTCTATTTAGCCAATGCTAAAGAGGATCTTGTAACCTGCCCAGATCCTATTGGGTGGGGACAATTGGTTACCCCTTGAATCTTGGGAAATGTGAGCTCCCCCGATCAGGGAGCAAGGCAATCGCTAACCTTTCGGCTGTAGAAATGGAGCTGGCCAGTATGGTTCCGCCTAGAGAGAGAACCAGTCGTGAACTACTGGTGCTGCATAAGTGTACTTTCTGTTTGGCTCAACTAACTCGTGCTGGATTCTTTGTGGCTCTCACAAAAGTTTCCATGGAGAAAGCACTGAGAACTATAGGCTCCCCAAGCTCCTGGGTAGTTCAAAACAATTCAGAAGGCTTGAACATATGCCTTTTATTTGCAGAGAATGTATGTTTCTTTTAATAAGTGAAAATGGGTGGCAAAGTAGCACGGTGGTTAGCACTGTTGCTTCACAGCTCCATGGTCTCAGGTTTGATTCCCGCTTGGGTCACTGTCTGTGTGGAGTCTGCGTGGGTTTCCACTGAGTGCTCCGGCTTCCTCCCACTGTCCAAAGATGTGCAGGTTAGATGGATTGACCATGCTAAATTGGCCTTAGTGTTCTTCCCTGTGTCTGCGTGGGTTTCCACTGAGTGCTCGGGCTTCCTCCCATTGTCCAAAGATGTGCAGGTTAGATGGATTGACCATGCTAAATTGGCCTTCGTGTTCAAAAAGGTTAGGTGGTGGTTACAGGGACGGGGTGGAGGTGTGAGCATAAGTAGGGAGCTCTTTCCAAGGGATGGTGCCGACTCGATGGGCTGAATGGCCTCCCTCTGCACTGTATATTCTATGAAATGAGCCATGTTACAAGCTTGATCGATTATTTTAAATTGATTGTTAGTGTAGCTATTAGTGCACTCAGGGTTGTTCAGCAAGTGCTGCCCAATCACAGAATCACATCTAATAGGAGGTGTTTATTTTTGGGATTTGCAAGGATGAGCTGGTCGTGTACAATCTGCACTCCACCTATTATGAACAATTCAAGGAAGGTACTGTTTGATTGCTGGGACATACCACCTGCTTACCTGGCCCCACCTTAACACTGAAGCTCATATACAATTACTGGGATTTTCCAGGCCCAGTACAATGGCTACCGTCATAGCAGGTGCAGCGAGACAGCCAAAAGTCCATCGACTTTGGCAGGACCATGGATCCTGCCGGTGGGCAGGGCTGGAAAACTCTGCCTGAGGTACAGAAGGCTGAATGTCCCTTTTGTCTTACGGTTACATCTTGTTTGTGGGAAATACCACTCTTATAGCCACTGCTATGTAGTAGCAATGTGAAATGGTCTGCTGAACCTATTGTTCAGATTTTAAAATACTTTGCCTCTGCAGGGTCATTTCAGACAGACCGGGCACTTTTCAGGTCTGAAAGTGGCAGCCTTTGGCCCATTTGTGAGTTTGGGTGATATGCGATGGATAGTGATCTGATCAAGATAGCCACTGACCCTCAGGGTAGCAGATTAAGCAAACAAGAGGGAAACAGGATGTGAACATTTAGCCCAAAGTACACAAAAGCAAGGAAGTCATGGTGACTCTTTATAAAACCTCAAATGGATTATTCTGCCCAATTTTGGGCACCGCACTTTTGGAAGAATATGAAGCCATTAGCAATAAGTCAGAAGAGATTTCAGAGAGAATGATTCCAGAGATGGGGGACTTCATTCCTGCTACATTCAGTCATTAATGTTGGCGGACAATTGAACAGTTAACCAGAGGAGGACGTTCCACAAATACACCCATCCTCAATGATAGGGGCTCCCAGCACATAAATCCAAAGACAAAGCTGAAGCTTGTGCAACCATATTCAGCCAGAAGTGTTGAGTTTTAGCCTCCCCCTAAGGTCCCTAGCATTAAGGATGCCATTCTTCAGCCAAATCTATTCAGCCTATATATGAAGAAATAGTTGAGATGACTGGATACAGTAAAGGTTATGGCCGACAACAACATTGTAGCTGTAGTATTGAAACTTTGTGCTCTACAATTATCTGCACCCCTAGCCAAGCTGTTCCAACACTAACAACACTGGTATCTACCGTGCAATGTAATTTGCCCAGGTATATCCTGCATAGGAAAAGCAGGACAAATTCAATATTGCGAATGACAACCCCATCAGTTTACTGCCCCATCAATTATCAGCAAAGGGATGCAAGGTGTCATTACCAGTCCTATCAAGGAATTCCCTCAGCAATAACTTGCGACACTGATTTTCATGTTGTGTTCCTCCAAGAGCATTCAGCTTGAGACGGCATAATGACTTTGGTCCAAACATTGACCAAAGAACTGAATTCCAGAGGTTAGATAAGAGGGACGGCCCTTCACATCAAAGCAGCATTTGACCAGGTGTGGTATCAAGGAGCCCGAGCGAAACTGAAGCCAATGGGAATCAGGGGAAAACTCTCCACTGGTTTGAATCATGCCTAGTACAAAAGAAGATGGTCATAGTTTTTGCAGGTCCGCTCTCTCAAGCCCAGAACATTGCTAAAGGAGTTCCCCAGGGTAGTGTCCACGGCCAGCTATCTTCAGCTGCTTTATAAGTGACTTTTCCTTCTACGCAAGATCAGAACCAGATGGACCATCTCTAGCAAAGGAGAATCCAATCATCTCCCTTTACAATCACTGGCATGATTCTCTCTGAATCCCCGACCATCAACCAGAATTGGACCAGCTGTATAAATATTGTGGCTAAAAGGTGACCATCCAAAAAGGAACTAGTCCGTAGTGTCAGGGAGTATACTTAGCTGAGGAGTGTAGCTCCAAAAACACTCAAGAAGCTCAATGCCATCAGAACAAATCAGCTTGCTTGATCAGCAACACACCCACCATTTTGATCACTCATTCCCTCCGCCACTGGCGCACAGTGGTAGTAATGTGTATCATCTACAAGATGCACTACAGCAACCCACCAACAATCCCTCAATAACATTTTACAAACCTAGAGCCCTACCACCTGGAAGGGCAGTAATACATGGTAACTCCACCACCTACAGGTTCCCCTCCAGGTGACACACGATCCCGAGTTAGACCTTTATTGCCATTCCTTCACTGTCGCTGGGCAGAAAACAAGAAAATTCCTTCCTAACACCACTGAGGGCACACCTACATCACACACTGTGGGATTAAACACCACCTTCTCAAGGGAAATTAGGGATGCCACTAAATACCAACTTTTCCAGCAACATTCACATCCCCTGAATGAATAAAAAAGTTGCATGGCAAGATTGTAGAAGCTTGACTGTTCTTCGAAGGGAAGGTTGTGATAAGATTTGATAGCGGTGTTTAAACTCCTGAGGGAAGAATAGATAGGGAGAAACTGTTCCCATTGGTAGAAAGGTCAAGAACGAGAGACACTGATTTAGGGATGAATGGCAAAAGAGAGGCGACATGAGGATAAACCTTTTCATGAACATAAGAACTAGGAGCAGGAGGAGGCCATCTGGCCCCTTGAGCCTGCTCCGCCATTCAATGAGATCATGGCTGATCTTTTGTGGACTCAGCTCCACTTTCCGGCCCGAACACCATAACCCTTAATCCCTTTATTCTTCAAAAAACTATCTATCTTTACCTTAAAAACATTTAATGAAGGAGCCTCAACTGCTTCACTGGGCAAGGAATTCCATAGATTCACAACCCTTTGGGTGAAGAAGTTCCTCCTAAACTCAGTCCTAAATCTACTTCCCCTTATTTTGAGGCTATGTCCCCTAATTCTGCTTTCACCCGCCAGTGGAAAAAACCTGCCCGCATCTATCCTACCTATTCCCTTCATAATTTTAAATGTTTCTATAAGATCCCCTCTGATCCTTTTAAATTCCAATGAGTACAGTCCCAGTCTACTCAACCACTCCTCATAATCCAACCCCTTCAGATCTGGGATTAATCTAGTGAATCTCCTCTGCACACCCTCCAGCGCCAGTACGTCCTTTCTCAAGGAGACCAAAACTGAACACAATACTCCAGGTGTGGCCTCACTAACACCTTATACAATTGCAACATAACCTCCCGAGTCTTAAACTCCATTCCTCTAGCAATGAAGGACAAAATTCCATTTGCCTTCTTAATCACCTGTTGCACCTGTAAACCAACTTTCTGTGACTCATGCACTAGCACACCCAGGTCTCTCTGCACAGCAGCATGCTTTAATATTTTATTGTTTAAATAATAATCCCGTTTGCTGTTATTCCTACCAAAATGGATAACCTCACATTTCTCAACATTGTATTCCATCTGCCAGACCCTAGCCCATTCACTTAACCTATCCAAATCCCTCTGCAGACTTCCGGTATCCTCTGCACTTTTCGCTTTACCACTCATTTTAGTGTCATCTGCAAACTTGGACACAATGCCCTTGGTCCCCAACTCCAAATCATCTATGTAAATTGTAAACAATTGTGGGCCCAACACTGATCCCTGAGGGACACCACTAGCTACTGATTGCCAACCAGAGAAACACCCATTAATCCCCACTCTTTGCTTTCTATTAATTAACCAATCCTCTATCCATGCTCCTACTTTACCCTTAATGCCATGCATCTTTATCTTATGCAGCAACCTTTTGTGTGGCACCTCGTCAAAGGCTTTCTGGAAATCCAGATATACCACATCCATTGGCTCCCCGTTATCTACTGCACTGGTAATGTCCTCAAAAAATTTCACTAAATTAGTTAGGCACGACCTGCCCTTTATGAACCCATGCTGCGTCTGTCCAATGGGACAATTTCTATCCAGTTGCCTCGCTATTTCTTCCTTGATGATAGATTCTAGCATCTTCCCTACTACCGAAGTTAAGCTCACTGGCCTATAATTTCCTGCTCTCTGCCTACCTCCTTTTTTAAACAGTGGTGTCACGTTTGCTAATTTCCAATCCACCGGGACCACCCCAGAGTCTAGTGAATTTTGGTAAATCATCACTAGTGCATCTGCAATTTCCCTAGCCATCTCTTTTAGCACTCTGGGATGCATTCCATCAGGGCCAGGAGACTTGTTTACCTTTAGCCCCATTAGCTTGCCCATCACTACCTCCTTAGTTATAACAATCCTCTCAAGGTCCTCACCTGTCATAGCCTCATTTCTATCAGTCACTGGCATGTTATTTGTGCCTTCCACTGTGAAGACCGACCCAAAAAACCTGTTCAGTTCCTCAGCCATTTCCTCATCTCCCATTATTAAAACTCCCTTCTCATCCTCTAAAAGACCAATATTTACCTTAGCCACTCTTTTTTGTTTTATATATTTGTAAAAACTTTTACTGTCTGTTTTTATATTCTGAGCAAGTTTACTCCCATACTCTATCTTACTCTTCTTTATAGCTTTTTTAGTGGCTTTCTGTTGCCCCCTAAAGATTTCCCAGTCCTCTAGTCTTCCACCAATATTTGCCACTTTGTATGCTTATATGAAGTGAGTGGTTAGGATCCGGAACGCATTGCCTGCTTGTGCGATGAAGGAAAATTTAATTGTGGCTTTCAAAAGGGAACGGGATAGTTATCTGCAGAGAATAAAATTGCAAGGCTGTGGGTAAAGATCAGGGGAGTGGAACCAGCTGAATTGTTCTGGATGATAGCCAGCATGAACACGATGGTCCGATTGGCCTCCTTTGCTGTAATCATTCTGATTCTATGAAATAGACTAGTAACGGTTTGCAATCATTAGTTGAACTGGGCTTTATATTCAGGTAACTATTGTGGTCTGTAAATTATGCCTTATAGGAAAATTGTTCCAGTAAGGCCAACACAACATTGATGAAAATGGTTTTAAAAACCTGCAGGAAAGTGATATTATTTGAATTATGAATTAGTGATTATTCATCTCTTATACAATCGTAATTGACTAAAAATGATTTTTGGAATGTTGGGCATATTGTGCACACTTCTCAATGTTGACACTTCAGTAGAGCTGAAACCTATTACAAATCCATCAGACTACTTTCATGACTTTCTAGTTCAACAAAATTTACAATTACAAGGAAGCTGTTCCTTTTAAACTAGTGAAAAAGTATCTTTATCCCTTTTTTCAATTCTGCGAAATTTACCTTCTTTTCCTCTCCAACCTTCCAGTAGGACACCTTGTATGCCAAGTCCGGAAAGTAGTCACCCATAGATGTATTATCATTCTCATTTACAGGCTCAGTGATATCGATATCCAACATATCCAACCTTGGCTTCACAACCACTTTTAAAGGAGGTCCAATTTCAGCTGTATCACAAAGACACGTTGCGTTTGTGGCATTCTTAGAAAATCATGACAAATACTTCATTTCAATGTAGAATATGATAATGACAAACAATCCTACTGTCTTTATGTGGTTCAAACCCCTCAATAACGGTCCATTCAGATGTCTCGTTCTCATACTCAGCCCTTACACGGAGGCAATAACCGACCATGGGTCCTAGTACATTTGACAAGTCACATTCTGTGATTCTGATGCTCCCACAGCCTTTCTCAAAAGGTTTCTGTTTCTTATACTGCATGTCATAGAAACTGAAAAGGAAGCACATAATTAAGTTAGTCATCTGTCACTGGACTGGTAATCCAGAGACCCAGTTCCAAACCGACCAGATGGTGAAATTTGAATTCAGTAAAAATCTGGAATGAAAAGTCTAATGATGACCATGAAACCATTTTCGATTGTCATAAAAATCCATCTGGCTCATTAATGTCCTTTAGGGAAAGAAATCTGCCATCCTTACCTGGTCTGGCCTACATGCCCAGATCCACACAACAATGTAGTTAACTAGTAGCACAGTGGTTAGCACAATTGCTTCACAGCTCCAGGGTCCAATGTTCGATTCCCGGCTTGGGTCACTGTCTGTGCGGAGTCTGCTCATTCTCCCCGTGTCTGTGTGGGTTTGCTCCGGTTTTTTTCCCCATAGTCCAAAGGTGTGCAGGTTACGTGGATTGGCCATGCTTAATTACCCTTAGGTTAAGTGGGGTTATGGGGATAGGGTGGAGGTGTGGGCTTAAGTGGGGTGCTCTTTCCTGGAGCCGGTGCAGACTCGATGGGCCGAATGGCATCCGGCTGCACTGTAAAATCTATGATTCTATAAACTCTTAAATACCCTCTGAAATGACCAAGCAAGCCACAGTTCAAGGGCAATTAGTGATGGGCAATAATGACTGGCCCAACCAGTAATGCCCACATCTCATGACTGAATAATTTAAAGAAATCATCAGGTTACATTGTGCGCGAGTGCCAGTGTTGGCTCAGTTGGATACAATCTTGAGTTAGGGATGGTTGTGGGATCACATTTCATTCCACATTTAAACACAAAAGTCAGGGCCCTATTGCATTGTCGGAGGTGCAAAAGATAGTAGAAATTTTAAACTGTAAATAGCAATTGATTTTAGATTCATTTTAAAACTGTGATAGACTTTTGTTAGTCAAAGTGATTCAGGGAAATGGGGGAAAGGCATTTTGGTATGGAGATATAAGTTAGGTCACAGATCAGCCATGATCACATTAATTGGTAGAAGAGGCTGGAGGCCTCTCTAGTTCCTGCTATTACGAAAAAAAGCAGTGGAATTATCGCATGGTGTGTCATTAAATATTTATCCTTTAACCAATATCAGAAAGTCAGATTGTCTGATCGTTATTACACTGCTGTTTGTGGAAGATTGCGGAGTGCAAATTAGTTGCTGTTTCAAACATTACAATAACGGCTACACTTCAAAAGTGCATTGGATATAAAGCACTTTGGGATGTCCTATGGTCATGGAAGGCTCTACATAAATGAAAATGTTCATTAAAGTTCCAGATGGACATTGCAGCCATGTTACATGTTGAAGGTAAAAGAGTGGTCTACGTTTTCAGAATTTTCATTTTCACACCTCAGGAAATTAAATATCTAGACAGCTGCCCTTCTCACCAAACAGTGATTCTATTCACATCATAGCATCATAGAATTCCGACAACAGAAGGAGGCCATTTGGCCCATTGTGACTGTACCAACCCTCCGAAAGAGCACCTTACATAGGTCCACTCCCCTGCCCTATTCCTGTAACCCCATCTAACCAGCACATGTTTGAACACTAAAGGGCAATTTAGCACGGCCAATCCATCTAACCTGCACATGTTTGGACTGTGGGAGGAAACCGGAGCACCCGGAGGAAACCCACGCAGACACGGGGAGAAATTGCAAACTCCACCCAGTCACCCAAGGCCGGAATCAACCCCGGGTCCTTGGCTCTGCGAGGCAGCAATGCTAACCACTGTGCCACCGTGACAATTAATAGTAACCTCAGCTGGAATCTCCTGTCAACGCCGTGGAGGGTCTACCGTGGAGAGGGGGGGGGGGGGGGGGGGGAGAGCGCCGTGGCCCAGTGAAAAGCCAGATGCCCTTCAGCGGGAGTGGATGATCCTGGTGGTGGGTGGAGTCGGAAAATCCCGCCTGGATGTAAAGCATAATTTAGTAACAACCTATTCACCTTGTTTCAGTGAATAAGCAGAGTGGAAGCTATAGCACTTGCAATTTTTCCTACAGATCAATATCATTGATCTATTGCCGAGATAGCAGGGTAGCACAGTAGTTTGCACTGTTGCTTCACAGTTCCAGGGTCCCAAGTTCAATTGCCGGCTTGGGTCATTGTCTGCATGGAGTCTGCACGTTCTTCCCGTTTCTGCCTGGGTTTCCTCCGGGTCTCCGGTTTCCTCCCACAGTCCAAAGATGTGCAGGCCAGATGGACTGGCCATGCTAAATTGCCCTTAGTGTCCAAAAAAAGGTTAGGTGGGGTTACTGGGTTACAGGATAGGATGGAGGTGTGGGCTTAAATAGGTGCTCTTTCCAAGGGCCGGTGCAGACTTGATTGGCCGAATGGCCTCTTTCTGCACTGTAAATTCTATGATTCTGTGATAAAGTGAATATGCTTTGTGTACAATGGCAAAGCCTGTGACATTTATTCTTTCCACACATGTTATTTTTTGTGTCATAGTTTTATCTTCCCTGTATTGAGCTTCATTGGCATGATGACCACTTCTCAGAAGAGTAAATGGAGTATTCAGAAAGAATGCAAGTGCTTGAATATTAAATTTCTGAGTTAATTTATTTATGTTCTTCCCTCTCTCTCTAACCTCCTCCAGATCCACAACCCTCCAAGATCTCTGTGCCCCTCCAGTTCTGGACTGTTGTGCTTCTCGAATGTTAAATGTGCCACACTTGGCAGCCATGTTTTCAAGGTCCCAAGCTCTGGAATTCCTTCCATAAGCCTTTCCATTTCTCTTCTTTCTTTCTTGCTTTTCGACACTGCTTAAAACAAATCTTTTTGAACAAGCTATCCTAATATCTTCTTGGCAACAAATTTTATTTGATAACACTCCTCTGCCTTCGGACATACTGCAATGTTAAATGCAAGTTGCTGCTGATTTTGAAGTGCAATCACTGTTGCATTGTAAGGAAAAATAGCAGCTAATTTGCACACAGCAAGGTCTCAAAAACAGCATTGTGATATTGAACAGACAATTTGTTTTAGTGACATTGGCTGAGGGATAAATGTTGCCCGGGTCACTGGAAAGAACACCCCTGATCTTCAAATAGGGCAATGGAATCTTTTGCCTCCATCTGAGGGGGCAGGTGGAGCGTCCGTTTAACATCACATCCAAAAGACATCACCACTGACAGTGCAGCGTCTACTCAGTACTGCACTGAAGCGTCAGCCCAGATAATGTGGTCAAGCCGATGAACCCAAAACCTTCAAATTCAGAGGTGAAAGTGCTACCACTGAGACAATGCTGACACTTTAAAAATCAATGTTTTTATTGGTTTTCATAACTTTTTTGTTACCTCTTTCAGTTTGTATGATCAGTTTACAGGTTTCATAGCGTTTGGAAAGGCAACTAAGGAAGGGCAGCACGGTAGCATTGTGGATAGCACAAATGCTTCACAGCTCCAGGGTCCCAGGTTCGATTCCGGCTTGGGTCACTGTCTGTGCGGAGTCTGCACATCCTCCTCGTGTGTGCGTGGGTTTCCTCCGGGTGCTCTGGTTTCCTCCCACAGTCCAAAGATGTGCAGGGTAGGTGGATTGGTCATGATAAATTGCCCATAGTGCCCAAAATTGCCCTTAGTGTTGGTTGGGGTTACTGGGCTATGGGGATAGGGTGGAGGTGTTGACATTGGGTAAGGTGCTCTTTCCAAGAGCCGGTGCAAACTCGATGGGCTGAATGGCCTCCTTCTGTACTGTAAATTCTATGACTGATGTTATACGACAAATATAGATGAAATTGAAATGAGAGAACAAACAAACACAGATCACTATACATATTTACAGCTATTTATTTCTCCCCCTTCCGTGGCTGTGGGCCCCCTGTGGTTGTTCTGTCTCAGTTACCCTTCCTGACACTGGCCCTAGCACGAGTTGTTGCTGCTCTCCCTTACGCTGCGCTTGTCCTTGGGCTCTATCCCCTGCAGGCTATTTTTTCAATGGACCTTTTTTCCCTCCCCCACCCGCTTTCGTTTATGCCGAGTGTCTCTACTGTGCCTTTCTCCACCACACCCCCTTCACCATTTGCCCCTCTGCTCTATTGGTTGCTCGCTACGAACAGGTCTTGGAACAAGTTGGTGAACGGCTTCCATGTCTTGTGTAAGCCCGCGGATAGCGAAATGTATCTTCTCCAGTTAGAGGAATGCTGACAGGTCGGCCAGCCAGTATGTGGCTTTGGGTGGTGCCGCCGATCGATAGCCGAGCATGATTCTTCGGCGGGCGATTAGGGAGGCAGAGGCTAGGGCATCGGGCCCCATGCACATGAAAAGAGTTCTGGCTGGTCTGATATCCCAAAGACTTAACAACAGATTAACACCAGTTGGCATCTTTTCATTCAATATTGGCAGCTGCACAGCTTCATTGCAGTTTTAATATAAGCAGTAAGCATTCAGGAACCATCCTTTGTATTTATTTGATCTCCCACTACACACTTTTAGCCACTCATAGCTAATAATTTGGATTCAGAATATTATAATTAAAACACTCACCTTTGATATTCTACTGAATAACAGACATTGCCTTTTTGGTAAGTTACTGGGCTCCATCGAAGTAGATTTTTAAAGTTGATGGAATGCATTGTCACATTCTGTGGGGCAGGTAGGTTTCCATAAACTGTATTGATGATAAAACAAAAGACATATGTATCATTAAGAGAATCATGTTTTGGATTTCATGCCTATCAGGCATTTCTATAAGTATGTATTTGGCCAATTAATTTTCACCCACCCCTGCATACTATTCACTAGTGAGATAGACACTGACGTGGCCGGCACTCCAGTTTCTGAGAATTCAGCTGTAGAAACAGCAGCCGGGAGGTACACATGGGCCTTGTGTGTTTTTATTTCTTTCCCATGAGGAATTTCTTTGGTTCTACTGATTACCTTCCCTGGTGACTGGCGGAGATCAGAAACGCACCCTGTGAAATAACTAGTATAAATTCATGTCCGAACATTTGACATTGTTTCATACCCACCATTCAAAATTCTCAATTGACACTTATATGGCCATCATAATGTTCTCCTGCTTTCCTAAGAGCAGTCCCATTAGATAATGCTCTGAAGAGGATTTCTAAGATTTAAGGTGATAAACCAACAGGTAACATTGAGAGAAAAGTCAATAAAAATAATAAAAATCAGGCAGGAAAGATTGCACGCTCATAGCAGACCCCTGCTGGGAGTTTTCACACATTTTGATGAATGGATGGAAAATCAGGTGAGTGCCATTATGAACATGCACCCCATGTACAAATTTCCTCTCTAATTTGTGACATTCTGTAATCTGGCATAAAAGCACCAGTAAACCAGTGTTGAAATTCTCCAAAGGCACCCCAGTTTCTAAGTAGCTCCTACTTAAAGGTGAGATGACTTAATGTAGTATGACAAATTATAATAATACATCCACAAACCACCTCCTTGTTTTTGGTTTCTGTGATGGGTTGTTTTACAACACACTTTGTTTAATTGGATGGTGGTTGCAGCTTTGCTCGAGGGCAAATTTTATAGTTAGTCCAATGCAAGATTATCCAAATTGAATTTCGGGAGTTGCTGTGGAAGTGTTTTCGGGAAGCACACCCAGACGTGCTCCAAATTAGCTGGAATAGGTGCAAAGTAGAACATAGAACATACTGTGCAGAAGGAGGCCATTCGGCCCATTGAGTTTGCATCGACCCACTTAAGCCCTCACTTCCACCCTATCCCCGTAACCTAATAACCCCATCTAACCTTTTTGGTCATGAAGGGCAATTTATCAAGGCCAATCCACCTAACCTGCACGTCTTTGGACTGCGGGAGGAAACCGGAGCACCCGGAGGAAACCCATGCAGACACGGGGAGAACGTGCAGATTCCGCACAGGCAATGACCCAGCAGGGAATCGAACCTGGGACCCTGGCGCTATGAAGCCACAGTGTTAATCACTTGCGCTACCGTGCTGCCTGAAGTAGGAGTATCTGAAAACTTTCTAAGATTGTGTTTTGAGCTTAACATATAAAATTTTAATGATGGCAAAAAATCTGACTATTTTTCAAACTTTACACTAAAAACAAAACTGACTGTTGGACATGCCTCATTAAATAATGGTGACTCTTGTGCAGAATTTCATTTTTGAATGTCCTGATTTCACAAATGTGAAGTTCTATCAGTGACTACTAATGTCTGACCTGCATTTCATAATGAGGAACTTGTTGGTTAAACAAGTGAATAACCGAGTCACATATATGATGCCAGTTTCAGGTTCAGATCTGTGAAGAGTTGCTAACCTCAGGTGGAGTCCCCAATTAAAAGATCTGGAGAGGGTTAGAAGCTAGAGGGAGGGGGTTAAAGTAGGACAGGAATTCTGAAGATGGGGCCTATCGGGGTGCAAAGGCTCCTGGCCAACAAAGTGGACAAGGCTTAGCACTGTGCTGAGCTCAAAGCTCAGTCAGCTGGGCATGCAAGGGGATGATGCTGTGGACTGATTGTTCCAGGTCAGAGAAAGGAATGTCCGAGGGGATAGTGAAAACAATGTTTCTGACATGTCTTCCTCTTTGTTTATCAAGGATTTCCCTCCACCATGATTGACAGGGCTCTCCAACAGGTCCATTTTAGTTCCTTCACTTCGGATGTCATCCTTTCCGCTCCCTCCCAGAATCACAGTTGGGTTCTGTGATGAATATAAGAAATTGTTTTTTTATATTTTTTTGCTGTAATCAATTAAAACTTGGGTTAGGATGCATATAGACAGCAAGACTGCTAGAGCTGTGATTAAGGTGTCATAAAAGTGAGATAATCATTAGTTCGAAGGTGCTAATAGATCTGAAGAAGCATTTACTTGTTTACAGATAGCTAGCTAATGGAATATGGTTTATGTTTGAAGGACAACGGTGGGTAGGTAATTTATGAGGGGTATTGTGTTTGGTTCTGGCTAAAGGATGTAAGGGACATCTTGTAAGAAGTGACAAAAGAACGCCTTAGCTTTGGCTACAGATGATGTAGTTACTAGGAGGAGCCAGGTCTATCTGAAAGGTCAATTGGTCTTAGAACTCTCATCTGAAAAGAGGTGTTTGGTCCTGAAAGGTTGTTTCTCCAAAGATTCTGTACAGAGAAAAGCAAATGAAACCCTGGCTCTTAACTTTATTCATGAGTGGTATTTGTAATATATTGGTTTACTTAATTGGATATAGTGGCAGATTTAGGAAATAAGTTAAGGTTTTTTCTCTTTTTCTTAGAAACTGTTGTAACTGTTAACTATAAAACTATTTATTTGTTGCTAATGTGATTTAATTCAAATTAAAGTGTGTTTTAATACACAAGATACCTATTGGTTTGTGTTATAACTCCTCAGGTGCAGTAACATTTCCTCACAGCTTTACAGATTGCAAATAGTTGGGTTCTCGCACTGGATCCTAATAGTTCCCCTTGTCCTCACCTTCCACTCAACCATCCTCTGTATTTCCTGGATCATCTTCCACCATTTCCCCCCCCTCCAGCATGACGTCACCGTGAAGCACATCTTACTTTTTAAACGCTTTCAACATTCCAAAGAAGTTGTTTCCTCCAAAATATCTTGGACCTCTCCACAGTAATCCAAAATAAATCCAACCGCCCCATCCCACTTCATGTGGTACATTCCCTCGCAAGAGCAGAAGATGCAACACCTGCCTATTTGTCTCTTCCCTTTCCATTATCCAGGGTCCAAAATACACTTACAGGTCAAATCGTGAGTTACTTGTATGTCTTTCAATTTAGTATCCTGTACTCAGAGCTCACACCATTGTCTCATATACCTTAGGGAAAACAAACACAAATTGGGGTAATTGTTTTTGGGAACACCCCTGTTCAGTTCAAAAGCCAAATTCTATGTTTTTGTTCGTCTGTCATTTTCATTCTCCAACCTACTCCTTCTCTGACCTCTCGGTCTTCAGCCTTCTAAACCTATCCAATGAATCTCTATGTGTACTCGATGAACAGTACCTCATCTTTCAATTAGGCAGTTCCAGATTTAACATAAGCCTTGATGTGCCTGGGTGGTGAGACCACAATATTAGAGTTCAACAATTTCACATAGCACATCTGCCCCTATTTTCTGGAGAGGAATTGTTGGTAAGGTTTCTGTTATTGCCATGTATAACGTCTTGGCCCTGTTTTTGTGTCTTTACCACCTCCCTTTTTCAGTATTCAGAAGGCTTCTGCCAGTCAATAGTGAAAGGGAAAATGCTGGAAAATCTCAGCAAGTCTGGCAGCATCTGTAGGGAGAGAAAAGAGCTAACGTTTTGAGTTCGATGACTATTTGTCAAAGCTTTGTCAGAGCTTTGACAAAGTGTCATCAGACTTGAAATGTTAGCTCTTTTCTCTCACTACAGATGCTGCCAGACTTGCTGAGATTTTCCAGCATTTTCCCTTTCGTTTCAGATTCCAGCATCCGCAGTAATTTGCTTTTATGCCAGTCAATAATTATACTACTAGGTTCTTGCTGTGTCTTCTTGCTTCTGTGTAATATTATACTAGTCAATAAATTCAAATTACTAATTTTAAGATAAATGTATTGGTCTGACATTCTGTATTTTCTGGTGAACGTATCATAGGTGTTGAAACACGGCAATGGGATAATGTTTAGTCACATGGCATCTCATTTGTATAAAGGCAGATGTTTTGGATGAGCAAAGACTCAGCTTTATAGAAATGGTCTTTTCGTTCTGGAGATTAGTTAAAATCATTGGGAGAAAGACCAAGTCTAACAGTCAAAGATTAAAAGTATTAGAGCTCAAAATCAATCAACAGTTAATCAGATTAGAATACCCTGTTTATGGTTAAACAGGGAAGCAAAAATAGGAAGGAAAGGAGAATCACATTTATAAAGAGGAAGTATTGAATATCTAATAAAGAAACTGTAATGAAAACACCATTATTATGAAGCTAAGCTAATTTGTGCAATACAATAAAGTTATGGAATATTTCAAAATCAAATTTCATTTAGTATTTGAATACTCTGGGTATTTCCCCCTCATTCATAAACCACATGTAATGTTGGTGCTCATCAATAAACTATAATTGTTTGTTATATGGGATACATCTATCAGCTGGATAATACTATCCAATCTGTTTTCTAGGTGGTTGTATTCAGTGCTGAAAAATCTTGAATTCGGAATTCTACAGACTTGGAGCAAAACGGTTCTTCTCATTAGTGAAACAGACTAAGTAAAATAGAGCTAAGACAAAGCAAAATATTACAGATTTCGGAAATCTGAAAGAAAAGCATAAAGTGCTGGAAGCACTCAGAGAGTCAGGCAACATTTGTGGAGAGAAAGTTAGTGCATCAGGTCTGTGAGCTGTCAACTATTTTACTTCAGTATCATGCTGTTTATCCCCAGTTGTGCTGTTTCTGACATTGGCGTGTTGGAGGAGCTGGGCTGCAGTGGAGAGGGGTCAGGTTTGGGGATGGGGAAGAGGAGCAAGAAATGTTTGGTGGCGGCAGGGAAGGCGTGGTGAAGAGCTGAGGGAACCAGATTTTATTTGTGTCCCTTTCTTCATTGTTGGCCGTGAATCGTCAAGAAGTGCGACATTATTGTTCATATTTTCGTCTTCCCTTTTCATCGACCATTCACCACCCTATGCCCGTGATTCTGAGCCCTGATATTTGCATGTACAAATCTGTGCAAGTTGTGGGAAAATAGAAAAAGTTCTCAAATCAATAGCCCCTGCCATTTTAGACATCGGAATGGTGGGAGTCACATGGCAACTTCTGAGTTTGGTGTGAAATTTCTGGACATTGCTCTGTTACAGCCCACAATAAAGACTAACGTTTCAGCATTTTCCATTCTTTTGTTTTGATTTATTCTTTCATGGGTGTCGCTGGCTAGGCCAACATTTGTTGCCCATCCCTAACTGCCTTTGAGAAGCTGGTGGTGAACCACCTTCTTGAACTGTTGCAGCACATCTGGTGTAGGTACACCCACAATACTGTTGCAAAATGAGTTCCAGAATTGTGACCCAGCGATACTGAAGGAACGGCGATATATTTCCAAGTCAGGATGGTATGTGGCTTGGTGGTGGTGATGTTCCTATGGATCTGTTGCCCTCGTCCTTCTAGATGATAGTGGTCACAGGTTTGGAAGGTGCTGGTGAAACAGTCTTTGTGCGTTGCTGCAGTGCATCTTGTAGATGGTACACACATTGGTGGTGGAAGGAATTAATGTTTAGGTTGGCGGATAGGGTTCCAGCCAAGAAGGCTGCATGTGCTGGATGGTGTCAAGCTTCAAGTGTTGTTGGAGCTGCCATTGTCTCTAACTAAACATCAGTGAGCAGGTTATTGCTAAGTGCCTGCTGGTAACATTGTTGATGACCCCTTCCATCACATTGCTAATGACCAAGAAGAGGGTGATAGAGCAGTAATTGGTCATGCTGGATTTGTCTTGTTTTCGTGGACAGGACTCACCTGGACAATTTCCCACATTGCTGAGTAGATGCCAGTATCGTAGCTGCACTGGAACAACTTGGCTGGGGTTATGGCAAGTTCTGGAACACAAGTCTTCAGTCCTATTTCTGGAATGTTATTGGGGCTTATAGCCTTTGAAGTGCCCAATACCTTCAGCCATTTCTTGACGTCACATGGAGTAAATTGAATTGGCTGAAGACTGGCATCTCTGATGTTGGGAATCTCAGGGGGGAGGCCGAGGCGGATCATCCACTCGGCACTTCCGGCTGAAGACGGCTGGCAGAATGGGGGGCATGCTGGGTAATGAGGTTACAGGTTATGGTTGAGTACAATTCTGTTGTTGCTGGTGTCCTACATCACCTCATAGACGCCGATGAACTTGAACTGTTCTGAATCTATCCCAATAAGCACAGTGATAACGCAACATGATGCAGGGTTTGGTCAGTGTGAAGATGGGACTTAGTCTGTTTGGTGGTCACTCGGATATGGTCAGACGCATTTGGCACAACTGGTGAGGGCACGGTCTGTTTTTCCTCTTGTGGTTCCCTCAGCCCCTACCCTGGTCTGCCCATTGTTGAGAAAGGAAAATCGGGGCCATCGCCCCAAATTCCTCAATTTAACCAAAATATGAACCATTTTTCCCTGGCCCTGAATAACCCACCTCCAGAATTTGTGGGAGCCCCACGTTTCTATGTAAAATAACACTTTCTATTGGGCGATAGTCATTGCCTTTATTGTGACCATGCCTGGAGCATGGAGTCTGCTGGTCTTTTCAGTTTTACCCTCTCTTACAGGCCACACTCGGTCAAATGCTGCCTTGATGTCAAGGGCAGTTACACTCACCTCAAGTGGCAACTTCAGGTCACCGAAGCTGTGCAATGTTTGCTGTGTTCTGACACACCAGCATCACCCCAGAGCAGCTCGTTGTGTAGATGGTCTGACATATCATGGGGCGTTTAGTAAGATCTTTAACTAAGCTCTCCAAAACATTCTGAACAGGCCATGTAGTGGGATTCATTGCAGATGGGATTGAAAGAGGGCGTGTACCCGTTCCTACTCTTAAAACGGTTCGCCTTCGATAATCCGGGGACACAAATGTACCCAATTCAAAACAAAAGTGGTGGTGGGCGGGAGGGGCGGCTGGAATTCATCCCGCAACTTGGTTGATTTCCAAGATTTGGTCAGTCAGCACGCACAGTTCGAGCATGAAATTGAGACACCGCCAGACTGTTTCAAACTCTTCCCAGTCTAATTCCTTAAAATGATAAGATTTCATACAATTTACCTGTAAATAGGAAGGCTGCTGTGTACACGGATTGGAGTAAGATTCTGTCCACGGCCATGTCTCTCTCTCTCTCTCCCTGGCCGCTCTAACTCGAATTACTGTATTATGTTTCCTCATTCTTCCAAAGCAGGTGCGAAGTTTGGAGCAGGGGTTAGTTACAATGCTGGGCGGAGACTACCTGGAACAGGCTGCAGGCAGTAGGCGGCACTTCCCGCATTGTGCAAGAATCCGCCCTTTGGCCAATGCATTTGTTAGCTAATTGCTGGAACAAGGAAAGTTACAGGTATATTAACTGAATAAATAATTGTGGGGATACCAGGAAAATCACCCATGTTTAAGAAACGGAACTGATACCATTGTTCACACTATGATGCAGCAAAGTTGATGATCACCCTCCTGGTATGATTGTTGACCGTGTGATTTTATCTTTAAATTGTATTTGTTGTTGTTTACCCGGCTGCACCGCGTCATCAGACAAATCAAAGGGTGGAGGGGTGTGCCTCCTCATCAGCTCCTCCTGGGGATTGGATGTGGCGACCCTGGCGACCTACTGCTCCCCGGATCTGGAATACCTGACCGTGAAGTGCCGCCCATACTATCTTCCACGTGAGTTCACTTCAGCCATTATCACAGTGGTCTACATCCCACCCCAGGCAGAAGTGAGGAAGGCGTACACAGTTATAAGCAAGAAGGCCCACACAGTTATAAGCAAGAAGGCCCGGGGGCCTTGTTCATTGTGGCCAGAGACTTCAACAAGGCCAACCTAAAGAGTGTACTGCCAAAATTCCACCAGCACATCTCCTGTCCCACCAGGGGCGACAACACTCTTGACCACTGCTACTCAAAAATCAAGGGTGCCTACCGTTCCACCCCCCGACTGCACTTTGGGAAATCAGACCATATGACGGTGCACCTTCTCCCGGCTTACAAACAGAAACTCAAGTGGGAGAATCCAGCTAAGAAGGTCGTGCAGTGCTGGTCCGAGTAAACAGAAGAGCTCTTACGTGACTGCTCAGAGACAGTGGACTGGTCCATATTTAAGAACTCAGCGACCAACTTAAATGAGTATGACACCGCCGTCACAGACTTCATCAGGAAACGTGTGGACGACTGCGTGCCAAAGAAACGTATGTCCCTCAACCGGAAACCATGGCTCAATTGCGAAATTGACTCCCTACTGAAGGACAGATCTGAGGCATTCACGTCAGACAACACTGACTTATACAAGAAATCCAGGTACGATCTCCGCAAAGCCATCCGAGATGCCAAGAGAGAATATCAAACCAAGCTAGAGTCACAGACAGACTCTCGACGGTTCTGGCAAGGACTAAACAACATAAGAACATAAGAACATAAGAACTAGGAGCAGGAGTAGGCCATCTGGCCCCTCGAGCCTGCTCCGCCATTCAATTAGATCATGGCTGATCTTTTGTGGACTCAGCTCCACTTTCCGGCCCGAACACCATAACCCTTAATCCCTTTATTCTTCAAAAAACTATCTATCTTTACCTTAAAAACATGTAATGAAGGAGCCTCAACTGCTTCACTGGGCAAGGAATTCCATAGATTCACAACCCTTTGGGTGAAGAAGTTCCTCCTAAACTCAGTCCTAAATCTACTTCCCCTTATTTTGAGGCTATGCCCCCTAGTTCTGCTGTCACCCGCCAGTGGAAACAACCTGCCCGCATCTATCCTACCTATTCCCTTCATAATTTTAAATGTTTCTATAAGATCCCCCCTCATCCTTCTAAATTCCAACGAGTACAGTCCCAGTCTACTCAACCTCTCCTCATAATCCAACCCCTTCAGCTCTGGGATTAACCTAGTGAATCTCCTCTGCACACCCTCCAGTGCCAGTACGTCCTTTCTCAAGTAAGGAGACCAAAACTGAACACAATACTCCAGGTGTGGCCGCACTAACACCTTATACAATTGCAACATAACCTCCCTAGTCTTAAACTCCATCCCTCTAGCAATGAAGGACAAAATTCCATTTGCCTTCTTAATCACCTGTTGCACTAACGTGCACTAACATAACGGGCTACAAAGCGAAGCCGAGCAGTATCTCTGGCAGCAGCGCACCCCTCCCTGATTAATTCAATGCATTCTATGCTCGGTTTGAGCAGGTATCCAACAATCCGCTGTCGAGTGCCCTAGCAGCCCATAACTCGCCCATACCCACCATCACAGTTTCCAAAGTCAGATCGTGAAAGTGAATCCTCGGAAGGCGATGGGCCCGGACGGGATCCTTGGTGGTACACTCAGAGCCTGCGCGGAACAGCTGGCAGAGTTGTTTGCGGACATCTTTAACCTCTCCCTACTCCACTCTGAGGTCCCCACCTGCTTCAAGAAGATCACCATCATACGGTGCCAAAGAAGAACCAGGCAACCTGCCTCAATGACTACCATCCGGTGGCCCTGACTTCAGTCGTAATGAAGTGCTTCGAGAGGTTGATCATGAAGCACATCACCTTCATACTCAAAGTACACCTTGATCCATTGCAATTCGCATACCGCCGCAACCGGTCCACAGCAGACGGCATTTTCCTGGCCCTACACTCATCTCTAGAGCATTTTGACACCAAGGATTCCTACATCAGACTCCTATTTATTGACTGCAGCTCCGCCTTCAACACCATAATCTCAGTCAAGCTCATATCAAAGCTCCAAAACCTAGGACTTGGCTCCCCACTCTGCAACTGGATCCTCGATTTTCTGACCAACAGACCACAATCAGTAAGAATAACAACACCTCCTCTACAATAGTCCTCAATACCGGGGCCGCGCAAGGCTGTGTACTTAGCCCCCTACTCTACTTCCTGTACACACACGACTGCATGGCAAAATTTGATTCCAACTCCATCTACAAGTTTGCTGATAGTGGGCCATAAGTCAGACAACACTGACTTATACAAGAAATCCAGGTACGATCTCCGCAAAGCCATCCGAGACTCCAAGAGAGAATATCAAACCAAGCTAGACTCTAGTGGGCCGGATCTCGAATAATGATGAGTCAGAATACAGGAGGGAGATAGAGAACCTAGTGGAGTGGTGCAGCGACAACAATCTCTTCCTCAATGCCAGCAAAACTAAAGGGCTGGTCATTAACTTCAGGAAGCAAAGTACTGTACACACCCCTGTCAGCATCAACGGGCCGAGGTGGAGATTGTTAGCAATTTCAAATTCCTAGGGGTGCACATCTCCAAACATCTGACCTGCTCCACCCACGTCGACGCTACCACCAAGAAAGCACAACAGTGCCTATACTTCCTCAGGAAATTCGGCATGTCCACATTAACTCGTACCAACTTTTACAGATGTGCCATAGAAAGCATCCTATCGGGCTGCATCACAGCCTGGTATGGAAATTGCTCGTCCCAGGACTGCAAGAAACTTCAGTGAGTCGTGAACACCGCCCAGTCCATCACACGAACCTGCCTCCCATCCATTGACTCTATCTACACCTCCCGCTGCCTGGGGAAAGCGGGCTGCATAATCAAAGACCCCTCCCACCCGGCTTACTCACACATCCAACCCCTCCCACCCGGAGGAAACCCACGTAGACACGGGGAGAACGTGCAGACTCCGCACAGATAGTGACCCAGCAGGGAATCAAACCTGGGACTCTGGTGCTGTGAAGCCACAGTGCTAGCCACTTGTACTACCGTGCTGCGCATATATTCTTAAAGTTTCTGGCAACAATTGTATATTTGTCACATATTTTTCCCAACAATCCTTAAATTCAGATTTAATTTCCTTTGTGACATCAATTTGCTCCTGTTTTCGTTTATGTCAACAAACCTAATTTTACCAATGCTAGCTGAACCTTGGGGTTTTATGCAAAATGTAGGTTTCTCAACAGGGCATATCCTGGTACTATACCGATATCTTCTCAGTGAGGAAACGCAATATTTACCTTTACCAACATGTACAATTTTAATGATTTCTGTTTTTAGGGTTCTAACTTCTAGACACAAGTTTTATTCTCACTTGTTTTAAATCCACACATGGCTTGATCTGAAAAGGTATATTGGATGTAGACAGATTTTAATTTTACTGGCTTGCTGACATTTGTCCAATATAGTTCCTACTAATGTTTTGTTCCTTCTCTCGGAGGATGTGACAAACATAATGTAATTCTCACACTTATTCCAAATTCCTCCGGACTATGCTTAAAATTTCACATTTAACTGATCTTGTTGAATTCCCACAAATTTACAATTAAACTTTATTAAAAAAATATTTTTTATTCGATTTTTGAACATTGTATATTTACAGTTATGTACACAGAATGAAATATAAAAAAAACAATCTGGTGGGATATTGTTCACCAGCTCAAAAACAGCAACTCTGTATAGTTAGCAATATTACGTTTAACAAATAAGTAGGACATGTTTTCGGGGAGGGGTGGCAGGGAGGTGGGGGGGGGGGGGGGGTACAGGGACTGGGGAGGTATATATATTTGGGTGCCAGAGAAACAATTACATTAGTTATGTCTGATGTGTTAGGCAGGTTGGTTCGATGTGGACTGCACTTGATGCAGGGAATCTAGAAACAGACGTCTAACACTGGAGAAGACCCAACACTGTTTTATTCAACGATAGAACTGATAAACATATTCAACTGTGGGTCGACACTATACTGAACTGACTGGAGACCTAGTAGTAGCCTGACCAGACTTACTAGCTATCGCATGGTGTTTGCACTGGCTAGCTCGTGGACTCTGACTGTCTCAGTGACTGGGTCCCGAGAGAACGGGAAACCTTGTGCCCTCTGGCTTTATAGTGATAGTGTCCTTTCTGGTGATTGGCTGCACTGTGTTGTGTGCTTACTGGTCGTCCTGTATGTCAATCACTGCCTGTCTGCATCTCATTATATACATGAGTGGATATTATGACAATGTCCAATACAAAGAGGGCAATACGAGAATGGATCTGGTGTTGGTGTTGTTACTTGCTTCTCTCGGACAGTTTGCGCTGTCGTTGTTGTTGACTTTCACCTCCGCTTCAGCCGTTCGTCCCGTCTTTCTCCCATATTTTCTTGCTCTTTGTTACTGTATTTGCCGAGTTTGTTGTCGTTTCCCAAGCTCCCCTTCTGGCTTTCATTCACCTGCCTCCCCACCCCCTCTCTGGTTCTCCTCCATTGTTCCCTGCCTCCTCCTTCTTCCCTCTTCACCTCCCCTTCTGCCCCCTCTCCCCCCCCCCCCCTCCTTCTCCTGTGTTTCACCTTCCTTTGCTCCTAGGTTTAGCTGTCGTCGTCCCCCCCCACCCCCCACCGGGTCTTTCCCTCCATCTCACGCCTTGGCTACTTTTCCCTGATTCTAGGCTACTTGGCTATTCTTCTGCTTGTTCATTGGCCACAAACAGGTCCCGGAACAGTTGGGTGAATGGCTCCCACGTTCTGTGGAAGCCATCGTCCGACCCTCGGATGGCGAATTTAATTTTCTCCATTTGGAGAGGTTCTGAGAGGTCAAACAGCCAGTCTGCTGCTTTGGGTGGTGCTGCTTACCGCCAGCCAAACAGGGTTTTTTTACGAATTCACAATTAAACTTAATAGTGACCAATACATAATCATAGATACACAATTTTTCAGGCGATTTAGAACAAATCAGCTATCTGCTGAAATTGCTAATTCTCCTACAGACCTAAAGTGGCGGAGAGTGGGGGATAGACCTTGCATGCCATTGTGCCCCTTTCTGTAGTTAAAAAACTTATTTTCTTTTATTTCTTTAATTTTGCTCAAATTTCATCTCTTTTGTTTTCTATTATTTTTGTAACCAATTTTAATTTCTAATTTTTGCGACTTAATCAAGGTTACAAGGGATATTTGGTGAGACAAGTTTTTAACTGGCTTTTTAAAAAAACGCAAATGCTATACTTTACTTCACCCAAGAAGCTCAGTGTCAAGTTCTGTCGATTAATATATAGGGCGGCGACACATAAGTATATTAACAAAGTACAGATCCATCAGTTTCCCAGTCCATCGTTTTGTACCTATTATTGAGATCAAGATATGCCCTTATTTGCAGTTTTGATTTTGCTAGTAATTGGCAAAAAATTCTTCTTCATCTCGGGTCTTCTTCTAGGATCTTATCAGATAAATTCTCTCCTCTTTCCCTTTTTCCTTCTCTCAACCTAGGGGTATTTTTTTGAGTTTTTACCTTTCGGCGCTTTTACAAGTCTGCTGCTTGAGTAGAGCTGGCGGGCATCTGCAAATGCTTCATTCTCTACTAGGGGAAGAGCAGAAGGTGTAATTGTGTCTTCCTCACCCACATCCAGCAACACATGGGGCTGGTGATTACCCTGCATGTTGGGTAGCTTTAACTGGTTTACACGGTACCAACTGGTTTTACCAGAATCTAATAAAACTCTGCAAACCAAGGGACTTGGTTTGTCTGCTATAGATTGTGGTCCACTATACTTAGGGGCAGTTTCTTGTTGGTGAATTTGGAGCATGACTTTATTCCCAATTTCATACTCCACAGGCTTGACCTTTTCATCAAAAGTTGCTTCACTACCCTTCTTTTTCTGTCCCACTTGAACTGCATCGGCCATAAGGGCGGTTTGAATATTATCCATCAATTGTTGTCCAGCCTTTCCGTGGCTGACAGCTGACAATTCTGGCCCTGAAATATCCGATCCCAACAAGGGTTCCATTCCCTTCGTGGGGCGTCCTGTCATCCGGACATGGGGGAGTAAAACCTGCTGAGCTGCGTACGGTATTTTGTTCTATCTTCAGGACAAAGGGCAGAACAACATTCCAAGTATTTTGTTGGACAGTTTTGCGAATCATGCTTTGAAATTTAATTGCATTCTTTCCACTATGCAGCCCGATTCAGTGGTCTGATTCAGTGTTACTGGGAAGTCCCCATTTAGTGAACACTTGCTGTACCAGTACATTGGCTCTTACCTTTGTCGTGTTTGTCCTGGTAGGGAATGCTTCAATCCATTTACTGAAGGTATCAATGATGACAAAAATGTATTCATAACCCCCCCCCCACCTTACATGGTGGAAAATTCGTCCATTACCATTTGCTGGCCTGGTGTATCTAAGCTCTCCTTTCTTAGCATATTGGTCTGGATTATTTTGGGCACAAACCAGGCAATTTTACACATAATGCTTTATGTCTCTATTTACTTCGGGCCACCAGCATAAACTTTTAATTCTCTCTGTAGCTGTATTCCCACCTTGTTGTCCCTGGATATCATGCGGACTCAAACCGGGATCTGGGATTCATGTCGCATTACATTCGGCCCCCACCAACAAGCCTGGACTTGCAGAGGCCTACCGACTGAACTGGCTTGGGACAATTCACACCTCTTTAACCTGGAGTTACCTCTCTCTCTGCATCTTTGATGATTTGATTGCCTGCAGGTGCTCGCATTCCGGGGCATCTCTGACTGTGTCTATATAAACATTTCTGGAACAAGCCTTTCCATTCACCTGAAGAAGGAGCCGTGCTCCGAAAGCTCGTGTTTGAAACAAACCTGTTGGACTTTAACCTGGTGTTGTAAGACTTCTTACTGTGCTCACCCCAGTCCAACGCCGGCATCTCCACATCCTGGATATCATGACATTGATAGATTATCTGCTCCTGATCCTGGATCGGCACCACATAACCTCCGTCCTTAAGAACAAAACCGTCCTCTGTTTCTATGTTAGCTTTCTATTTCTTATAAGATGCTGGAAACACTCCAGCCCTGATTTGTTCCAAATCGTTATCTGCCTTCTGTGCTGTGACAAAAACTTTTAGGGATGGGGGTTCCGGCCTTCCTGGCCTTGGTGCCCTGGGCTTCTCCCCTTTTTGATTTGACACGAATGATGCCTTTGGGTCGTTTGTTACCAAGACCTGACATTCACGCTGTTCCCCTTTGTAAACGGGATTGTCTGCGAGGAAGGTAGGTGTTCTGATTCTCTTAACTGTAATGACACAGTCCTGGAACATTTGCGGCCACAGGCGGTTAGCAAAGGATGTGTGATGTTCCCCTTTCTTTTGTCTACACTTCCACAGACCTGCTACCCGGTCCTCTGCTGTGTCACACACCGTTAGTATGGCTGTTTTCATTTCCTCAAGTGTTCCTTCTGGGACTGGTAAGGCTAAGCGAACAGCCCAATCTAGGCACATCAACAAGTGAATCCTCTCCTCATCTGCATCTAAACTGTGACCCCCTCGCTGATGGACTTAATGAAAGAACCTGTGAGGACCTGCAGATCTGCTAACTGGGCCACTGTATGTGACGTGTCATACTCCACGCCCCCGGTCTGTGGTACTGTAATGGTGTTCATGGGAATTGTTTCTCCCTGTGGAGAGGAATGGGTGGGGCTAGGATGTTCAGACTAAGGAGGAGGAGGGTCATGCCTCTCGACATCCTCTTGATCACCCTAGCAGTACTTTAAACTAGTACTGGTGTGGTATAAGTTAAGTCAACTATTTAATATAACAACAAGTAATTGTTGAATGATATTTCTAAACTTGAAACACTAAATTGTTGAGCAAAATACAATAAATACGGGAGGCAGGGTGATATGTTGCATGTGGGAGCCAGTGGGCAATCCACAGCAACCAGAATTGAAGTAAGTGAGGAACCTTGGCTCACAGTTGAAGCGTTGGAGTCAGGGTGGGGAAAAGTCACCTGGACTTTTCAGGAGGCAGCCTTAGGTGAAGTTCTGCAGATTTGATTTGTGGCCAGGGAGAGGAGGGCGTGTCTCCGAGTGAGGCAGGGTGAGGGATTCAGACAATAGCACCGGAGGAGCTTCAACGTTTGCACTTGTGCCCAGGCTTGAGTTTCTTGCATAAAAGCAAAATACTGTGGAGGCTAGACATCTGAAATAAAAACAAAGCATGGGACATACTCTGCAGGTCTGGTGGCATTCACAGAGGGAGAAAAAGGGTTAACACTTTGAGCTGAATAAGACCCTCCTTTTGGAGATGAGTCATATTTGACTCGAAATGTTAACTCAGTTTCTCTTTCACCGATGCTGCCAGACCTGCAGGATATTGCCTGTACTTGTTTTTATTTAAGATTATTGCAGCCTGTTTGGAAGAGAGCAGGAGCTGCATAAGGAATGAGTACGCCACAGCATAGTGATACAGGGGGGCATTCAAATTGCGGGAGTCAAAAGGAACATAATAGTAGTTGAGGCCTACATAGTAAAGGGGACAGATACTGTTCTCTGCAGCTAAGAGCATGAGTCCCAAAGACTTGCCTGGTGCCAAGCTAAAGAGTATTTCCTCAGGGCTGGAGAAAAACATTTGTTAGGATTCTCCGCAGCCCGACGCCGAAATCGGGATTGGCGATCGGGCGGAGAATGGCATACGCTGATTTTGTGCTGGTTTGCGATGCTATGCCCCCTGCAAACCAGCATCATTGGGACGAGGCCGTCCTCTACCTCAATGTTTTTCAAACTTTTTTTCCCGGGACCCACTTTTACCAACTGGCTAATCTTCGGGACCCGTGCCAGCCAACCTTCACGATCAATGCCGGTTGGCCTTCGCACCCGAGGCCAGCCAACCTTCATGGCCCACCATTATTTCTTACCTTTAATTTACCTTGATCCTCACGATCTCACTTGCTTCGTCATTCAATGTTACATTTCTGCTAAGGACTTCAGCTGGCAATTCAAGTTCTTGCTGCAGCCTTTGAAAAAAAGAGGTTTGTCCTCAAACTCGTCATGTCTTTGAAGTTTTGCCGGTTTTAAACTTTCATTTCCCAGTACCTCCCTGCATATAACACACATGGGCTTTGCATCCTGATTTTCAATGGCATTATTAAGGAAGCCACGCCTCTGTAAATTAGTTTTAGACTGCTTTGTACCCGACTTCAGTTTTTTCTTTGTTGGGTGTTCACCAGAATCCCTGGGGCTCTGCATACAGCTCACACCAGGTCTGCTTTGTCCTGCCGTGGACTCTCTGGCGACGCTCTCTCCAGCAGATTCAGTTGTGAGATCCTGGCCTGTTTGTGACTCTGGCCCTCTCTTCCTTGTTACAAACAATCCATCTTCAGTTCTTCACACAGTCCTGTTGCTTGCTTGCTGACAGCTACAAATGGAGGAATCTCGCCTTCATGATTTTGCGCCCATGGCATGCACGTAATGGGTGCATGATGTCAGTGTATTTGCCGCGCTCGTGACTTGCTCTCTGCCACTGCTTCTGGCCAGAAGACTCCATCGTTTGTATTTAAAGGCCAGTGGCGACCAGCATTCTTAAAAACCAATGGCAGCCATTGGACACTTCTCCCACGATCTGGAATACCGTGACTGATCGCCCCACAGCCTTCCCGATACACACCCGCGAACCCTGAGTTTGAAAAACCCTGCTCTACCGGGTGTAGTCCATCCCGATCCACACGACACAGCATGTAACTTCCTGAACGTAGAATACACACTTTCCTCTCTTGAGGCGGACTCCCATTTCAGAAAACCGACGGAGGACTTTGTCCAGGGTTGTCAGATGCTCCCTTTCTCTGGCTCTGGTCACCAGGATGGCACCCAGGTAGACTGCCACATGCAGTAACCCTCTCAGGATGTTCTTCACAAATCGCAGAAAAATTGTACAAGCCGATGACACTCCAAACAGCAGTTTTGTGTATTTGTAAATGCCTCTACATCAGGGGTGGGCAAACTACGGCCCGTGGGCCGCATGCGGCCCGCCAAAGGTCTTTATGCGGCCCACCAAGTCATTAAAAAAAAAAAAAATGTTTTGTTAAAAAAAATTTATTTTAATTTTTAATTATTTTTTTAAGGTTAATGGGTGGGGGGAGGGGGCTGTTGGGTTACTTACTGGTATAGGGTGGATACATTGACTTGAGTAGGGTGATCATTGCTTGGCACAACGTCGAGGGCCGAAGGGCCTGTTCTGTGCTGTACTGTTCTATGTTCTATATGAGGCGCCCAGAATCATAACCGGGTGAAGTAATTATTTTACTTAATATACTATGCGGCCCTTTAAAATTGTGAATTTCTGAATGTGGCCCTTGCACGGAAAAGTTTGCCCACCCCTGCTCTACATTATGGAGTCTTCGGCATTCCTGCTATGGCTAGGGATCCCCCGTTTGGGTCGCTAGCCTTGGCTCGGTGTCCCGCAAACTCAACTGTTGAACTCCAATACTTATTCTCTCTAAGGTCTATGTCCCAATTACTGAAGCTGCGGCCCCCAGCTCTAACGAGTGGCCATTCACCTGGATGGCAATCCTTATGGGGCAACTCGTGGAGTGGCAATGCAAGTCAACTACACACATTCCTGGTCGTCAGGTTGTTCGAAGTGGAGAGGCTGGGCTCTGGGCTGGCGTCTCCCTTGGGTAGAGCGGTGAGCTTGCTGGTTTCCTATCCCTGCGGTTGCACCGGCCACACGTGTCGCGCTCCATTGATTCCGGGAAAATGTCCCACCTTGCTGTAGCGGCCTTTGATCAACGGGCCTGGTCCCGGTGGTTTTTGGACCAGGGTGAGGTTCCGGGGGTCCCAATCACAGTCTAGCTATGTGACTAAATAGGCAGGATCCTACGTCCCACAGGCGGTCAGAAAAATAACCATCTGATGATCATCTCTAACGATAAGGTTCGCCGTAAAAATATAATGATTATGCTCCACGTATTGAGTCCAGTCCTCTGTACCCACATCGAATGCATCAAGTCTGCCAAAGAGTGGCCTTTTCAAAATGGTGCAAACCTTATCCCTTTATGAAGGCTGTGTTCCAAATGGTTCGCAGTGCCAACTGTAGTTCCGCTTTAACCTCGTCGCCAATTCAGAAGTCACAAAGGAGTCCGGAAAGGAGTCAAACGAATAGTATATTTCCAAAAGTGAAGTATGGACAATTAACAGTCCCAGTTGGGGCTACTCTTCAACTTAGCTCCTACCTGGGCCGGTTTTAAGTATTAAGTTAACTATCCGCTGGCTGATGGGTCTCCGCCTCCTCAGCGGGAGAGATAGTACTGCACAAGGCTCACAGGGAGATTAATCGGGTTGTCTCTGTGGAACTCATGGGGGTTCTAACACATAGAAATCACCCTGTAGAGGACAGTAATGAAATCAATGTCACTAATTACCTTGGCCAATTTAGGAACATAACATTGATCGTGTAAGTTTTTGTACTGAAAGCATTCGATTTTGAAATAGAGAACTGAAATTAATGCGAGTTGAAAATATTTCTTAAATAGAGGTTCAGCCACAAACAGTTTTCACGAAGCCCACAGTCAACTTCAGATATATTATTATTTTGGCTAAATTTAGGTGATTTTCAATATTGTATTTAAACAGCTGTTGGGGAGGAAAAGCTGAAATGAAATTATAGAGAGAGTTAAATGAGTGACCATAATCTCACTGAATGGTTTAGGGATTAAATGGAATAAAAAAACTAAAAGCAACAAAATTCAGAGTTAAGAGGATGACACAGCTCTACCTTGGCAGCTTGAAACATTGGTTAGCACTGATGCTTCACAGTGTCAGATTCCCGGGTTCGATTCCCACTTGGGACACTGTCTGTGCGGAGTGTGCACGTTCTCCCCGTGTTTCCGTGGGTTTTCTCCGGGTGCTCCGGTTTCTTCCCACAAGTCGTGAAAGATGTGCTCGTTAGGTGAGTTGGACATTCTGAATTCCCCCTCCATGTACCCGAACAGGCGCCAGAGTGTGGTGACTCGGGGATTTTCACAGTAACTTCATTGCAGTGTTAATGTAAGACTACTTGTGATAATAATAACGATTATTATTATTAAATTCACCTTTTGTTCCCTGGATGAGCAGTTTTAAAAAATATATATTTTATTAAGGCATATATAATAATTTTAACAGTTTTCAAGAGGCAAAAAGAACAAAACAAATAACACCCACCCAACCAACAACCAAACACAGCCAACATGGCTTCATACACAATTCCCCAGTGCCCCATTCCCATGAACTATTTCCCACCTCAACCAGCCCCCCAATCCTCCCTCTTTCCCTTTACCCCCCCCCCCCCCACTCTATCAGCTGACAGCTTAATTTTCCCCAAAGAAGTCCATAAACGGTTGCCACTCCGGGTGAACCCTAACATCGATCCCCTCAGGGCGAACTTGATCTTCTCAAGTCTGAGAAACCTGGCCATGTCACTGACCTATACCCCCGATTTCGGGGGTTCTGATGCCAATAAGATCTGTCTCCGAGATATCAGGGAGGCAAAGGCCAACACAACGGCCTCTCTCGCCCCCTGGACTCCCGGGTCTTCCGACACACCAAAAACCGCCATCTCCGTTCTCGGAACCACCCATGCCTTCAATACTATTCACATGACATTGGCAAATCCTTGCCAAAATCCTCTTCATTTTGGATATGTCTAAAACATATGGACATGATTTGTGGGCCCTCCCACACACGGCCCACACCTATCCTCCACCCCTTCAAAAAACCTGCTCATCCGGGTCACAGTGATATGCCCCTTGTGGACCACCTTGCATTGTATCAGGCCGAGCCTGGCACAGGAGGAGGATGCGTTGACTCTACTCAGGCCGTCCTCCCACAACCCTGCCTCTAACTCCCTGCCCATTTCTTCCTCTCACTTTCACTTCGCCTCCCCTATCGGGACCCCCTCCCATTCCAAGAGTTGTTTATAAATTTCCGAGATCTTCCCCTCCCCCACTCCCAGTTTAGACTACCTTAAATGTATCCCCTGGGGCGGCAGGTGCGGAAAGGTCGAGACCTGCCTCTGCACGAAGTTCCTCGCCTGCAGGTAGTGGAACCCATTTCCACCGGGCAGCTCAAACCCCTCCTCCAAATCCTCCAATCACGGAAAGCTGCCGTCAATAAACAGGTCCCCAAACCGCTCGATCCCAGCTCATTGCCACCTCCGAAACCCCCTATCCAGCCCCTCCACCCCTGGCGCAAACCGGTGGTTACCCCAGATAGGTGTTCATACCAACGCCCCACTCCTATGTGCTTCCGCCACTGTCCCCTCACCGGGTTTGTGGAGTACCGAGCCGGCGAGAACGGCAGAGGTACCGTTACCAGTTCCCTTAATCTTGTGCCTCTACATGAGGCTGCCTCCACCTGCTCCCACACCGACCCGCCCCCACTACCCACTTCCAAACCATCGCTATGTTCGCCGCCTAGTAGTAGTTGCTGAAATTCGTATGGCCAGCCCCGCCCCCTCCCCTCAACCCCGCTCCAGCAACACCTTCTTTACCCACGGGGTCTTACCCGCCCACATAAACCCAGAGATCACCACGTTCACCCTCTCAAAGAAAGCCTTGGGGATACAAATAGACAGACATTGAAAAACAAACAAAAGCCTCGGGAGAACCGTCAACTTCACCATCTCCCCATATTCGTACACTGCCCCTCTCACTTTTCTCAACTGCCCCACCGCCTTCTCTGTACATAGCAACCCAAACTCCATCTGCAGCTTGTGCCACTCCTTCAACAACCCCACCTCCGGGGCCTCCGGGACCTCCTATCTACCTGGAGAATCTCCTTCACCAACCTATCCATCTCCACCCGCTCCGCCTTCTCCCTGTGGGCCCATATCAAAATAAACTCCCCTCTCACCACTGCCTTCAACGCCTCCCATACCATAAATTCCTAAATCTGCCCCGTATTATTTATCTCCACAGACCTCTGAATGGCCTCCCTCACCCGCACACCAACCTCCCCCATTAGTCCTGCATCTAATTTCCAGTGTGGCCGCTGGCCCCCTTCCCATACTCACCTGCAAGTCCACCTGATGCGGGGTATGATCCAACACCACAATTGCCGGGTACTCAACGTCCACCAAACCCGCCAGCAACATCCTATCCATAACAAAAAAGTCAATCCAGGAGTACACTTTGTGTACATAGGAACAAAATGAGTACTCTTTCGCTCTCCGCCATCCAAACCTGGATCATATCCACCCCTCCCATGTGTTCCATGAACCCCTTGAGCTCCTTCGCCTCTGCCGATACCCTCCCTGACCTCGAGCTTGACCGATCCAGCCTTGGAGACAGAACCGTAATAAAGCCCCCCACATAATCAGCCGATGAGAGTCCAGATCCGAGATCTTACCCAATAGCCACCTCATAAACTCTACGTCGTTCCAGTTCGGTGCATAAATATTCACCAGCACCACCGGCATCCCCTCCAACTTCCCACTCACCATGACGTAACTGCCCCCCCGAGACCGCCACTATACTTCCCACTTTGCACATAGGGCTAAATTGCTGACTTTTAAAGCAGACCAAGGCAGGCCAGCACAGTTCAATTCCCGTACCAGCCTCCCCGAACAGGTGCCAAAATGTGGCGACCAGGGGCTTTTCACAGTAACTTCATTTGAAGCCTACTTGTGACAATAAGCGATTTTCATTTCATTTTCATTTCGTTTCATTTTTCACTTCAAACGGCACTTGCTTGTTAATCAGAATCGCCACCACCCTTGTTTTAGAATCTAGCCCCAAATAGAAAACCTGCCCTACCCACCTCTTCCTCGGCCTAGTCTACCCCACCACCCTCCGATATGTGTCCTGTACCATTGCCACGCCCACCTTTAAGCTTTTCAGATGTGCGAACACACGAGCCATCTTGACTGGCCCATTCAGCCCTCTCACATTCCATGTGATCAGCCTGGTCGGGGGGCATTCCCTCCCCCTTGCGTCCTGGGCCAGCTTCCAGCCCGTGTCCCGCGCCTCCTCAGGCCATCCCCCGGGCGCCCACCGATATCAACCCTTACCATGTCACCTTTCAACAACCCCTCCCCTGTCAGCAGTCTTTTACCCCCTCCCTCCCCTCCAACCGCATAACAAAATAACAATCCCAACCCCCATCAACACACAAACCACCTGCTCACCCCCCACTGCGCTTCCGTGAGCTAGCCTTGTAGCTCCCGCCCATGGCGCCAAGCATCCTACCTCCCACTGATTTCCCCCCCCCCCCCCGCCCCCGCTCAACCATTCTCCCAGTGCAAACTTTTTTTTTTTTTTTTTTTTTTTTTTTTTTTTTTTTTTTATAAATTTAGTGTACCCAATTAATAAGGGGCAATTTAGCGTGGTCAATCCACCTACCCTGCACATCTTTGGGTTGTGGGGGCGAAACCCACGCAAACACGGGGAGAATGTGCAAACTCCACACGGACAGTGACCCAGAGCCGGGATCTCCCAGTGCAAACTTTACAATCCCCACCAAACACAAAGAACAGAGCAACCCACCATCCCCCATCAGGAATGAAACAACCCAAAACAGAGCAACGGCCCCAAATACAGTGCAAAGGTGATTCATACAAACCAGGTGAAACCCAAAATACAAAATAGGAACATCTCCTCCAGAGTTCAATGTCCTCCTTCTCTTGCCAGTCCAATGTCTCCAAAAAATTCCAATGCCTCCTCTGGCGACCAAAACTAAATTTTTTTCATAGAATTTACAGTGCAGAAGGAAGCCATTCGGCCCATAGAGTCTGCACCAGCTCTTGGAAAGGAAAGAGCACCCTACCCAAGGTGAACACCTCCACCCTATCCCCATAACCCAGTAATCCCACCCAACACAATTTTGGACACTATGGGCAATTTATCATGGCCAATCCACCTACCCTGCACATCTTTGGACTGTGGGAGGAAACCGGAGCACCCGGAGGAAACACACGCACACACGAGGAGGATGTGCAGACTCCGCACAGACAGTGACCCGAGCCGGAATCGAACCTGGGACCCTGGAGCTGTGAAGCATTTGTGCTATCCACAATGCTACCGTGTTGCCTAAAGTTCCCAGCCTTCATATGTTACCCACAGACATGCTAGGTATAACATGCCAAACTTCACCCCCTTCTTAAAGAGGGCCACCTTCACCTTATTGAAGCTCGCCCTCCTTTTGGCCAGCTCTGCACCCAGGTCCTGATAGACGTGCAGCTCACTGCCTTCCCACGTACAGCGCTTCATCTGCCTGGCCCACCTCAAAATTTGTTCCTTATCCAGGGAACCGGTGCAGTCACACCACCATCGCCCTTGGCGGCTCGTTCCTTTCCGGTTTCCTCATGAGAGCTCTGTGCGCCCGGTCCACCTCCGGAGGCCCAGCAAATGACCCTTCACCCAGCAGCTTCTCAAACATCCGCCCCACATATGCACCGGCGTCCGCTCCCTCACTGCCCTCCGGCAGGCCGACGATCCTAACTTTCTGCCTGCGCAATCTATGCTCACAATCCTCCACCTTCTCCTGCAGCCTCCTTTGTTGATCTCGCGTTAACCCCATCTCCGCAGCCATCGAAGCCAGCTGCTCCTCGTACTCCCCCACAGCCTCCTCCACCTTCTGGATCGCCTGGCCTTGGGCCTCCAACCTCATCTCTATGCAGTCGATCCCTGCCTTTATCGGATCCATTGCCCTGGCCAGGTCCTCCAAGTTCTCCTTCCTCTGCTGGGAAAACTTCTCATGGAGAAAGCTCATTAGCTGCTCCGTCGACCACTGGGCTGGCAAGCTCAGACCCTGACCCTTCGCCATCTTTCCCTGTGTTGCAGGCTCCAAACCAGCTTTCAACAACTGTTCCCTCCTTTTTCAACCACTTCTGGTCCACAAATCCATATACTGGTGAGATACTCTCTTCTTCCACCCCTTCTGCACCTTTTACAATCGCTCAGCTTTACCATTAGCCAGGGAAAAGGTCCAAAAGGTCCACCATGAGCGGGAGCCACCAAATGTACGACCACTCACACCATAGCCGCCACCGGAAGTCCCTGGATGAGCAGTTGTTAGTGAGGGAGAAAGCTATAAACTGCAGAAGAGATCAATTAATTGATCACAGAAAAGTGACAAATGGAGTTCAATCTGGAGAAGAGTGAAGTAATGCATTTGGGGGAGATCAAGTAAGGCAAGCAAATATACAATAAATTGTAGCACAGTAAGAAGTCTTACAACACCAGGTTAAAGTCCAACAGGTTTGTTTCAAATCACTAGCTTTCGGAGCATTGCTCCTTCCTCAGGTGAATGAAGAGGTGGGTTCCGGAAACATATATAGACAAAGTCAAAGATGCAATACAATACTTTGAATGCAAGTCTTTGCAGGTAATCTTCTTCGCAGCCTTCAACACGTCATTGATGAAGACGAACATCTTGCCAGGGTCACACCTTCAAACAACCGCACAACCTCAAACAAACCATTGTTTGCAGCAAACTACCCAGCCTCCAGAACAGCGACCGCGACACCACACAACCCTGCCATGGCAATCTCTGCAAGACGTGCCAGATCATCGACATGGATACCACCATTACACGTGAGAACACCACCCACCAGGTACGCGGTACATACTCGTACGACTCGGCCAACGTTGTCTACCTCATACGCTGCAAGAAAGGATGTCCCGAAGCGTGGTATATTGGCGAGACCATGCAGACGCTGTGACAATGGATGAACGGACATCGTGCGACAATCGCCAGGCAGGAATGTTCCCTTCCAGTCGGGGAACACTTCAGCAGTCAAGGGCATTCAGCCTCTGATCTTCGGGTATGCGTTCTCCAAGGCGGCCTTCAGGATGCGCGACAACGCAGAATCACCGAGCAGAAACTTATAGCCAAGTTCCACACAGGCCGTACACAACCATCTGGCCTGGGCTTGCGAAATCCTACCAACTGTCCTGGCTTGAGACAATTCATACCTCTTTAACCTGTGATTATCCCTCTCTCCAGCTGCCCCGTCAGGACCTGTAGATTTAATTACCTGCAAAGACTCGCATTCAAAGTATCAAAGAAGAACAAAGAACAAAGAAAATTACAGCACAGGAACAGGCCCTTCAGCACTCCCAGCCTGCGCCGATCCAGATCCTTTATCTAAACCTGTCGCCTGTTTTCCAAGGATCTACTTCTCTCTGTTCCCCGCCAATTCATATATCTGTCTAGATGCATCTTAAATGATGCTATCGTGCCCGCCTCTACCACCTCCTCTGGCAAAGCGTTTCAGGCACCCACCACCCTCTGCGTAAAAATACTTTCTACGCACATCTCCCTTAAACTTTCCCCCTCTCACCTTGAAATCGTGACCCCTTGTAATTGATACCCCCACTCTTGGAAAAAGCTTGTTGCTATCCACCCTGTCCATACCTCTCATAATTTTGTAGACCTCAATCAGGTCCTCCCTCAACCTCCGTCTTTCCAACGAAAGCAATCCTTATCTACTCAACCTTTCTTCATAGCTAACACCCTCCATATCAGACAACATCCTGGTGAACCTCCTCTGCACCCTCTCTAAAGCATCCACATTCTTCTGGTCATGTGGCGACTAGAACTGCACGCAGTATTCCAAATGTGGCCTAACCAAAGTCCGATACAACTGTAACATGACCTGCCGACTCTTGTACTCAATACCCGTCCGATGAAGGAAAGCATGCTGTATGTCTTCTTGTCCACTCTATCGACCTGCGTTGCCACCTTCAGGGTACAATGGACCTGAACTCCCAGATCTCTCTGTACATCAATTTTCCCCAGGACTCTTCCATTGACTGTATAGTCCGCTCTTGAATTAGATCTTCCAAAATGCATCACCTCGCATTTGCCTGGATTGAACTCCATCTGCCATTTCTCTGCCCAACTCTCCAATCTATCTATATTCTGCTGTATTCTCTGACAGTCCTCCTCGCTATCTGCAACTCCACCAATCTTAGTATCATCTGCAAACTTGCTAATCAGACCACCTATACTTTCCTCCAGATCATTTATGTATATCACAAACAAGTGGTCCGAGCACGGATCCCTGTGGAACACCACTAGTCACCTTTCTCCACTTTGAGACACTCCCTTCCACCACTACTCTCTGTCTCCTGTTGCCCAGCCAGTTCTTTATCCATCTACCTAGTTCACCTTGAACCTCATATGACTTCCCTTTTTCCATCAACCTGCCAGGGAAACTTTATCAAACGCCTTACTGAAGTCCATGTAAATGACATCTACAGCCCAGGGGCTGTTTAGCACACTGGGCTAAATCGCTGGCTCTGAAGGCAGGCCAGCAGCACGGTTCGATTCCCGTACCAGCCTCCCCGGACAGGCGCCGGAATGTGGCGACTAGGGGCTTTTCACAGTAACTTAATTGAAGCCTACTTGTGACAATAAGCGATTTTCATTTCATTTTCATTTCCCTCATCAATTAACTTTGTCACTTCCTCAAAGAATTCTATTAGGTTTGTAAGACATGACCTCAGTGCTCGAATCCTCCATCGTGCCCTCCTTAATCACATCTGTGATATCATATATAACCAGTAATGCAACTCCTCCACCCCTTTTACCTACCTCACTATCCCTCCTGAAGCATCTATACCCTGGGATATTTAGTTGCCAGTCTTGCCCTTCCCTCAACCAAGTCTCAGTAATACCAATAACATCATATTCGCAGGTACTAATCCAAGCCCTAAATTCATCTGCCTTACCTGCTACACTTCTCGCATTAAAACAAATGCACCTCAGACCACCTGCCCCTTTGCGTTCATCATCTCTTCCCTGTCTACTCTTCCCCTTAGTCACATTGAGTTTATTATCTAATATCTTACTGGCTTTAGTTGCTGCCTCTTTACTGACCTCTAACTTCCTAATCTGGTTCCCATCCCCCTGCCACATTAGTTTAAAACCTCCCCAACAGTGTTAGCAAAAGCACCCCCTAAGACATTGAGGGTATTGCATCTTTGACTCTGTCTAGAAATATGTTTCCAGAAATATGTATCCTCATTCACCTGAGGAAAGAGCAGTGCTCTGAAAGCTAGTGATTTGAAACAAACCTGTTGGACTTTAACAAAGAACAAAGAAAAGTACAGCACAGGAACAGGCCCTTCGGCCCTCCAAGCCTACACCTGATGTTGTAAGACTTCTTACTGTGCTCACCCCAGTCCAACACCGGCAGCTCCACATAATAAATTGTAGGGCACCACTACCAAGGAGGATGGGGAATGGTGTAGTGGTAATGCCACAGGACTAGAAATCCAGAGGCCCAGACTAATGCTCAGAAGCTATGGGTTCAAATCCCAAGGCAGCTGGTTGGATTTCAATCAGTTAATAAATCTGGAATATAACGTAAGTACTGTCCTTTACCACAACCTGCAATGCTTATTTTTGTAATTTGTATCCGGTCTAACTGTCTTCTGTGTGTAGTCTAATTCCCTTTTGCAGTTTCAACCAACATTTGGTCTGTGGTGCCAAATAATATCGATAAAATCTAAAGGTTAGTTTAAAATACCGAACACATGAACCTCCAAATTAGGAGCAGGAGGTGGTCATTTGGCTCGACAATCCTGCTTCGCCATTTAATAAGATCATGGCTGATTAGATTGTAGACTCAACTCCACATTCTGCCTAACCCCCCAAAACAGGTAACTCCTTTGTTAGTCAAGAATCAATCTACCTTCGCCTTAAAAATATTCATTAACGGGAACAGATCGAAGACGGGACATGGGCTGATGCTCTGGAGAGGGTTCATTCTTCCTCCTCGTGTGCGCGGCTTAGCCTCATCCAATTCAAGGTGCTGCATAGGGCCCACATGACTGGGACGAGGATGAGTAGGTTCTTTGGGGGTGAAGACAGGTGTGTCAGGTGCTCGGGGAGTCCAGCGAACCATGCCCATATGTTCTGGGCATGCCCGGCACTGGAGGAGTTCTGGAAGGGGGTGGCGAGGACGGTGTCGAGGGTGGTGGGATCCAGGGTCAAGCCAGGATGGGGACTCGCGATTTTTGGGGTTGGGGTGGAGCTGGGAGTGCAGGAGGCGAAAGAGGCCGGTGTGCTGGCCTTTGCGTCCCTAGTAGCCCGGCGAAGGATCTTGCTACAATGGAAGGATGCGAGGCCCCCAAGCGTGGAGACCTGGATCAATGACATGGCGGGTTGCATTAAGCTAGAGAAGGTCAAATTCGCCCTGAGAGGGTCGGTACAAGGGTTCTTGAGGCGGTGGCAACCTTTTCTCGACTTTCTGGCTCAACGATAGGGTACAGGGACAGTAGCAGCAGCAACCCGGGGGGGGAGGGGGGAAGGGGGAGGGAAAAGGGGGGGAGGGAAAAGGGGGGGAGGGAAATGGGGGGGGGAGGGAAAGGGGGGGAGGGAAAAGGGGGGGGGAGGGAAAAGGGGGGGAGGGAAAAGGGGGGGGGAGGGAAAAGGGGGGAGGGAAAGGGGGGGAGGGAAAAAGGGAGGGAAAAGGGGGGGGGAGGGAAAAGGGGGGGAGGGAAAAGGGGGGGGGAGGGAAAAGGGAGGGAAAAGGGGGGGAGGGAAAAGGGGGAGGGAAAAGGGGGGGAGGGAAAAGGGGGGGGGAGGGAAAGGAAAAGGGGGGGGGAGGGAAAAGGGTGGGGGGAGGAAAGGGGGGAGGAAAGGGGGGGGCGGACAATGACTATGTTTGTTTATTTAATTTTAATATATTTTAAAGTTCTTTTGTTGTTCATTGGGGTTTGGGGGGGTGGGGGGATGTGATACATGCGTCGATACGGTCTGGGGGTGTCACAGTTATTATGGGTTATTTTGTTGCATTTCATTGTTTGTCGTTATGTTTTATATTTTCTGTAAAAAATTCCAATAAAAATTATATTAAAAAAAAATATTCATTAACCCTGTCTCCGCCACACTCTCGGGGAAGAGAGATCCAAAGATTTACAACCCTCTGAGAGAAAAAATACTTCTCATCTGCGTCTTAAATGGGAGACCATTATTTTTAAACTGTGTCCCCAAGTTCAGTGTTCTTCGAACTTTTTTTCCGGGGACCCATTTTTACCAACTGGCTAACCTTTGGGACGCAACCTGGCCGACCATCGAGACCCGCGCCGGCCGACCTGCACGACCCACAATTTCCTCTTACCTTGTTTGCTGCTGACAAAAATGGAGGAAATGGTTTTGGGTCCCTTTGGCCCTCGTACACGCTCCTCCGATGGAACCTGTTGGATAAAGGTGAAGCCTTCCGGTGTCGGAAAGTATGGAGTCTCCATCTGTCCAAAGTTCTGCATTTTTTTCCTGTAAAATTTGATCAAATAAAACCCCTTCTAAATCGTAAAAGAAAAATAAAATGAATAAAATAAATGAAAAATATAAAAATTAAATGAATAAAATAAATGAATAAAACCCCCCCTGGAACTTGTAAAACAAGCAGCTGCGACCGCTTAAAAAAAAAGCGACCGCACTACGCATGCGGCCCGATCATTGACGCTACGCGCATTGTTTTGCCGATGATCTGGCACGAATGCGCAGTACGGCCGCATTTTATTTTACATGTTCATGGCCATTTTGAAGGCCGCATGCAGCCGGCATTCTTAACAGCCGGCTGCTCCGGCTGTTGCGCGCGGATTTGCGCGATCTGGAGTGCAACGACGGACGGCTCCGCGACCCTCCCGTCACGCGCCCGCAACCCACCCGCGGGTCGCACCCCCGTGTTTGACAATGCCTGCCCTAGTTCTAGTCTCTCCCACAAGGGGAAACATCTTTCCAGCATCCACCCTGTAAGTGTCCTCAGGGTCTTGTATGTTTCAATAAAATCACCTCTTAATCTTCTGAATTCTAATGGATACAGGCGCAGTCTGTCGAACCTTTCTGTAAGATAACACTCCAATCCCAGGTATTTTTTTTTTTTAAAGAGTACCCAATTATTTTTTTCCCAATTAAGGGGCAATTTAGCGTGGCCAATCCACCTAACCTGGGTTGTGGGGGTGAAATCTATGCAGACACGGGAAGAAAGTGCAAACTCCACATAGACAGTGACCTGGGGCCGGGATCGAACCCGGGTCCTTAGCGCCGTAGGCAGCAGTGCTAATCATTGCACCACCGCGCTGCCCTTCAATCCCAGGTATTTGATGGCACCTTCTCTGAACTGCTTCTAACACATTATCTTTTCTCATATAAGGAGAGTAAAACTGTGCACAACACTTTAGAAATTGGTCTCCCCAATGCCTTGTTCAACTATGGTAAAACACCCCTATTTTGAAATTCCATTCCCCTTGTAATAAATGGCAACATTCCATTTGCCTTCCGAACCACTTGCTGTACCTGCATTCTAACTTTTCACCATCTATGTACCAGGACACCTAGATCCCTCTGTACTTCAGAGTTCTGCAATCTCTCCCCATTTAAATAACATGCTGCTTTTCTAATCTTCCTGCCAAAGTGGAGAAATTCATACTTTCCCATATTATACTCCATTTGCCAAATATTTGCCCACTCACTTAACCTATCTATAGCCCTGTGCAGACTCAATGTCTTCCAAAATGTTGTGTTGCTAGCAGCAAACTAAGAAGGGTCAGTGTGTGGGAAACTATCTACTGATGACAATGTTATCAAGGTTTCATTTGGTTTTACTGATTTTTAAAAAAATACTGTAACAATACTCCACTTCAGGCTAAGCATTCAATGGAACAATTCTGGAGAAAACTTTAAAAACAGGACACTGGGTAGTGGGAAGATCTGGATTGATGCTGCCTGTTTGCGGTAATGAATCCAAAAGAATCACTCAACACTTGGGACTGCTCTATTTAATCAGTTTATTGTATTGCACCAGCTGGGAGTAGGCACTGGGCAATCCTCTCCACCGAATAAAGAATATTATCATGATTTATACAATTACAAATAGTTGGCCCTCCTCAGCTGGACAGAATCCAATCATAATAATTATACATTGATTTTTAGAACCAATGAAATTGGTTACTAGGCAGCTGGGAATGGCAAAATCATCTCATGGACAACTAGGAGGTTACTCATGGTCTCATGCTATCTTCCAGATGCCCTTATCAATTGTCCTTGGGTCTTATGCATACATGGCTCCCCTTATCTTAATTTTATTACAGGCTGGTACCATTGTCAGCATCTGCCCAGGGGCCGCTGATAAGGAGTATTTCTGCTGAATGCGCCTTTTCTGTTTTGTGTCTGTGTGAGACAGTCCTTACAAGGAATGTGGCCAAGTTAGTTAGCTAAGTCCCATGATGCCTCGCAAACATTTCACTGCTAGTCGTGATTATATATTTTGGTGTACAGTATATTGTGCTTTAAAAAATGCATGTGGCTTGTATAATATTTATTGCAGCTGCTTCTGCCCTGGGAAACACACTTCAACATTTCTGTATTAGATATGCTTACTGGAGTAAAAGTATTAAAATAACTGCTTAGCTTTCAGGTTTTAGTGAGATATTTGATTGACAGTTAAAGTTCACTAAGCTTGACAAACCTTTCTTTGGAAGGTAAGAACTGCAACATTTTGATCATGCCTGAAAGAAGAAAATGCATAACTTTTTCCATGGAGTTTTAGGTGCTGCAAGATCTGAAGATCCGAAAATGTGGATTGCAAGGAATAATTAATTTCATCTGCATTGGGGTGCATTGGCAGGCCTGTCAAACAGCACGAAGGACCAACTGTGCATGTGGCTTTGTACAGAGTTTGGAGCCTATCGTTCAAGCAAGGAAATGCTGACCAACTCCATTACTACACTTATGGACTAAACTGAGCTGCAGCATCTTATGACTGGTGTCTCAGCTTCCTTTGCAGCTCAAACAGAAGCCACTCAAAATCTGGCTACTGCAATGGAAGCTTATTCTTAAGTCTGAAGTCATGTTATGTGTTGCCATGCATGTGCAATTTGCTGTTATGCCTGCATGGCTGCAGATACCATTGTTCAGAGGGGCTTGCAAGGTCTCATAGCAGTCCAGCAACTTGTTTTCCAACAAATGCAGGGTGTTGGGGTAGTGGCAGTGGTACTGTGGAACACAAACCCGCATTCCTCTCTCAGTATTAAAACAGTTGTCCTCTCAATACTGCCTCTCTGCCAATGCCCTTCCTGTCGCTTGATAGCCAGCCAACCTAGACTGCTGATACTCATGCAATGGTTGTGCATTCCATAGCTGTACCATCTAGAACCAGAACTGCAAATAGTGATTTTGCAAGGCCATCTGCAGTCTCTTCCACTGAAAGCCAGCAGCCTTTCACTAGCCCTGCTACAATCATGGGTAAGCATTACACTAGAACAACCACTGACACCCAGCAGGCAAACACTGAATCAATGAAGGGTGATTTTATTGCCTTTTTAATGGAATATGGCTTCATTTTATAAAGTGTTTGTGATGTTTGTTTTGTGGTGGCTTTTATTTCAGCATTCTGTCCAAGCGGATATTGTTGTATATAAAGAACACAGAACAAAGAAAAGTACAGCACAGGAACAGGCCCCTCGGCCCTCCAAGCCCGTGCCGACCATGCTGCCCGACTAAACTACAATCTTCAACACTTCCTGGGTCCGTATCCCTCTATTCCCATCCTATTCATGTATTTGTTCAGATGCCCCTTAAACGTCACTATCATCCCTGCTTCCACCATCTCCTCCGGCAGCGAGTTCCAGGCACCCACTACCCTCTGTGTAAAAAACTTGCCTCGTACATCTCCTCTAAACCTTGCCCCTCGCACCTTAAACCTATGCCCCCTAGTGATTGACCCCTCTACCCTGGGAAAAAGCCTCTGACTATCCACTCTGTCTATGCCCCTCATAATTTTGTAGACCTCTATCAGGTCTCCCCTCAACCTCCGTCGTTCCAGTGAGAACAAACCAAGTTTATTCAACCTCTCCTCATAGCTAATACCCTCCATACCAAGCAACATCCTGGGAAATCTCTTCTGCACCCTCCCTAAAGCCTCCCATCCTTCTGGTAGTGTGGCGACCTGAATTGAACACTCTCCTCCAAGTGTGGCCTAACTAAGGTTCTATACAGCTGCAACATGACTTGCCAATTTTTATACTCAATGTCCCGGCCAATAAAGGCAAGCATGCCGTGTGCCTTCTTGACTACCTTCTCCACCTGTGTTGCCCCTTTCAGTGACCTGTGGATCTGTATACCTAGATCTCTCTGACTGTCAATACTCTTGAGGGTTCTACCATTCACTGTATATTCCCTACCTGCATTAGACCTTCCAAAATGCATAATGCAGGTACGGAATATACAGTGAATGGTAGAACCCTCAAGAATATTGACAGTCAGAGAGATCTAGGTGTACAGGTGTGGGTTATTTTAGTTGTGTGCAATGTCTCTTTAAGATCCGAGTCCTGTGATATGTGTGATTGTTATTGGCTACTTCACGGGCTTTTGGACAGTCTAGTACCAAACCTTGTACAGTGAAGACCTATTCAATAAACCTCTGTTAATCTTGCATCAAACCCACTTGCATCTGCAATACTATTTATTTTGTATTGTTAGTCTAAAGATGCAACAGTTTACAAAAAGAAAACTGGTGACAAGGAACGGATCTGAAGAAAGGAAAAAAAAAATAATAATAATTGGAGTGGCCAATCTCAACAGATTAATTGATTAACAGAAAGTCAAAAATTGCTGGCATTGGAACTGGTAAGCTTTAGGAGCAATAATTCAAAGGAAGGGCCCATACCAATTTTGAACCAGCAATCCGAGGAGTCAGGCTGCAGGGCTTGCCATGTGCAGTACAGTAAGACACGAAGATAGACACAAAAAGATAAAGGCCCGTAACTTCTGTCCCTTCTTTTTGTTTGTGGAGAATTGAATTGCAGGGGGGGTCGGAGAATCCAGCCCCTGGCCTTGATTCTGGTGCTCTTGGCTCCTTCAACGACTTTTAATGTTACGCCTGACCTCCTCGCTGCTGCAGAGCTAAAGTACATTTGGATTTTAAAATGTATTTTAAGTGGTGTTATTTCAGAGTCACCCTATGTAATATTGATACTTACAAGCCTCGGTGATGACTTCAAATGCTTTTGCAAAGGTTAATACCTAAGCTAACGTCCAGAAGTCCCCGTAAGCAAATGTGAACTATCTCTCTGACAGGTATTGCAGAATCCAGTGCAGATTCAAAATCTGGAATATAGTTGTACGTCTGGTGGTGTGAAAGTGATCAATTACTCATCCCTTAGAGTGTGCAGGCAAAGGACATCATATGAAATGATGTCAGACAAGATGCGTGCCAGGAGACTGCACTTCAGCAAGGAAGCAATGGGACACCATTGCGAAATGCTGAACAAAGACCCGAAGACAAGCTCTAACTGCTGCACTGCCTTAACAGTGAATATGAAACTCATGACAGTTATAGTGTGTTGTGAAGGGCACAACTTTTCCATTCAACATGACGGAGCCTTCACCCAGAAGATGACTTGCCACCAGAAGTGGAGGCGGGCAATACGAAGACATCTCTTCTGGTGCAGGTGTGCAAGCCCAAGCTCCAGGTGATGCAAGGACAGTGTAGGAGTTAGCAAGTTGACTTAACTATGGTACAGAAGCAAAGGATGTACATGCACCTTTGTATGAGGTTTAACTTCGGTTAGTGGATCATTCGTTTTGGAACTATCCAATCCATTTGACTTCAATCACTGTGACTGTACTAACTATAACTGAATTTGTAAAATATTTTACCCAGCCTACCATTTAAATGTTCATGTTTGTAATCCACTTATGTTACACACACTTTGTACAGATTTTTAAGTGTTACCCTTTGCGTAATCCTTTGTATTATGTTGACACTACTTTGTTTAAAATTATACATAGCTTTGCAATCTATCCTAAAAGTAAAATAGCTACTCTAAACACAACAGCCAATGCAAAATATGTTACCCAGCAGAATACCATCCAAAAAGCAGAGACATTTCAAAACTGATCAAAGCAACAACACGTACAGACAATATAAGCGTCTGATTTAATTCGGAATTCACACTAAGTACGCAAAGTCTGAGACAATGAGCAAACATGCTTCCTATCCTGGAAGAATTGTCATCAGGAGATGACCATGCACTGTGCATGTCTCACCCAGCCAACCAGAATCTAATCATATATTACATCGACCAATCATAGTTCAGTGATACTGCTGGTCAGGCTGTGGTTGTGAATTGCAGAGGGTTAATAAGGCTGGATTTTCAGTGATACTGGAGCAGAAAGTTAGAAGAGAGATACATTTTGGTACAAGAGAGCACCCCAGCGGAATGAGATTCAATATTCCACTGTGAAGTGGCTGCTCCTAATGTCTGGTTAAGTGTTATTTCTGCAGCCGGGAGTGCAGGAGGCGAAAGAGGCCGGTGTTCTGGCCTTTGTGTCCCTAGTAGCCCGGCGGAGGATTCTTCTTCAGTGGAAGGATGCGAGGCCCCCAAGCGTGAAGGCCTGGGTCAACGATATGGTGGGGTTTATTAAATTGGAGAGGGTGAAATTTGCCCTAAAGGGGTCAGTGCAGGGGTTTCTCAGGAGATGGCAACCATTCCTAGATCTCCTGGCAGAATGGTAAAAACAAAAGGTCAGCAGCAGCAGCATCCCGGGGGGGGGGGGGGGGGGGGGGGGCTGTCTCTTTGTTTTTGTTTTGGGTTGAATATCTGTTTTTTGCCAATGACGGGCGTTAATTTATTGTTTCTCTTTTGTATTTACGGCGGCAGGGGGTTCTGTTTTTTTTGGTTCTCAGAATTTTCTGTTATTGTTTTCTTTTTTGTGAAAATGTGAAAATTTGAATAAAAATTATTTTTTCAAAAGTGTTATTTCTGCTGTCATTTTGATAGCTAAATAATTGGTGAATCTTGTTTGAACACACCTGCACCCGGACTGATCTCGGACTTAGTGGAACCTGAAATCTAAGTTAAATTCAATTTCAGAATCGTACAACAATTTCAGTTCACCTGGTAGCTGCTACATCTGGACATTGAACCCTCTCTTCATCCCCCCTTGCCTCCCCTCTCCTCCTTACAGAAAGACAACAGATGCTGTGTCCAAGTAAAAACATTTTATTTTATTGATTATTATGTTAAAGTGAAAATATTATTTTATTGCAAAGTGTTTAGAAAAGAGGTAGTAGTTATCAAAGGAAATGTCATCCAGCAGCTGTGAATGTTAAACATTGCATTAAATGTGAATAAGGTATCAAAATGTTGTGTTTATAACATTATTTTTGTTAATAAATGTTTTCCATTAATCTTTACAAGCTTCTATCTTACAAGTTTCTGTCTTACTGAAACATCAAAACACAACATTTAATTATGAGATAATTATAAATAAGATAATTGAAGTAAACAAGGCAGAAACATAATAACACAGGTAACATGGGAGCACACTGATTAGCACTGCTGCCTCACAACACCAGGGACCCATGTTCAATTTGGACCTTGGGTGACTGTCTGTATGGAGTTTATACATTCTCCCCATGTCTGCGTGGGTTTCTTCCGGGTGCTCCGTTTTCCTCCCACAGTCCAAAGATGTGCAGGTTAAGTGGATTGGCCATGCTAAATTGCCCCTTAGTGTCCAAAGGTTAGGTGATGATACGACGATAAGGCAGGGAGGGTGGGACTGGGTGAGGTGCTCTTTCAGAGCGTCGGTGCAGACTTGATGGGCTGAATGGCTTTCTTCTGCACTGCAGTGATTCTATATTTCTACAAATCAGATGGATATTTCTACAAATCAGATGTTGTAGTGACAGCAAAAGGCCCTAATCTAAATTAAAACTAACGAATAATTTTAAGCATGCCACATGTGAAATTATACAATAATATAGCTTAGATTTAAAGTTTCACAGATTTAAAATAAATAACAAAACTTATGTTCACTTACAAATAAATAATAATCAATTAATTCTGATGAAGAATTAAAGTTGAATGTGCTTTCAATGCAGGGTGAGTCACACCGTTTTTGGGTAGTGCCAAAGTTGCACAGGCCACCTATTAAAATGGAAGTTGATAAGGGAGCTGCTGTCTCCCTAATTCTTGAGACCATCTATGAACAGAAACTTAATCACCTGCCTTCAAAACCAGCAGGTATATTCTTGAGGGCCTGTACTGAAGAGACAGTACTAACGAAAGGTTACATCACAGTCAAGATTGAGCTAAATGGACAAACCGCAGTGTTACCATTCCATTTGGGGTGAGGAGGTTTTCCAGCTCTCTTTGGCCACTCTTGGCTGGAAAGGATTAAGTTGAAATGGAGCGCTATCAACAATTTAGTTGATTGAAAGTTAGACTTACAAACCTATAATGGAAAAAGACACAATGTGGTCCACACTGAAAGATGTACAAGCATCCCTGAAGATTAAGGAAAATAGCCATCTGAAATTTTTCAAGGCTAGAGCTGTACCTTTGCAATATGTCCAAAGGTTGAAGCGGAACTACTGAGACTTGTGGAAATAGGATTTTCCAACCTGTCACTAGTGACTGGGTAACCCCTACTGTACCTGTCATGAAATGGGATGGTACAATTTGTATCTGCAGAGACTTTAAGACAACAATCAATCCGGTACTACATGCGGATCAATACCCACTATTTGATCACAGGCCTAGCAGGATGACAAAAGTTCAACAAGGTTGACCTATCGCAGGTTTAACTGCAAATGAATGTGGCAGCTGAATCTCAACATCTACTTATCCAAGGCCGGAATTGAACCCAGTCCCTAGCACTGTGAAGCAGCAGCACTAACCACTGTGCCACCACAGTCGATTATCATATCTGGGCACCGTATTGAAAATGCACCCAACATCTGTGATGAATATAAGAAATTGGTATATATATCGTATTACATGTATTTGTTGCAGTAATGCTTTGAAGCCCGAGTTTGAGGCTGGTTTAGCACAGTGGGCTAAACAGCTGGCTTGTAATACAGAACAATGCCAGCAGCGCGGGTTCAATTCCTGTCCCGGCCTCCCTGAACAGGCACCGGAATGTGGTGACTAGGGGCTTTTCACAGTAACTTCATTGAAGCCTACTTGCGACAATAGCAATTATTATTATTTTTTAAAAACGCATTTTATTCCCGGGAAACTTTCTTCCCCGACGATCAACTATACAGTTTGTACAGATTTTCCTCCTTTTGCACCCCCTCCCCGTCACGCCCCCCCCATCACGCCCCCCCCGTCACGCCCCCCCCCCCCCCAACCCCTCCGCGACGAACAACTCCTCAAACACGAAACACGGTCACAAAGATCCCCCACCTTTTCTCAAAGTCCCCTGCTGAGCCCGTTAACTCATACTTTATCTTCTCTAACCGCAGGAAGTCGTACAGGTCACCCAAACATGCTGCTACCTCCGGTGGCGATGCCGACCGCCACTCCAGCAAAGTTCGTCGCCATACAATCAGAGAGGCGAAGGCCATGACATCAGCCTTCCTCCTCTTCATGAGCTCCGGCTTCTCTGAAACCCCAAATATCGCCACCAAAGGGTCCGGGTCCACCTCTTCCTCCACTGTCCTTGCTATGACCAGGAACACTCCTACCCACAATCTTCCCAGTTTTTCACGATCCCAAAACATGTGCACATGATTCGTTGGCCCCCGCGCACACCTCTCATTCTCATCTGCTACCCCCTGAAAGAATCCATTCATTCTCGCCCGAGTCTTATGCACCCTGTGCACCACCTTAAACTGTATCAGGCTCATTCTTGCACAAGAGGAGGTCCCGTTTACCCTTCGCAGTGCCTCACTCCGTACTCCCCAATTGATCTCCATTCCCAACTCTACTTCCCATTTCTCCTTGACCTTCACCACCCGCTCGCGTCCCTGCTCCCCCAGCCACTTACATATGTTCCCAATTCTTCCCTCCCCTTCCACATCTGGAAGCAGCAGTCGCTCCAGCAGGATGTATCCCGGCAATCTAGGGAACCCCTTCCAGACCTTTCGTGCAAAGTCCCTAACCTGTAGATACCTGAACTCACTACCTGTCGGCAGCTCTACCCTTCCCCTTAGCTCCTCCAGACTGGCGAACCCTACCTCCAAATACAAATCCCTCACCTTGACCAGCCCACTTCCCTCCACCTCCTGTATCCACTATCCATACCCCCGGCTCAAACCCATAATTCTCGCACAGAGGTGTAAGCACCGACATCCCTGCCACCCTAAAATGCCTCCTCAGCTGATTCCATATCTTCACCGTGGACTGCACCACTGGGCTCCCTGAATACCTACTCGGAGCCATTGGCAACGTTGCTGTCACCATAGCCCTCAAACTAGACCCCTTATAAGATTCCTCCTCCATCCTAACCCACTCTACTCCTTCTCCTTCCCACCACCGCCGCATCTTGTCCACATTCCCCGCCCAATAATAATGAAGCAAGTTTGGCAACACCAACCCCCCCTTGCTGCCTCTGTAGCAGGGTCCTCCCCACCCTCAGCAACCTTCCCCGCCCATACAAAGTCAGAGATGATTGTGTCCACTTTCCGAAAAAAGGCCTTTGGTATAAAGATCGGGAGAGCCTGAAAGATAAACAAGAACCTCGGCAGAATATTCATTTTTACCACTTGGACCCTCCCCACCAATGCTAAGTGCAGTGTATCCCACCTCATAAGATCCTCCCTGGCCTCCTCCACCAGCTTTGTTAAGTTCCATTTATGGAGTCCCGTCCATTCCCTCGCTACCTGAATCCTCAAGTACCTAAACCTATACCTTGCTACCGTAAATGGCATCCCCCCCAAATTAGCCCGCTGTGCCAGCTCATTCACCGGGAATACCTTGCTTTTCCCTACATTCAACTTGTATCCCGAGAACCCTCCAAACCTCCCCAGCAGGCCCATAATCCTTCCCATACTCTCCAACAGATCCAAAACATACAGCAAGAGGTAGGTCATTGGCATAGAGCGACATCCGATGCTCCCTCTGTCCCCTCATTATCCCCTGCCACTCTGCCGACCCCCTGAGAGCCATCGCCAATGGCTCTATGGCCAGCGCAAACAGCAGCGGCGACAGCGGGCACCCCTGCCTCGTACCCCTGTGTAAGTCAAAGCTTTGTGAGCTCATATCATTCGTCCTCACCCTCGCTCTTGGCGCTACATACAGCAACCATACGCATGCCACAAATCTCGGCCCAAACTCAAACCTTCCCAAAACTTCGAACAAGTACCGCCACTCCACCCGGTCAAATGCTTTCTCTGCGTCCATGGGCACCACCACCTCCGGTACCAGAGCTCCCAACGTATTCATCACCACATTCAACAGCCGTCTTATATTACTCACGAGCTGCCTGCCCTTCACAAAGCCTGTTTGATCTTCTGTAACCACCCCCGGGACACAATCCTCCATCCTCCCCGCCAACAACTTAGCCAATACTTTCACATCTGTGTTCAATAGTAATATGGGTCTATACAACCCACATTCCACTGGATCCTTCCCTTTTTTGGGGATTAGTGTGATTTTCGCCTGCTTCACCATCTCCGGCAACTCCCCTTCTCTAATGCTTCATTAAATGCCCCAACAGATGTGGTACCAGGTCCGCTGCAAATTCCTTATAACATTCTGCCGGGTACCCATCCGGCCCAGGGGCCTCCCTGACTTCATACCCCTGATACTTTCCAGCACCTCCCTCAGCCCCAGGGGCTCCTCCAACACCTGCCTCTTTGCTTCCTCCACCTGGGGACATTCCAGCTCATCCAGAAACCGCCCTGTTTCCCCCTCCTCTCCTCCTGGGTCTGCCTCTTAAAGTCCCTGGTAATACTCTCCAAATGCCTCATTTATCTTCCCTGGCTCTGACACCACATCCACAGCCCCAGTCCAGATCTTCAATATTTCCCTGGATGCAGCCTGCCTCCGCAGCTGGTGCACCAGCATGCGGCTCGCCTTCTCCCTGTATGCATATTGCACCACTCTTGCCCTACGCAGTTGCCCTACCGCCCTCCCCATTGTCAGCCTATCAAATTTCCCCTGCAACGTTTTCCTCCTCGCCAATCCCTCCACGGTGGGCACCCTCGAAAATCCCCTGTCCACCTCCACTATCTCGTTCACTAGACGGTCATGTTCCGCCCTCCTTTCCTTATTCGCACGAACCGTAAATGAGATAATTTCTCCCCGGACCACTGTCTTCAGTGCTTCCCAAAAAATGCCCGGCAACACCTCCCCAATCTGATTGAACTCCACATAATCCCGAATTGCCAATTGCACCTTATCACAAAAACCTCCATCTGCTGACAACCCCGAGTCAAACCTCCACCCCGGCCTCTGCTCTCGTCCCGTACTGAACCGAATATCCAGCCAGTGGGGTGCATGGTCTGAGATAACTATCCCCGCTTTCTCTGTCCCCTCCACCCCAACCAAAATCTCCCAACTCACTACAAAGTAATCGATCCTCGAATACACCTTATAGACGTGTGAAAAGAAGGAATGCTCCCTTCCCCAGGGTTCTTAAAGCGCCATGGATCCACCATACCCATCCTCTCCATAAACCTCCCCCAGCTCCCTTGCCATTCGTACCCTACCCATCGACCTGGGGCTCGATCTATCCACCCTCGGCTCCAAGACACAGTTAAAATCTCCTCCCATGATCAACTGGTGCATGCCCAAATCCGGGATTAGTGCCAGCAACCCCCTCATAAAACTCACATCATCTCAATTTGGGACATACACATTTATCAACACTACCGGTGCCCCTTCCAATACCCCACTCACAATCACATATCTCCCACCTGGATCCCTCACCTCCTCCGAACTCACGAATCCCATTTGTTTGCTCATTAAAATCGCCACACCCCTCAATGTCAAATCAAACCCCAAGTGAAAAACCTGCCCAACCCACCCCTTCCTTAACTTAACCTGGTCCCTCACAGGGAGGTGTGTCTCCTGCAAAAAGACCACCCCCGCTTTCAGGCTCCTGAGGTGCGCGAACACCCGCAACGTTTTAACCGGCCCATTCAGTCCCCGGACGTTCCACGTTACCAACCTTACCGGAGGCTTGCGCCTCCAATCCCCTCTACCGTCCGACATCTTCCCCACTTAACTCCTGCCCCTTTAATTCCACTCTGTACCTAGCCCATCCCGGATGGCCCCTTTCTTCACCCTTGACCATGTCATCCCTCACCCCCTGCCATGCCGCAGAACCGCCCCCCAACTTTTCCCCTTCTTCCCCCCCCCCCCACTTCCCCTTTCCCCCCTGCACCCGGCCACCCCTCTTGGCCTTCTCCCCCACCACCTCACTTCCGTTCACCAGCATAACCTGCTAGAGCGGCTGCACCACCCTAAAGGCACATCCTAATGACCTCCCCCCCCCCCCCCCCACCCACTACTCAGCTCAAAGAAGAAGGCCTCCTGCTGGCCTTACCCTCCCCCACCCAAACACGGACTTCTCCTGAACTCCAGGTAGCCTTCTCCAAAAGCAAACAAACAGATGTTGAACACAAACAGTCCCATAAAACAGGAGGGGGGATGGGAACATCCATCCCCACATAAACTTTTCACCCCGACAAATCCTTACAATCTCAACATTGAACAGAACCCCCCCCCATAAAAAAAGGTGAAAATCCCCCAAACCCTATACCCACTTCAAACATGCTCTCGACCATTACATAGTGCAAGCAACCCGGTTCCCAAGCATTATCTACTCAGCTCTCCCCCAGTTTATGCTCCTTAATAAAGTCTTTGGCCGCTTCTGGGGTCTCGAAAAAGTACTCCCGGCCTCCGAATGTCACCCATAATTATGCCGGGTAGAGCACCCCAAACTTGATCTGCCGCCGGTACAGCACCGCCTTGGCCTTGTTGAAACCTGCCCGCCATTTTGCCAACTGGGCTCTGATGTCCTGATAAATCCGGACGTTATTTCCCTCCCAGTCGCGGCTACGCTTCTCCCCGGCCCACCGTAGAATTTTCTCTTTCTCCACAAATTTATGGAGTCTCACGATCACCGCCCGCGGCGGCTCCCCAGCTCTAGGCTTCTGCCTCAGAGACCTATGCGCTCGGTCCACTTCAGGTGCCTTATCCAGCACCCCTTCTGCCACCAGTCACGCCAGCATCCATGAGACGTACCTCGTGGCACTCACACCTTCCACTCCTTCAGACAGGCCCACTATTCGCAGGTTCTGTCTTCTCGAGGTATTCTCCTGCTGCTCCACCTTTGCCCTCAGCGTTTTACAAAGGTCTCCTAGGAGCCCCACCTCCACCTCCAGAGCCACCACGCGATCGCTGTGGTCCGAGATCACTCCTTCTATCTCCCGAATCAGTTACCCCTGCACCTCCAAACACCTCTCCATCCCCTCCAATGTACTCTTCAGGGGTGCCACAGCTTCTGCAATGGCCTTTGCATGATCCTCACGCATTTCGTTCCTCTGTTTATGGAATTCCTCCTTGATAAAAGTCATCAGTTTCTGTATCTGGGGCTTTCCAGCTTACCCCTGCCCCGCCTGCCTGCTGGAAGAGGCTGTTGCTGCAGCACCAGACTGTTTCAGCTTTACAGTCAAATATCTCACTGCTTTCTGCCGGTTCTGGCAATCAGAAGGCATACCATAGCAGGGGTAAACAACTCCTCTAACATTCGCCTATGCCTTTTCATCAAATTTCCACCCGGATCTGCGTGCAAAGAGCCCTTTTCTGTGACTTTAAGCAGGAACAGCCCTGTATGTGACCACTCACTCCATGGTCACAACCGGGAGTCAGCGATTATTATTATTATTATTATGGTAGGGTGTGGCTATATTTGCTGCAGTAAAATGTTTAAATATCCTGGTTTAAAGACAGGCCAAGTGTAATTAAGAGATCGTAAAAGTTAGATCATTATTCTACGGGGACTTCCGGTGGCGGCAATGAGGAGCTAAGCCGCATATTCGGCAGCTCCCGCTGAGAATGGACTTTGGGGCTCTTTTCAGGGCCCCCAACGGAGCTGTGGCGGCAAATCCCAACGTGAGAAGAGGTCAGGAGTCGACCCCAACGGTCCTATGGTCCGGACCAGGAGTGGGGTAAGGAGAAAACCGGAGAAAGCACCCCTGAAAAAGCGGAGGAAGGAAGACAAAATGGCGGCCGGCGGAGGCCTTGAGGAGCTGAGGCAGTGGGCTCAGGAGCAGCAGGCGACTCTGCTGCGCTGCTTCCAGGAGCTTAAGTTGGAGCTGCTGGAGTCGCTGAAGGTAACCAACAGGGAGCTGATGGAGACCAGACAGCCCAGGGGGCTGCGATCCGGGTGCTGCAGCAGCAGGCCTCCGAAAGGGAGGATGAGGGCGTGGCCGTGGCGGGGAAGGTGGAGATGCACGAGACGCTCCATAAAAGATGGCAGGAGTGGTTCGAGGAGCTGGACAACCGGTCGAGGAGGAAGAATTTGCAGATCCTGGGCCTCACGGAGGGGCTGGAGGGGTCGGACCTGGCGGCCTATGTGGTGACAATGTTAAACTCGCTGATGGGGGCTAGGTCCTTCCAGGGGCCCCTGGAGTTAGAGGGGGCCCACAGAATTCTGGCTAGGAGGCCCAAGCCGATGGTGCGGTTCCATCGGTTCGTGGATCGTGAGTGTGTGCTCCGGTGGGCCAAGAAGGAGCGGAGCAGCAAGTGGGAGAACATGGAGGTGCGGATCTTCCAGGACTGGAGTGCGGAGGTGGCAAGGCGGAGGGCCGGGTTTAACCGGGCGAAGGCGGTGCTCCATAGACGGAGTGTGAAGTTCGGCATGTTGCAGCCGGCGCGTCTGTGGGTCACCTATAAGGATCGGCACCATTATTTTGTGTCCCCGGAGGAGGCGTGGGCCTTTGTTCAGGCCGCGAAATTGGACTCAAACTGAGGGTCTAAGATGGGGGAGGCTGTATAATATTGCATTTGTATTTGCTTGGTTTAATGTAGGATGTGGGTTGGCCTTAGGGTGGGTGGGGTGATGTCGATTTGTCTTTTTTGTATGGGTTTTTCTGCAGGGGTCGGGTGGATGGGTTCGGGCAGGGGGGTAACCGGGGAGTTCGGGGAGCTGGTGGGGGGGGGGGGACTGACAATGGGAGTAGCCATGGAGGAGGCGGGGCCCGGCAGGGCGAAAGCGCGGGCTTTCTGCGGGTTTCCCGCGCTGGGAGATGGTGGGGGTGGGGCCGGGGCTGAGAAGCGCGGGTCGTTGCTGGCTGTTTTCTTTTCCCGCGCAAGAGCCGGGGGGGGGGGGGGGGGGGGGGAGGACCCGCTGACGGGCATGATGGAGGAGGGGTAGTCCCACGTGGGGAGGAGTCGGAGGTAGGGCGGGAGTCGCCGGGGTCAGCAGAAGTTAGCTGGCTCACGGGAGTGCTATGGAGGGAGGGGCGCGGCTAGGAGGGGTCCTAGCCTTGGGGGGGGGGGGGGGGGTACCGGGTTGCTGCTGAAACGGTCAGGAAGGAGCTGGAGGACGCAGGGGGTGCTGGAGGGGGGGAGTTGCCGCCGTGGGAAACTGGCAGAGCGGGGGACGCTGGCCGGGGGTAGGAAAAGGATGGGGTATGGCTCGTCAGCAGGGGAGGGGGGCAGGGAGCCCTCTGATCCGGCTGCTAACCTGGAATGTGAGGGGGCTGAATGGGCGGGTCAAACGGGCCCGGGTATTTGCGCACCTGAAGGGGCTGAAGGCGGATGTGGCCATGCTCCAGGAGATACACCTGAGAGTGGCGGACCAGGTTCGGCTGAGGAAGGGGTGGGTGGGCCAAGTATTTCACTCAGGGCTGGATGAGAAGAGTAGGGGGGGTGGCGATCCTGGTGAGGAAGAAGGTGTCATTTGAGGCGTTAAATATGGTGGCTGACAGTGGCGGGAGATATGTGATGGTGAGTGGCAAGCTGCAGGGGGAGCGGGTGGTGCTGGTGAATGTAAACGCCCAAATTGGGACGATATGGGGTTTATGCGGTGTATGTTGGGCCGCATTCCGGACCTGGTGGTGGGGGGCCTGATCATGGGGGGGGACTTCAACACGGTACTGGATCCCCCATTGGATCGATCCAAGTCCCGGACGGGTAGGAGGCCGGCGGCGGCTAAGGTGCTGAGGGGATTTATGGACCAGATTGGGGGGGGGGGGGGGGGGGGTGGATCCCTGGAGGTTTGCGAGGCCTAGGGCCAGGGAATACTCGTTTTTCTCCCACGTACATAAGGCCTACTCGAGGATTGATTTTTTTGTCCTGAGTAGGGGGTTGGTTTCGAGGGTGGAGGATGTGGAATACTCCGCCATTGCCATTTCAGATCATGCCCCGCACTGGGTGGACCTCGGGCTGGGGGAAGGGAGGGACCAACGTCCGCTCTGGCGCATGGAGGTGGGGCTGTTGGCAGATGAGGAGGTGGCCGAGAGGGTTCGGGGGTGTATCGAGAGGTATCTTGAGGCCAATGACAACGGGGAAGTCCGAATGGGGACGGTCTGAAATTTTCCCTGAGGGGATCAGTACAAGGGTTTTTTAGGCGGTGGCAGCCTTTCCTGGACTTCCTGGCGGAACGGTAGGGAAATAGACTGGCAGCAGCAGCAGCAGCCCCGGGGGGGGGGGGGGGGGGGGGGGAGAGAGAGAGGGGGGGGGGGGGGTTTGGATCGGGGGGAGGGAGGTTTTTGTTCCCGTTCCAGTGTCTCCCCATCTTTATCCCGAAGGCCTTTTTTAGGAGGGTCAACAGGAGTATCACGGGATTTGTGTGGGCGCATGGGACTCCAAGGGTAAGAAGAGTGTTCCTGGAACGGGGCAGAGATAGGGGGGGGGGCTGGCATTGCCCAACCTCTGTGGGTACTATTGGGCTGCCAACACAGCGATGGTGCGTAAGTGGGTAATGGACGAGGAAGGGGCAGCATGGAAGAGGATGGAGGCGGCGTCATGTGTGGGCACGAGCCTGGAGGTGCTGGTAACGGCGCCGTTGCCGCTCCCTCCAACGAGGTATACCACGAGCCCGGTGGTGGCGGCTACCCTCAAAATTTGGGGGCAATGGAGACGGCACAGGGGAGAAGTGGGGGGCTCGATGGAGGCCCCGATACGGGGGAACCATCGGTTTGTCCCAGGGAGCATTGATGGCGGATTTCTGGGCTGGCACAGGGCAGGGGTTAGGAGGTTGAGGGACCTGTTTGTGGCGGGAACGTTCGCGAGCTTGGGGGAGTTAGAGGGGAAGTTTGGGCTCCCCCCGGGGAACATGTTTAGGTACACGCAGGTGAGGGCGTTTGCCAGGCAGCAGGTGGAGGGGTTCCCCTTGCTGCCCCCACAAGGGGTACGGGATAGGGTGCTCTCGGGGGTGTGGGTTGGAGGAGGGTGGATTTCGGACATATACCAGGTAATGCAGGAGGTGGACGAGGCCTCGGTGGAGGAACTGAAGAGTAAATGGGAAGAGGAGATGGGTGAGGAGATTGAGGAGGGGACGTGGGCGGATGCCCTGGAGAGAGTGAATTCCTCCTCTTCCTGTGCGAGGCTTAGCCTCATACAGTTCAAGGTGCTGCATAGGGCCCACATGACTGGGACGAGGATGAGTAGGTTTTTCGGGGGCGAGGACAGGTGTGCTAGGTGCTCGGGGAGCCCAGCGAACCACGCCCATATGTTTTGGACGTGCCCAGCGCTGGGGGAGTTTTGGGAGGGGGTAGCAAGGACGGTGTCGAGGGTGGTGGGATCCAGGGTCAAGCCAGGCTGGGGACTCGCAATTTTTGGGGTTGCAGTGGAGCCGGGAGTGCAGGAGGTGAAAGAGGCAGGTGTTCTGGCCTTTGCGTCCCTAGTAGCCCGGCGGAGGATTCTTCTTCAGTGGAACTGTGTACATGGGTCTGTGGCGGGTGCTATCTCTTTCCCTTTTGTTGCTGGGTGTTCTTTTGTTTTTTTGTTTTTCTTTTGTTTGTAGTTGCTTTTGAAGTTGGGTGGGAATTGTTCTTGGGGTGTTACCGCAGTTGTTTTGTTAATAGAGTTGAGTTGTTTATATTTTGTAAAAATTTCAATAAAAATTATTTTTACAAAAAAGATCATTATTCTCCAAGAAGAGGCTCTCATGGGTTTTTGTTATGATTTTTGGGGAGTAGATAATTGGAGATATTGGGAGTGAACTTCTAAGTGTGATAGTAAGTGGGAAATACCGACAGCTCCCCCGTGCTAAGTCTGGCAAGGCCATCACTGCTATAAAACATTAATTGGTTCATCGAACGAGGCCCCATGGGATTTACGCCGCAAATCATGGTTCACCAGCTGCTTTGCGCGGGACTACACTCGCCAGCCCCCCACTAACGAGTTACAGAAGCACTTAAAATTGCTCCTGCACAGCCAACCCCACTCCACTCGCAGCCATGCCGCCAGGGAAACCAGCCCCACGCTTTGGTGAGGCTGACCTGGGACGACTGTTGGACTCGGTGGAGGCCGGACGGGATGCCCTGTAAATCTGAAGGTTCAGGAGGGTCAGCCACAGGGCTGCCAACTCTGCCTGGAGGAATTGGCAGCGGGCATCAGCTTGGGGAGCATTACCAGGAGGACTGGCATCCAGTGTCACAAAAAGGTCAATGACCTCCACCGGGCCACGCGGGTAGGTTTGCACCAGAGTCTCTCTCTTCCCCCCCCCCCCCCCCCCCCCCCCCATACTCTCCTCCCATACTCCCTGAAAGGATCTTAGGATTGTGAAGTTTATTCAATTTCTGGTTACCGGTTGTTCTTGAGACATTGCTGAAACTCAGTAGAAATTCAAGTTAAAAACTTGTCAGGTGCAAATAAGAATTGTTTTATTTGAAGTTCATTGGTTACAACTTGAAAGTCATTTAAAAGGTAGTTTGTAGACAATTTGATTTTCTTCAAAGAATCACAGGAATTATCTTCTGAGACAATAGCCTGAACACAACTTTAAAAGTCAAAGTCTGAAGTCAAAGTCTGAAAATGAAATATGAATACAGAACTCTTTTCTAATTCTCTTCCTTTACTTTCTCTTTCTTCTCTCTCTCTTTGTCTCTTTCTGTTTCTCTTCTCTTTGTCTCTTTCTTTCTCTTTCTTTCTGTTTCTTTCCTTCTTTCTAAAATGGTGGCCAAATCATCCATGGATATACTATTTCATATCTGTCTTAAGCGATCCGATCACACCCCAATATAATCCTAATTGGTTTAAGTTAGACTCAAAACACATTTGATTTGATAACAAGCCGTCCATCTTCACGATGTAACGTTACTTCCAATTGTTGCTTGTCTGCAACAATGGAGACGTTATGTCATCTCATCATGGCATAATTCCGAAAATATAATTGAAACTGTCTTTTAACACAGTCTAAAATGTTTCGGCTTGCATAAGTTATGGAATGTGGTTCAGGCTGTTATCACAAGTGGTCTGAAATCATAACAATAGAGCCTTTAATGCTTCCACCTCATTGCCATGGGATTCAGCCCTTGTCCTTGGAAAAATGTGATGTTTTTATCAGTGGTTCTGTGTTTTCCAAACTCATGACTGAGTTTGGAAATTGTATGTTTCTTTCATTTTAAAACTGGGAATTAATATTTATGCTTTAAACAGCTTTTTACCTATATTAAGTGTATTTAAAATACCTGACTTCTACACTCCCCCTCAATAATCCCCGGCAATACTTCCCATTCCCCCCTCCATATGGCCTGTCCACCCAAGCCCCTCCCACAAACCCTAAGCTCCCACCTCTCGAGTAACTACACCTGTGGCTAATGATACCAGACGTTGGCCCATAACCTACGGGAGAGGGCCCAGACTGGTGATGGAGAGCCGGACATCAGAGTCTTCACCCCCAATGAGGTACGGTCCCTGGGGGTTATGGGGGTGTCTGAGGGCAGATCGGCCACCAACATGGAGGTGGACAGACGGCCCAGAGGTGAGGATCCACAGCCAACACCCAGATGAACTGTCAAACATCTGTTGTTACGACTGACCCATCCCTCCCACTGACAGGTCCATTTTCCCGCAGGACCTCCAGCCGACAGCAGCAGCCAAACCGGGTGGCGCCAGCAAAGCGTGGCACCAGGGCCAACACTGCTCGGGTGTGGATTCCAGTGAAGAGCTTGGTGCATGACATCAGCAGCATGAGTGGAGGTGATGCAGTCGGTAATGGCCATGGCTGAGGGCCTCGGTAGAATGCCCGACTTGCTGGGAATGTGACCCAGTACCAGGCGGACATTGATGAAGTGCTGCGGGATATGTCCCCATCTCAGATGGGAATGGCCGAGGCACTGTGGAACTTGTTCCAATCACAGGTGGGCATTGCCGGGGCACTGCAGAGCACACCCCAGTGACTGAGAGCATCGCCGAGAGTGTCAAAATCATGCTGCAGGCATTGGGGAGCCGCCAGGGATGGTAGAGCCAGAGGATGCAGGGGTAGCCGGGGCTCAAACCAGTTGCCCCTCCGTCCTAAGGTGAACTCCACAGCTATACAGGCACAGACAGGGAGGAGAGGACACCTGATGCCAACCCGGACCTATCCCATGAAGTGGAGGCAATCAGCGAGTGAAGGTGAGGATGATGGCCTCCCTGGCCTTGCTGGATTCTCGCTGCTGCCACCTTTCCCCCATCCTCCGGTTGGTCCTGTGGGTCTCCCTAGGTTCTTCCTCTAGCCCCTCCTCCGTCTCCTCGGTGACTACATATTCCACCCTTCCACTTCCAGAATATCATCCCACTGCTGTACTAAGATGCACAGAGCACAGCAGACCACAACAAAGCAGGAAACCCTCTTGGAGGTGTACTGGAGTGCACCGCCAGAGTGGTCGAGACATCGGAACCGCACTTTGAGCAGTCTGATGCACCGCTCAATGACAACCCGGCTGGCCTCATTGTATCGTTCTCCACATCAGTCACCAACTTCTGTACTGCCGTCATTAACCAGGTCCTGACCCAAGAGCCAACCAGCAATCCTGGGGTGGTTCTCAAAGAGGCTGGGGATGTCCAACTGCCCGAGGATGAAGCTGTCATGCGCACTCCCTGGGAAGCATGCATACATGTGCATGATCTTCATGATGTGGTTGCCCACGAGGTGGAACCCCTTCTTGTTGACCCCATTGACCGGCCGGAGTAACGGAGAATCCCGCTGGCGGGTGGGGCAGATATATGGCACGGCGGGGAGGAGAATCCAGCTGCTGGTCTGTTTGTATCTCTGGCCCTCTCTACCTTCTTACAAAATGACCCATCTTCAGTTCTTCACGCAGTCCTATTGCTTGCCTGCTGGCAGCTACAACATGGAGGAATCTCACCTCTATGATTTTGCACCCAAAGCACAGACGTGCCGGATGGGTGACCTTCTCCCTGCCGCTGCCTCAGGCGGAAAGACTCATCGTTCATATTTAAAGGCCGGTCGCGGCCGGCAGTCTTTTTTTTAAACTTTGAAACTTTATTTCTAATACCTAACTTTTCCAAATGTATGACTTTTTACTGCTAAAAATTAAAGCAACTTCAATTGAATATGTATATCCTTACATTTACACACAAACTTTGTTTTAAATATATTCCCATTTCTTTAGAAATTTAACCAATTAGAGAAAAAAGTACAATCTTGATTTTACTTTACAAACTCCGACTTTAGGGGAGGTTTGTAACTTGCCAAACACACACAATGTCACACTATTTCTTATTGGTTCCACTGCATTGCACTATCCAAACGTCCAAGTCACCTCCTGCTCCATTCTCACCAAAAGCACTTACTTTCCAGAGAATGTGACATAAAGTGATCCCCTATTGACTGGCCTCGTTTAATCAAACAAATTTTGTCCAAACGAACAAGTGTCTAAAAAGAGGTTAGGTGGGGTAACTGGGTTTATGGGAATAGGGTGGAGGTGTGGGCTTAAATAGGTGCTCTTTCCAGGAGCCGGTGCAGACTCGATTGGCCGAAAGGCCTCCTTCTGCACTGTAAATTCCATCTATGAACCTTATCAGTATTCCTACAAACCTGGCCTGGCTTCCTCTCACTGTATCCACCCCAGTCACAGACCACTTTCTGACCAGTGCTTACCGTTGTGGGAGTGCAAACGGACGTTTGCTGACTGTTGAACGGATTGACCAAGTAGCCGCAGGCTGCATACCGCCGATCGGTGACGGGGGACGGTCCGAGCAGCGCGCAAAGGACGAGCAATAGAGTGGAGCTCCAAGCTGGGGCCACCACTGTTAGCATCACGTCCTCGTGGACGCTCGTCAGCCCCAATCCCCCCCCTCCACTGCACTGAGCGCGGTGACCAGCACACAGCCCAGCCTTGTGCCGCCTGCCCCCTCAAACGCCGCAACCAATCGGGACTGCCCGCGGCCGGCATTCTTAAAAGCCGGTCGCGGCAGTTGGGAACTTCTTCCCGCGATCGGGAACGCCACAACTGATTGCTCCACGACCCTCCCGCGACCCACCTGCAGGTCCCGATCCTGAGTTTGAAAACCCCTGATGTAGGGCACTCCCAGACAGCTGGTGAGCGTAAGGTGGCAGCATGGCATCTGTTAGCCCTGGACCTGGGACATCCTGTCAATGGTGGAGAATCCTGCTGCCTGGGCACCTTCTGGGCCTGGGTCCATGTCAAAGTTTATATAGTTTGTTGCCCAGGCCAACAGGACGTCCTATTGGGATGCTAGGCGATAAACCCCGCATGCTTCATGGCACGCCTACCCACGGGGATCCACTTGGGAAATGCGAGGTGCTCACTACTACGGTTGTCAATTCCCAATTGGCAATAGTCTTCAGCCGCATGGACAGAGGCCTCTGCGGTTAGTGGGAGGTATGGGCGGTTGGCGGGCAAGACAAGCAGGGGCTAGTGTTGGCATGGCTGACTCAGAGGCGATTAAAGCCCCCTCCCAGCCAAAACTATGGGCAGCACCCCCTGCTCCGCCCCCAACCCCCCATGGTGGTCCACCCCAACCGAGGTTGGTCCCCAGTTGACCCCCATCCTCCCGAGCGCTGAGGCTGCAACCCCAGTGCCACTGAGCTCTTTGCCTGTGAGCGAAGATTGCTTCTCACCTCCTCGGGTCCCTCAGAAGCCCTTCCGCCAGCACTAATCAGCAGCTGCATGACCACTTGCTGGGGAGGCCATTAGATAGGAGCTCGCTCCCGTTAATTATATGGAGATTGGGCTTAAGCGATGGTTATTGGTTTCTCGCTATGCTAAGGTGCGATCTGGATTTCGGCAAGGGGTGCAGGCCGGTTAGATTTAAAGAGATCGGCACCCGGCACGGTTCTCAATTTTGGCTTCTCCGCGATTAAATGCCCTGATCTTGCTGTTGCTTAACAGCAATACGGCCACTAAATTGAGCTCGTTGCGTTTAAACTTAAGTAATTAGGTCATGGGGTTTAAGTGGGATAAAGCTGATGTAGTAATGAGTGGAACCAGGTCTGTGGCAGTCAATTTTGGAAGCTGTGAACTGTTCAGCAGCATTTGGCAAAAGGTTAAGCAGTAGTCCGACTACTCGGACAGAACTTCTCTCTCTCTCCAAGCAGCATTTCCAAGAAATCTCTATTCTAGACAACAAGTAATTCTGTGTTTACTAACTTTATTTAAAATTGTTTTTTGACCCGTGATGGATTTTGCTTGACTGGAAATGGAGAAGGCATCAGTTAGGAGTTGAAGTGTTGCATCTTATTGTTGAACAATTGACAGTTGAACAATGCTTAACTGATAGTAATAAGCTATAATTCTGTGATAAGGTAGTTTAATGCAGTGTTGTTAAGTTTGTTTTAATATACCATATCCCTATTTGAGTGTGGGATCTCTCATGGAGCAAAGAATCCTTCCCTCACATTGTACAAATTAAATTACGTATTGGGGTTTATGTCCACGAGGGGCTTTTCACAATAACGTCATTGCAATGTTGATGTAAGCCTACTTGTGACAATAAAGATGATTTCTTATTTTTATTTTACCCTGGTAAATGTTGGGGTCTGGTCTGGGATGGTGGTACATCACTGACCCATTATTGAAGTAAGAAGATGGACATCCAAAGGATTTGCCGCAACATTGAGACTGGATGATGGACCTCCTTCAGAACACCACATCTGGAAGATCCAGCTGAACATCCCCCAACCCACTGTAGTGGTGCTCCATGGTCCTGTGTGGGTGGTGGCCTCCATCCTGAATCTAGCCCCAGGCATTGTTCAGGTGAATCCCAACATCTGCATGCCATGTGTTCCAAATGCGTGCCAGTATGCGGTCAATTCCCACCCCACTTGACCCAGAGTAATAACACAATTGAATAAACCAATAATTATTGGAAAATACCCAAAGTTTTGTCCCAATAGTTACAGTCTGCGGGTTTGTAAATTTGAACAATTACTTTTTATTTATAAAAATAACTACAGTATTATGAACTATGAGCAGCAAATACAACTGGTTAACTGTTATTATTCCTAATCTCCCCCACACACACCCACCCACACCCCCACACACACCCCCCCCCCTCCCCTCAGGGATGGCGAAAAGTCAAGGTTCCGCTGTCTTAAAGCTAGCAACATCATATACTACGTTGCACTTCTTGAATTCCTCCTTCTATCTGCTACTTGACTTAAAGATACATGTCCATTAAGCATCCATGGATCAAAAATAATGGCAAAAAAAGGGGAAATAAGAGAATCAGCAGGAAGGACCCTTACACGTGTTTCACGCTCGCTTGTTTTCCCGCTAGCATCCAAGACAATTGGGTATTTGGAGGGGGCAGCCGGGGAGGTCAGACCTGCATTTGTATCCCATTAGCAGGATGTAAATGGGTTTAATTCCAGCCTCCAGTGGGGTTCCTGATCTACCATGGTAGGCAGCAGAAAATCCTGCAGTAAACCCACTGTGGCATAAAACAGATTTCTGGCCTCCCGCTGACCTCTTTCCTCCCTGCTCACTGTTAAACCCACCACTAGGCAGAATAGAGCCTTGCAAGTCTGAAACAGCCTGCAGATTTCAGTTAAGCACCGCCCGAGTGAAATCAAGATGTTACAGCATGTATTTTGCCAAAGTCAAAATAGAAATGCTCCTTGAAGATCCTGGCGGATGTTGCCTCCTGTTGATATGGGTTTTGTTCTCCACTTTCTTTTCCTTCAGTGCAGCTTATTCTCCCGTTGCCTCTCGTCATGCTGCAGGCCCAAGGAGGTAAAAACTCCCACACTCATGAGGGGGGAGAGCAAGCGGTCTGAGCAGAATTAGTGAAGCGAGAACCAATGCCTTCATTTTATGCCACACCACACCCTCTAAAATAGCTGCAAAACAAAACACCTCTTGCTCGGTAACTGCCAATAGAACCAAGTGGTTGATAATCCCTCCTTCCTTTTGCTAAATGCATATTCAAGTCTTGACAGTGCATGTTAGTTGAAGCATTCAGATTGAAAATGGCATACTAAATTCGAATCAGCATTACATGCTGAATATCGACTTTACATATTTTCTGTGCCTCTGCCAGTAACTTGCCTGAACTGCCATCTGCCATGGTCTGCACCACACACGTGCGTGTACAGCACAGGCACACTTTTGGACCAAACCTGCACAAGGTAGCACCCAAAAGATCAGTATCGTGTGGACAAATTTGCAGTTGTGCCATTATACACCAAGAAATGTTTGTCCTCAAGAAAGAGGTGTAATTGTGGAGCATTATGGAATCGTAGAAACCCTCCAGTGCAGAAGACCATTCAGCCCACCGAGTCTGCACTGACTCTGAAAGAGCACCCTACCTTGGCCTATCTTATTCACATACCTTTTGGACACTAATGGGGAAATTTAGCATGGCTAATCCTCCTAACCTGCACACCTTTGGACTGAGCACCCGGAAGAAACCCATGCAGACACAGGGAGAATGCGCAAACTCCACAGGGTCATCCAAGGCTGGAATTGAACCTGGGTCCCTCATGCTGAGGCAGCAGTGCCAACCACTGTGCCAACCTTAGTTTTGCAAGAAAATGAACTAATATTCCATATCCTCAATTTACATTTAATTGCATGTGGCACTACATACGAAAGTATTACTGTAGATGTCCGTAACAATCAGTCTTTCATTTTGTTGTAGTCTTGATCTCTAAATCCTTAATGCTATATAAATGCATATTCTTTGCCTCCTTCCCTTATAATCAAGACCAATCATATTCCTGTAAGTATGTGAGGGATGGCGGAGGGACATATTTTATTTACATTGTCAGAACTAAAGAGAGGGAGGTTCTGACAAAGAGCTGAACCGACTTGAAATGTCAAATCTGCTTGCTCTCCTTACAGATGCTGCCAGATTTTTCCAGCATTCTTTATTCTTGTTTCAGTCAGATTCCAGTATCTGGAGTACTTTTCTTATTTTATTTTTAGTTAAAGTTCACAGTGATATTACTCACCATCATACAACAGAAGTACAAATAGAGTCCTAAATCAGAGGAATAGTTAAAATAAAGATGTGATGTTAGACCAGAAAGGAATGTACCACATTTACTGTTGGGATGGATTCCCAGGGCAGAAGCAACTGCATTATATGTTATATTTATATTCAATATACACAGTTTGCTATCACACTAAGAATGTCTACATCCCACCCCAGGTAGAAGTGAGGAAGGCGCTGGACGAACTGTACACAGTCATAAACAACTACGAAACAGAACACCCGGAGGCCTTGTTCATTGTGGCTGGAGACTTCAACAAGGCCAACCTAAAGAGTGTACTGCCAAAATTCCACCAGCACATCTCCTGTCCCACCAGGGGCGGCAACACTCTTGACCACTGCTACTCAAAAATCAAGGGTGCCTACCGTTCCAGCCCCCGACCGCATTTTGGGAAATCAGACCATAAGACTGTGCTCCTTCTCCCGGCTTACAAGCAGAAACTCAAGCGGGAGAATCCAGCTAAGAAGGTTGTGCAGTGCTGGTCCGAGGAGACAGAAGAGCTCTTACGTGACTGCTCAGAGACAGTGGACTGGTACATATTTAAGAACTCAGCGACTAACTTAAATGAGTATGCCACCACCGTCACAGACTTCATCAGCAAATGTGTGGACGACTGCGTGCCAAAGAGAGCAGTACATGCGTTTCCCAACCGGAAACCATGGCTCAACCGCGAGATTGACTCCCTACTGAAGGACAGATCTGAGGCGTTCAAGGCAGACGACCCTGTCCTATACAAGAAATCCAGGTATGACCTCTGCAAAGCCATCCGAGATGCCAAGAGAGAATATCAAACTAAGCTAGTCACAGACTCTCGGCGGTTGTGGCAAGGACTAAACAACATAACGGGCTACAAAGCAAAGCCGAGCAGCATCTTTGGCAGCAGCGCACCCCTCCCCGATGAATTTAATGCATTCTATGCTTGGTTTGAGCAGGTAACCAACAATCCGCTGTCGAGTGGCCCAGCAGCCCATAATTCACCCATACCCACTATCACAGCTTCGGAAGTCAGATCAGCCTTCCTGAAAGTGAACCCGCGGAAGGCGACGGGCCCAGACAGGATCCCTGGTCGTTCACTCAGAGCCTGCGCAGACCAGCTGGCAGAGGTATGCACAGACATCTTTAACCTGTCCCTACTCCACTCCGAGGTCCCCACCTGCTTCAAGAAGACCACCATCATACCGGTACCAAAGAAGAACCAGGCAACGTGCCTCAATGACTACCGCCCGGTGGCCCTGACGTCAGTTGTAATGAAGTGCTTTGAGAGGCTGATCGTGAAGCGCATCACCTCCATACTCCCAGAACGTCTTGACCCACTTCAATTCGCATACCGTCGCAACCGGTCCACATCAGACGCCATTTCCCTGGCCCTACACTCATCCCTAGAGCATCTCAAAAACAAGGACTCCTACATCAGACTCCTCTATTTATTGACTACAGCTCCACCTTCAAAACCATAATCCCCACCAAGCTCATATCAAAGCTCCAAAATCTAGGACTTTGCTCTCCACTCTGCAACTGGATCCTCAATTTTCTGACCAACAGACCACAATCAGTAAGATTCAACACCAACACCTCCTCCACAATAGTCCTCAATACCGATGCCCCGCAAGGCTGTGTACTTAGCCCCCTACTCTACTCCCTGTACACATGCGACTGCGTGGCAAAACTTGGTTCCAACTCCATCTACAAGTTTGCTGACGATATGACCATAGTGGGCCGGATCTCGAATAATGACGAGTCAGAGTACAGGAGGGAGTTAAGAGAACCTGGTGGAGTGGTGTAATGACAATGCCAGCAAAACTAAAGAGCTGGTCATTGACTTCAGGAAGCAAAGTACTGTACACACCCGTCAGCATCAACAGGGCCGAGGTGGAGATGGTTAGCAGTTTCAAATTCCTAGGGGTGCACATCACCAAAAATCTGTCCTGGTCCACTCACGTCGACGCTACCACCAAGAAAGCACAACAGCGCCTATACTTCCTCAGGAAACTAAGGAAATTCGGCATGCCCACATTAACCCTTACCAACTTTTACAGATGCACCAGAGAAAGCGTCCTATTGGGCTGCATCACAGCCTGGTATGGCAACTGCTTGGCCCAGGACCGCAAGGAACTTCAAAGAGTCGTGAATACCGCCCAGTCGATCAAGCTAACCTGTCTCCCATCCACGGACTCCATCTACACCTCCGCTGCCTGGGAAAGCGGGCAGCATAATCAAGGATCCCTCCCACCCGGCTTACTCACTTTTCCAACTTCTTCCATCGGGCAGGAGATACAGAAGTCTGAGAACATGCACAAACACTCAAAAACAGCTTCTTCCCCACTGTCACCAGACTCCTAAATGACCCTCTTATTGACTGACCTCATTAACACTACTCCCTGTATGCTTCATCCGATGCCAATACTTATGTAGTTACATTGTATATCTTGTGTTACCCTATTATGTATTTTCTTGAATTTTGTTTAATTCCCTTTTCTTCCCATGTACCGAATGATCTGTTGAGCTGCTTGCAGAAAAATACTTTTCACTGTACCTCGGAACACGTGACAATAAACAAATCCAATCCAATCCAAGAATATAAAAATCCTAACCAAAATGGAGGATAATAAGTTGCAGGGGCATCATGGGTTTACTTAGCCACATTCTTACAGCAGGTCAGTTTACACTGCCACACACAATGATTCATCAGCAGCGAGACTGGATCAAACCAACACAATGACCCATTGGGTCCATATGTAATCTATAATCTGTACAATTGGCTCGTGTCCAGCCGAAGTGGGCTGAGGAACTGTTCGAAAGTGCTAAATATCGATGATTTGCCTTTGTTCAGGGAAGAAATGGGATGTTGTGCCCAGTGGCTTGCTTCCCGCTGGCGTATTCAATAAACTGTTTGACCTTTGGAGCAGACCCGAGTATGGAGTGATTCTTTCAGGATTCTTTCCTGCTAACATCTACTACATGTAACAAAGGGTTCAGCGCCACCCTTTAAATAAAACACATTACACTTTACAATATAAACATTTATTGTAATGTCATTTTATTTTTGATGAGCTTGAAGACAATGGCAAATATCCACATTATATTGAACAATTAACTGGAGAAGCCTTGCATTTTACACATTATAAAATTCAATTCGTCCTAAAAAATACAAATCAATATTTGCAGTGATAATAAAAAGGTTACAATATCCACACTACATCCTGCATATTCTGATAGCACTCACGACACTAGACAGTGTGATATTATTATCCATTCTTTTCACAAAGTAGTGCTAGAAACCATCATTCTAACATGTTTCAAGTTCAAATTTGTCATAAGTTTTAAATGATTAGCACCCTTATGGCTAGTCCAATATTGTTTAGGTAGCTTCTTAGAATGGATAAATATACCGTTAATTCAAAAGTGGGATGATTTTTTATTTAGAAACAACAGTTCCATTTTTAATGGCTATAGTATTGACATGAGGCATAGGATTCAGCCCAAACTACAGTGATCAAACCAAATTCTTTGTACTGTGGCAAGAGACCAAGGTGAAGCAAGTTCAGTGATTTGTCATGGAATAAGCTTTCTGCCTGCTCTCTCTTCCTACCCATGGGTTAGTTAACTGATCCGAGGTGACTAGAGGTACATGGCAACTTTGGAATGCAGCAAAGACGAGCGAGCAATTCTGCATATCCACCTCTTTGCTATCTGCCAGTGGATATGCCCATGAAGTAACCACACAGGTGGGCAGGTGAAAATACATAGGTATATATGAAAGCAACATAAATAGCAGGCAACAGTTTTTAAATGCTGAGATGTTATATTGTTAGGATGTGGCACCCAGAGGAGAAGAGTGGGAATAGCAGAACACAAAGGAAGATTGCTTTCAGGACAGCCATTTCCAGGCATCAGGCAAATTTAAAATACATTCAGTGGTCACCAGCAGCTGTTTCCTTATCCTTGATACCCACATATCAAGTTTCTGCCCCAGATTAGATAAACCTCCTGGGAAAGACAAGTAAGCCTACTGGGAAAGGTTAACCAGAGTCCTTGGGATAAGGGATAGCCAGACCCTGGCTGTAATGCACCCAATCAAGGGCAGCAAGTACAGGCTTCTGTGATGAATTCATAAGTTCACTTGTGTGTGTGCCAATTCAGTAATTGGCCCTAGTATTCCTCCAATTAACACTGCTGTCTCACAGCACCAGGGACTCGGGTTTGATTCAGACCGTGGGTGACTGTGTGGAGTTTCCTCCGGGTGCTCCGGTTCCTCCTATAGTCCACAGATATGCTAGCGAAGTGGACTGGCCGTTCTGAATGGCCTTAGTGTCCAAAGGCTAGGTGGCGTTAAGGGGAAAGCGCAGGAGAGTGGGCTGAGATTTGGTGCTCTTTCAGAGGGTCGTTGCAGATTTGATGGTCTGAATGGCCCCCATTCTGCACTGTAGGGATTCAATGAAATTGGGATAAGGCACATTATGGGGAGGCACAAAGGCAACTTACAATTTGTGAACTACTAGACTTGAATGCTCAACAGTGTACTATTTCTCAGCAGAGACAAAAGGGCCAAAGTAACAGGAACAGGACCATACTGCCTCTCGAGCTTCCTCACTATCATTACAACAATGGCGGACTTTCTACCGAAATTCCACTTTCCTGTCCACCTCTTTTATCCCTCGATTACCTGAGAAAACCAAATCTAAGTCAGTCTTGAATATACTCAACCATGGTACATCCATACATTCTGGGGTTGATAATTCCAAAGATTCACAACTCTGGCTGATGAAATTGATCATCTTAAATGATCAACCCCTTATAATGAAGTTCTGCCAGTGTTCTGAATTCCCCAGTCGGGGGAAACAGCCTCTCAGTCTCAAATCTGATCTGTCAAGTGCCTTCAGTATCATGTAGCTTTAAACAAGATCACCTCGAATTCTTCTAAACTCCTATGAAACAGGTCCAATTTACTCTGCTTCTAATCCCAGGGACTGATCAAGTGAACATTCACTGTACTATCTTGTTTGCAACTTTATCCTTCTTTAGATATTGAGACAAAACATCTAAACAGTACTCCAGGTGAGTGCTAAATCGCTGGCTTTGAAAGCAGACCAAGGCAGGCCAGCAGCACAGTTCAATTCCCGTACCAGCCTCCCCGAACAGGTGCCGGAATGTGGCGACTAGGGGTTTTTCACAGTAACTTAATTTGAAGCTTACTTGTGACAATAAGCAGTTTTCATTTCATTTCATTTCGCCAAAGCCCTAAACAACTGTATCAAGACTTCTTTATTCTGGTACTACCACCTCTTGTAACAAAAACCAAAATATCATTTGCTTCCTAATTGCTGGCTGTACTTACCTCCTAATTTTATGTCTGAGCATCAGCATTTAAAAGTTTCACAGCTCTTTAGAAAATATTTTTTTCTATTCTTACCTGACAAAGTGAATAACATCACTTTTCCACATTATGTTTACTTTGTTGCCCATTGACTTAAACTGTCTATTTGCAGCCTGTCTGTCCTCGCAGCTTATATTCCCATCTAGCTTTCTATTGTCAACAAACTTAAGACACGTTACTCTTGGTTTCTTTGTCCAAGTTATTAACAGCCGAGGCCTCAGCAGGAATTCTTGCTACACTCAAGTCAAAGCCTGCCAACATGGTCCATTTATCTCTACTTCCTGTCAGTTAACTAATCCTTCATTCATAACAATGTATTGCCCTGAACTCCATGAGCCTTTACCTAGCCTATCAACCTTTTGTGTGGCATCTTATCGAATGTCTTTTGGAAATCCAAGTGTATCTACCGGTTCCCATTTAGCTAGTCTATTAGTTACATACCCAAACACGATTTCCCTTTTTTTTTGGATCATTCTAGGATTTTCTACATGCATTGCTAAGATTTCCATAGTAATAGATTCCAGTATTTTTCCCAATGACTGATGTCAAGTTAACTGGATTTGCATGCGCAAAATTTCCCTGTGCCACGAGCTGCATTCTAACTGTCAGAACACAATTGTGGCCGAGGCAAGGAGGGCTCAACTTTGCACCATGAGGTATTCTGCGATCTGCAGCAGTGTAAGAATTACAACTAGAATTAGATTTAAAACAGTTTGTCCAATATATATTAATTTTGCATAAAGCAGTCTATGAATTGCTGCATAAAACATGGGAAATCACATTATAAAAATACAGTAGGCCATATGGAGAAGGAAGACTTTCCAGACATTACACATCCATGGTGAGAACACCCTTCCTCTAACTGCGGTTAAAACTGCATTGTTGCTAAGGAATGTAAATACCCTGTGGGTATCAGTACATCTTTGTGCAAAGAGGCAATGGGAATAAAACTGCATACCCAGCAAATAACAAAGTTACTTATTGGATTTCATCAGAACAAATGAACATACAGCAGAGCTCACCAACACGGAACATTGACATTTCTCTCACCATAGGAGTTGTCTAATATGGTGAGTATTGCCAAGACTTTCTCTATTTCAGATTTACAGTATTTTCAGTATGTTAAATTTGTTTTACAGAAGCAGTTTGCTCTCAGTTTAAAAACAAGTTTCCTTCAAGATGACAAAGATAAATCATGAATAGCTGGTCAATTCCCTTAAAGGTGGAATAGCAGATACCAACACCAAGAAATTCTTCATTTATAAAACTGCATTCGACAAAAAGTTCTCTCAAGCTACAGAGAATCAAAGGAACGTTATGTACCTTCATATTTTGAAGGCAACAAGCCACACTACCATAACTTTATTAACATAGAACATACAGTGCGGGAGGAGGCCATTCGGCCCATCAAGTCTGCACCGACCCACTTAAGCCCTCACTTCCACCCTATCCCCGTAACCCAATAACCCCTCCTAACCTTTTTGGACACTCAGGGCAATTTAGCATGGCCAATCCACCTAACATGCACATCTTTGGACTGTGGGAGGAAACCGGCGCACCCGGAGGAAGCCCACACACACGGGGAGAACGTGAAGACTCCGCACAGACAGTGACCCAGCGGGGAATCGAACCTGGGACCCTGGCGCTGTGAAGCCACAGTGCTATCCACTTGTGCTACCGTGCTGCCCAAATGTGAATTTTGAATGTGAAAGAAATGTAGAATGCTGTATATTGCCATGAATAAAACCAGAATGCACAGAAACAAGAAGTCCAGAGGAGGTGTTTTGTACTGTATGTCTTGCTAAACTTGCCATACATTGCAAGCCAGTGCAATATGGGACTGCAGAATCCATGTTGTTAGCTTGGTTGCTCCATCACTTCAGCACCCAAACTAACTAACAACATGGATTCTACGATCCCATAATCACTGGCTTACAATATACGGCAAGCCCAGCAAGGCACAGTACATAACTGGGAGGGCAAAATCATTCAGCACATCAATTTCCATGCATGATGATGCGATTATGGATTTCTCTCCAAAGCACCTGATAACCTTCACTTTTGTAAGCTCATTTTCTTTACCCCACATCCTTTGAAACCCTTTGTTCCATTTATCAACATGCCAATCCAGAGCATTTGTAGAACATACTGACAGACCCAATTAAGTATCTTTGTTGGTAGTTTCTTCTACATATCTATAATCCTATGATTTTTGCACTTCTCTCCCTATGTTCGTTTTCCAAATTATTTAATATTCATTTCATCAATATTTTGCAGTAACAAAAATGATCAGTTACTTATTAGAAGCATTTATTTCCCTCAGGTGCTCATCAATATTCACATCATCAGCCCCCAGCTTTGGCAGATAAATTGAAAATGGAGACATCTTAATAAAATATATCAGCTCCAAGCTGGACATTCTACTCAAGCTCTATGGGGTTATACTAAGACCCAACATTTTCTTTTTTGCTAAGCTAAATTAGTCATTTAAAATCCTCTCAGCAGCTTATAAAGCTCAGGTTGGTCACTTACTGCCAGATAAGAAAAATCCCATCAGCTGAACCTGTTAAAGTGAAAACATCAAAACCACAAAGCAGCAGTGTTTTTGCTTCTAAAAGTTCTGAGGATATTCCAAACTATTTTACAAAAAGTTATCCCATCTCATGCAAATATATCTCAGCGCCTCATATAATCAGAATGTAAAGTCTGGGGTAGAAGTGAAGTGCCTGGTATGTCACAGCGACTCGGTTTTTCGTACTGGTAAATTGAAGGATTGTCACAAACCTTAGAAAGCAAAGAATTGCTCAAATCATCAGGTTCGACACTATCAGGTTCATGTGCCTCCTGGTCAAACATATTTTCATTTGAAAAGTCTACAAAGCAACAGTCTTGGTCTTGGATTTGGATAGACCACAATGGGACATCAGAAACATTGTTTGCAGAAGCTGAACTGCTCTTTCTGCTGTGGATTGTCTCTGTCTGGCTTGCGGTCTCAGCACTGGGGAAATCATTTTGTATCATGTCTATTGGAGCCAGCTGACAGTCACCGAGATTAGTTAGAAGGTGTCCAGGTACTGAGTCACATAGTCGATCATCACAAGACATTGTGCTGGCTTCATCTGTTCCTACTTTAGAAAATACACTGCAACTCTGAGCACTGTTCTGCACAGGTACAGTTAATGAATTCTGCTCATAGCCGGCTTCCTCAAAACAATTCATTAGTTCCTCTTCACTGTCTTCTTCAATGTTTTCAATTTTCTTTTCTTTGAAATGAACAGGTTCCAAACTGCTGAGTTTTTCTTGCACATTATTACAATTGTAGACAGGGTGGATGTGTTTCAAATTATTCTGATGGGACAAAGTAATACATTCAATTTAAGTGTTCAAATTACATAAAGGCTCTTAATTTTTTTCTACTTCACCTCAAGTTGGGGGACTAGAATGTGATCTAATTCAGCCGAATTTGTGGAAATGCACAGAAGCGGGAATCTTGGATTAGCCCCACCCTTCTTACTTGCAGCACGTTTAGGTCAATTGGAGCAACCTTATGATCAGCTGGCAAATGTGGTCAGGATCAATATAAAATTAGGAAAGATCATTGCTGTGCCCTTCTGGCTTGTCTAGTTACATGTCATACCACATGGTACACTCCATTGGGGAAATCCCTTATCCAAAATGCTTGGGGCCCAGTGTGTATCGGATTTCAGGATATACTGCGCACATGTGGTGCGCGTTGGGAATTGCGCATGTGCAATTATTGTTGGGAGCTGCGCATCACCCGGGAGTTTTGTGGGATTTCCCATCAGTGACATCACTTCGGCACTCGAAAAAAAGTGCAGATATTGGAATTTTTTGGTTTTCAGATAAAGGATGCTCAACCTGTACTCCCAACTGGGATTTCATGGAATGGCCTTGAGATACTGCTGAATCGTTACATTTTAAAATGTAGCCATTAAAAAGAAATTGATGATTTATTAAAGTTTATGACAATCAGTGTCATTTTGGTACAATGTATTAGCATGTACAAAATAGGATATTCAATTAGATAGCCTGAAAAACAAACGTTTTCACGTACAGAAAGTAATTCTGCTCAATAGTCTTACCCCTTGACGCAACAATCAATACAGTATCGTCCTGCTCGTGTGCCTTTGTAACATCAATCAGGTCACCTTCACAACTTCTCTCCCCACAAATTTTCTTGGCCTTTATAGAATTTAAATTTCCAGTACCTAGAAGCATCTTTATTGCATGCCTAACTAGTCTATGAAGGGAAAATATATTCTTCCCTCATTGGGACCATGCCAAAGAGGAGGTCTGACTAATGCCTTTCATAAACAGTACAATCTATATGTTGTACTTAAAATTCTAATGCAGCCCTTTACTTATTTTACTGTACTGATAGTTTCATGAATCTAGCTGCTATGTTTCCAACTCTTTAAAAATTATTTCATGGGATGAGGGCATTGCTGGCGAGGCAATCATTTATTGTGGATTCCTAATTGACCTTGAGAAGGTGGTGGCGCGCTGCCTTCTTGAAATGGTGCAGCCCATGTGTTGTAGGTACACCCACAGTTCTTGACTAGTACAGGTAACAGACGATGACCTGCGAGTGGGTATCTTTGCATCAGTCTTCATGGTGGAAGACACCAGTAGGATGTCAGAGCTCCAGGAGAATCAGGGGGCACAGGTGAGTGTAACGGCCAAAGGAGAAGGTTCTGGGGAAACCAAAAGGTCTGAAGGTGGATAAATCACCTGGACCGGGTGGACTACGCCCCAGGGTTCTAAAAGAGATAGCTGAGGAGATCGTGGGGGCATTGGCGGTGATCTTTCAGGAGTCACTAGAGGCAGGGAGGGTTCAGAGGACTGGAAAATGGCTAATGTAACACCCCTGTTTAAGAAGGGAGGGAGGCAGAAGACGGGAAATTATAGGATAGTTAGCCAGACTTCAGTTTTTAGATTTTAGAGTCCATTATTAAAGATGAGATTGCGGAGTACATGAAGGTGCATGATAAAATAGGACTGAGTCAGCACGGCTTTGTCAAGGGTAGGTCATGTCTGACAAATCTGTTTATGAGTTCTTTGAGGAAGTAGCAAGGAGATTAGATGAAGGAGGACCGGTGGACGTGATTTATTTAGATTTCCAGAAGGCCTTTGACAAGTATTGGATGGGATTTTTTTTTATTGTCACATGTATGGAGGTACAGTGAAAAGTATCGTTCTGCGTGCAGCTCAGACAGATCATTCTCTACGTGAAAAGTACATAATAGGGCAAACATAAAATACACAATGTAAATACAGAGACACAGGCATCGGGTGAAGCATACAGGAGTGTAGTACTACTCGGTAGAGAAGATGTGTGAAGAGATCAGATCAGTCCATAAGAGGATCGTTTAGGAGTTTGGTAACAGTGGGGAAGATACTGTTTTTGAATCAGTTAATGCATGTTCTCAGACTTTTGTATCTCCTACCTGATGGAAGAAGTTGGAAGACTGAGTAAGCCGGTTAAATAAGTTACGAGACAATGGTGTTAAGGGTAAGATCCTGGCATGGATAGGGGATTGGCTGACTGGCGGAAGGCAGAGAGTAGGGATAAAGGGCTCTTTTCAGGATGGCAGCCGGTGACTAGTGGTGTGCCTCAGGGGGTCAGCGCTGGGACCACAACTTTTCACAATACACATTAACGATCTGGAAGAACGAACTGAAGGCACTGTTGCTAAGTTTGCAGATGATACAAAGATCTGTAGAGGGACAGGTAGTATTGAGGGAACGGGGAGGGGGGGGGGGGGGGGGGGGGGAGAACTGGACAGGCTAGGAGAGTGGGCAAAAAAGTGGTAGATAAAAAATTGTGAAAAAGCATGAGATTATGCACTTTGGAAGGAGGAATGGAGGCATAGACTATTTTCTAAATGGGGAAATGCTTAGGAAATCAGAAGCAAAAAGGAACTTGAGTCCGTGTTCAAGATTCTCCTAAGGTTAACGTGCAGGTACAGTCGGCAGTTAGGAAGGCAAATGCAATGTTAGCATTCATGTCAAGAGGGCTAGAATACAAGAGCAGGGATGTACTTCTGAGGCTGTATAAGGCTCTGGTCAGACCCCATTTGGAGTATTGTGAGCAGTTTTGGGTCCCGTATGGAAGGAAGAATGTGCTGGCCATGTGAGGAACGGTTGAGGACTCTGGGTCTGTACTCGTTGGAATTTAGAAGGAGGGATCTTTTTTTTTTCTTTAAATATATCTTTATTTTCCTTTTTCACATTTTCTCCCAAATTTACACCCAACAATAAACAATAATCAGTAATGACTGTAATGTCAATCCCCATATCAATAACAACATTTCATTTCAATTTTCATTTTTTCAACAATCCCATCCTCCCACCAAATCCCAGACATTGGCCCGCATGTTAACATAAACGAATGACAAAAAGGAATCAGGAATCGCCCATAGTCACCATTAACACATACAGTCCCCCTCCCCGCAATCCTCCCAGCCCCCAACCATCCGTATGTTCGATGTGATCCAATACTCAAAAGTGCATAATGAATAACGCCCAGGAATTGTAGAACCGCCTCAGTTCAAATTTTACCTTTTCAAGCGTTGAGAATTCCAGCAGGTCCCCCCACCACGCCAGGGCACAGGGTGGAGAGGTTGATCTCACCCTAACAGGATTCACCTTCGGGAGATCAACGAGGCGAAGGCTACAACATCTGCCTCCACGCCCGTTTCCAACCCTGGTTGGTCCGATACCCCGATTATGGCCTCCCGAGCGCCTGGGTCCAGTTTCACGTGTACCACTTTAGAGATTACCCTAAACACCTCCTTCCAGTAATCCTCTAGCTTTGGACAGGACCAAAACATATGAACGTGGTTTGCGTGGCCACCTCCACAACGTTCACACACATCTTCTACCCTCTCAAAGTGCCGGTTCATCCTCACCCTTGTACGGTGTGCTCGACACACCACTTTCAGGTGTAACAGCCCCAACCTCGCACACGAGATGGAGGCGTTCACCCTCCGGAGCACCTCACACCAGAACCCCTCCTCCATACCCTCTCCTAATTCTTCCTCCCACTTTGCCTTGATCCCTTCTAGTGGCGCCTTCTCATCCTCCAAAATAGCCCCGTAAACCGCTGATACTACCCCCTTCTCCAGCCCCTCTGTCGTCAGCACCTCCTCCAGCAATGTGGAAGCCGACTCTACTGGGAAGCCCTGTATCTCCTTTCTGGCAGTCTCGGACCTGCATGTATCTAAATATTTCCCCCTGCTCTAGCCCATACTTTTCTCCCAGGTCCTTCAATCCCGCAATACGACCCCCAAGAAATAAATCTTTTAGTGTTCTAATTCCTTCTCCTCCCATCTCCGAAAATTTCCATCCCACTTCCCCAACTCAAATCGATGGTTCCCCGAATCGGCATTTCCCTTGACCCAGCCCCCAACCCGAAGTGCTGTTGAAACTGCCTCCAAATTCTCAACGAAGCTATTATTACCGGACTCCCGGAGCTTCTCCCTGGGGCCGTCGGGAGCGGCACTGTCGCTAGCGCCTTCAATCCCAACCCCCTACACAAACTCTCCTCCATTCTGACCCATTGGGAATCAACCCCTCTGACCCAGCTCCGTACCTTCTCCACATTTGCCGTCCAGTAATAATACATCAGACTCGGAACACCTAAACCTCCTGTCTGCCTTCGTCTCTGTAGTAGCACCTTTTGAATTCTGGCCACCTCCCTTCCCCATATGAACGAGGTAATCATCCCTTCAATCTCTCTAAAAAATGCCTTTGGCAGGAAAATCGGCAGGCATTGAAAAATAAACAGGAATCACGGCAGCACATTCAATTTAACCACATGTACCCGACCCGCCAATGACAGAGGGAGACCATCCCACCTTGCCAGATCAGCTTTCATTCTCTCCACCAAACTGGAAATGTTGTACCTATATTTTTTATAATATTCCAACGGAAACCCATCCGGCCCTGTCACTCTGAGCCAAAGGATTGAATTGCTAAAATTTTAAATCACACATTCTAAAGCTATTTCATTAAGCTCTTCCATTCAGTACTGAAAAACTATTGTTGCATGCAATGTTTCAATCTGACGATCCTTTTTTAAATCAGTTACTTACCAGAGCTTGTGGACCGTATTTGCTTAAGAAACCAAGGTATCCTCCTTTGTATAATACTACGATGACCGTGACCAAGCCAACTCCCAAGACGCACAAGAAAACTATTACTAGTGTTTGCGGTACTGCAAAAGAATGGGATATATGAGAAACATTCCTTTGTGCCAATTTTCCCCTCCCTTAGGACTCTCCAGATTAATTCTGAAGCAAATCCCATTTCTTTATTTAAACTCTGTATGGTCTTCATTTAAAATTTAAATGCGGTTAGACCTCTTTGCAAAAGCCCATTTAGGTTCTTTAATGCATACTAGCCGATACCTGAAGAAACACTAACATTAGCAGCTAAAAATTATGTAGGATATATAGCACAAAAGCAGGCCTTTTGACCCAATCAGGCTATGCTGGTGTTTGTGATCCACTTGAGCCTCCTCCAATCTTTTCATCTAAATCTACCATAACCATCTATTCCTTTCTCCCTCCGATGCTCATCTAGCTTCCCCATAAAAGCATCTAAACTATTCACTTCAACCATTCCCTTCGGTAACGTGTTCCACGTTCTTACCACTCTTTGGGTAAAGAAGTTTATTGCAAATGTCCCAGTGGGTTTCTTGGTGACTATGCTCACAAGGTATTCTTTTGTTCTTCATTTTTATATGTTAACAAGTTAAAGTACCAGACTTAGGAGCGTAATTATTGGCGACTACCAATGGTTGCATGTAAACTTGGGCAAAGTCATACTGTATGGGCATAGTAGTCTGGTTTTGTTGCAAAGCCAGGCCTGATCTGACAACCTAAATTGCACATGCAGGGATAGCAGTTTCGTTTTAGAAATGCAGATACATTGGATGAGCTCTAATGGGATTCTAGCTCAATATAGCTTTAACATTGTCATCGGCCAAGCACATACAACACATGCCATTAAAAGCATTAACAGGTGGATCTTTTTCATAGTTTCCTCCCTCAGGCTATCTCATTAGCATGTTCAGTGAATCACTCAGTCATAACATTTAGAAATATGTTAGATTAGGATTGTGTGGAATTAGCAACATTTTGGCTCCAATGATAGAAGAAAATAATCTGCTTAAATTCCTGCTCATCACTATCCAGCTAGTTTAACCTCAGTGGTGAGAAAACTACTAGAAACTTCCCGTCTGAGTGTAATCCATGCTTCTCCAAGTGAGATTATAATAAATTATAGCTAGCACAGATCTTTTTTTTTTTTTAAAGACACGTTGTGTCAGTCCTAACCTGTTGAGTTCTTTGAAGCATCAAGAGAAGTAAGGTTGTTCAGTGCAATGGTATATATGGACTTTTGAAAGGACTTTGAAGGATCACATAACTAACTTATTTGAAAAAAGGAAGCACGTGGGATCAAAAGGTCAGTGGTAAATTGGATGTTTAACTGGCTACGGGGTAGGAAGCAAAAGATGGTGGTGAACAGATATTTATTGGACTGGGTGTCAGGGTGAGTGTTAGGACACTTGTATCTGCATAAAGGGAGTGCAATTTTGAAATTGCAGATGATACTTGGCAACATAATGAATAAAATAGTAACTGACTTCAAAAGGACATTAGCTGGTGAACCGGGCACACACATGACAGATGCAATTAAATGTAGTCAATACTTGTCCCTCAAACATCAGTAATGAACAAAAAATTATGATATGGCTTTTTCTGGGAGCTTGCAAAGTGCAACTGACTGCCGCATTTCTTAAATTACAGCCAACGTAGTGACAATGTAAAAGTTATGGATGGCCCGAGGTGCTTAAAAAGTGCTAAAAATGCCAGGTACTATTTTCTTCCCTCACCTAGGGAGAAATATAAAGAGACAGTAGAATATAAACATCATTTTGAGGAGGGCGGGACATATTTACAAATTGATAGTTGATACGGTAGATAAAGAGCTTATGATATTTGGTTTTGTAAGTGGGGCATTAAATAGAAAAACGAGGAAGTCATGCTAGACCGTACCAATATCCAGTAAGGCTTCAGCTTGAGGAAAAGTGCAGAATTCTGGGCAACACGTTTCAGGAAGGATTTTGAGACTATGGAGGGGGCTCAGAGGAAGGGTTAAAGAATTTCAATAATATAAAGTCACTGGAGAAGCTGATGTTCTACTTGGTGCACAGAAAGCCACCGGGAGATTTCGTAGAAGTATTCAAAATTGTGGGTTTTCATTAGAGCAAGTGCAAAGAAAATGTTACCTTTGGCAAGTGGGTCAGTAACCAGAGGTCATAGGTTTAAAGTAAGTGGGAAAAGAATTTGAGGGGAAATGAGAATTTTTTCCCTGGGTTCAAACTTCAAAAGGGTGATGGAAGCAAATTCTCTAGGAATTTCCAAAATACATTTGGATACATATTTAATGGCTAATTTGTAGGGTTATGGCAAAATAACTGGGGTGTGAGACTATAATAATAAATATTAGTGTCAAATGTAGTGGCAAAAGTAGGCTTATATTAACACTGCAATGATGTTACTGTGAAAATCTCCTCGTCGCCATATTCTGGCACCTGTTCGGATACACAGAGGGAGAATTCAGAATGTCGAATTCACCCAACATGCACGTCTTTCGAGACATGTGGGAGGAAACCAGAGTGCCCGTAGAAAACCTACTCAGACATGGGGAGAACGTGCAGACTCCGCACAGACAGTGACCCAAGCTGGGAATTGAACCCAGGTCCCTGGTACTGTGAAGCAACAGTGCTAACCACTGTGCAGGTTAGGCAGTTCTTACTACAGGTCAGCACAGGCACGATGGGCCAAATGGCCCCCTTCTGCCCTGCGAGATTTTCGGTCTGTTTTGGAAGTTTGTTGTAATACCCTTGCAATTGAACACCCAGCCAAGAATTAGTATTCAGGTGTACACATGAAGAAGTCACCAAGATGGTGTTCAGTGCGCACAGAACCATACTCCAGCCCAATGCCTTTCTAGGAAGAGAGCGGAGAAATTTGGAATAGTGCAAAATCTTTTACGTAGAAACATTCATAGAAAATAAAAGCAGGAGGCGGCCCGCTTTGAGCCTGCTCTGCCATTCATTATCATGGCTGATCATCAAGTTCAACACTCCTGATCCTGCCTTCTCCCATATTCCTTAATCCTTTTAGCCCCAAGAACTATAACCAATTCCATTTTGAAATTACACACCGTTTTCACCTCAACTACTTTGTGGTAGTGAATTCCACAGATTAACCATTCTCTAGGTGAAGACATTTCTACTCACCTCATGAGTCTTAAAAGGCTTCCCCATATCCTCAAACTATGACCCCTAGTTCTGGACTTCCCCATCATCAGTAACATTCTTTCTGAATCTACACTGTCTAATCCTGTAAGAACTTTGTAAGTTTCTATGAGATCTCCTCTCACTCCAAGCTCCAATGAATATAATCCTAACCGACTTAGTCTCTCCTCATATGACAGTCCTGCCATCCCAGGAATCATTCTGGTAAACCTTCGCTGCACTCCCTCCATAGCAAGAACATCCTTCCTCAGATAAGAACACCAATACTGCACACAATACTCCAGGTGTGGGCTCACCAATTCCCTATATAATTGCAGTAAAACATCCCTATTCTTATATGCAAATCCTCTCGCTATGAAGGCCAACATATAATTTGCCTTCTTTACTGCCTGCTGTACCTGCACGCTTACTTTCAGCGACTGATGCACAAGAACATCAAGGTCTCGATGAATATCCACCTCAGTTTTTACCCACAAGAAATAATCTGCCTTCCTATTTCTGCAACCAAAGTGGATAACCGCACACCATCTCCAATGTAGCATTGTGCAGTTACAAACTGGGACAAAATGAGCAACGTCAAATGTTTTAAAATTCCTCTCAAGGAGGAAAATTTATTTCAAGAAACAAGACCGATAAGAGTGTCCAAGCAATCCATTACAATTGTGTTTTGTCAATTTTCACGCCAAAGATATTAAGGGGTTAATTGTACAGATGCTGCCAGACCTGCTGAGATTTTACAGTATTTTCTCTTGTGTTTTCAGATTCCAGCATCCGCAGTAATTTGCTTTTATTAATTTTAACCTAACACACCTAATTATGTCATATTGGGCAGGTAGTAACTCTGGCATTCCACCCAATCCTATCAGATTCTGCCTAGGAATGTTAGGTTAAAATTACATCCCAAAATCCAATTGATTTACATCAACTTTAAATCAACCCGAGTACATCTTAATCCCACCCCACACCCACAAATATGGTTTGGATGGAAAATGTTGGTTATTTGAACTAAAACTTGGGGTTTAAAATTTAAATGAAGAAAGCTAGAACCCTGTCATCCCAGCTTGTGTCACCATTCTGTACCTTGAACTTTACTCCCATACTGCGCGACTATACATTTTGTTTCCATAGGGTCGGACTGGTCTTCTTCAAAAGTAAACAGTTTTATTGTGACACAGTAATTTGTGTTAGGTTGCACATTTGCAACTATTTCTTCAACACTTATTTTCTCTGTGCGTTCAAGCACATCTCTAACCTGTTGAAGGAAAGAGGCCAGAGTTATATCCAAATCAATACAGGACAATTAAAATTCTAAACTTAGAAAATGGACTATTGAGACAATATTGCATTCAAGTGCTTTGTTGTAGACCAATTTATATAATAACCTTTATTGTCACAAGTAGGCTTACATTAACACTGCAATAAAGTTACTGTGAAAAGCCCCTAGTCGCCACACTCCGGTTCGGGTACACAGAGGGAGAATTCAGAATGACCAATTCACCAAAGTCTTTCGGGACTTGTGGGAGGAAATCCGTGCAGACACGGGGAGAACGTGCAGATTCCGCACAGATAGTGACCCAAGCTAGAAATCAAACTTGGGACCCGGGCGCGGTGAAGCAACAGTGCTAACCACTGTGCTACCGTGCCGCCCATGAAATGAAAGTTCAGCTAAAACAGGCACAGAAGTGTTGATCAGATGCAAGTTTTAACAATTTTGTTTTCTCTATTTAAGTACCCACAAAGAGTTGAAGTGTTTATTGTAAATAGCTAGAAATGTCATTTTTGACAAACCTGTCCCCTCTAGACCCAGATCCTTCAATCACGTAAATCTTTAAACTTTCGACTGAGAAAGAAAGACTCTACTAGAAGGATAGACTCTACCAGAAGAATATACCATCAGTGGCTAAATAAGGAAGTTAGAAGGTGCTATCAAATTGAAAGATTAGGCATATATGCTGTGAAAATTAGTGCTAGGCCTGAAGATTGGGAAAGTTTTAGAAATCTGCAAAGGATGACTAAAAGGGAGAAATTGACTATACTAGAAAATCAGCAAAAAGGTTAGACAGAAACAAATTCTACAAGTATAAAAAAAGGAAAGGAGTAACTAAAATGAGGATAGGCCCTTATGGAGAAAGGCTGGGGAATTAATAATGGGAAAGGAGGCTTTGAACACAGTAGAAGACATAAATAACATTCCAAGAATAGTAGAAAATCATGAGGCAAAAGGGAAGGAGTCTGTCGGGACAAAGTAATGGGAATATTAAAGGCTGACAAATGCCCTGGACCCACTGGCCTGTATTCTAGGCTTTAGTAAAAGTGCATGCTTTTGTGATATTCAGATTTCCCTAGATTCTGGAAAGGTCCCACCAGATTGGAAAATTGCAACTATCACACCTGTTTGAGACAGGAGGGAGGAAGACAAAACTGTCAGCCAGTTAAACATCTGTCAAAATACTAAAATTCATTATTAAAGATGTAGTAGCAGAACATTTAGAAAATCATAAATCAGACGGTCGGCATAGTTATCATAATAATCTTTATTATTGTCACAAGTATGCTTACATTAACATTGCAATGAAGTTACTGTGAAAATCCCCTAGTCGCCACACTACGGTGTCTGTTCGGGTACACTGAGGGAGAATTCAGAATGTCCAATTCACATAACAAGCACATTTTTCGGGACATGTGGGAGGGATCCAGAACACCCGGAGAAATCCCACATAAACACGGGGAAAATGTGCAGATTCTACACAAGCAGTGAAGGAAAATAGTTTTGGGTTATTTGAGGATATATTAAATAGGTATAAAGGGGAACCAGTAGATGTAACATATTTGGATTTAAGGTGCCATGTAAAAACTGGCACAAGAGAAGAGGCTGTGGCTTTGTGTTGTTGATATATTTCCATGGATAGAGGACTGGCTAACGCAATAGTTGGGGTAAATGAGTAAATTTCAGGACGGCAAACCCGATCTCGTGGAGTACAATACTTGAGCTCTAAAATATTTACAATCTATATTAATAATGACTACATTTTAGCCAAATTTGCAGACAATATAAAGATAGATATGATAAGTTGTGGGGGGGGGGGGGGGATACAAAGAGTTTGAAAAAAGATATAGATAAGTTAAGTGAGTGGACAAAATTTGGCAGATGGAGTATGTGGGACACGGAGGTTGTCCACTTTGGCAGAATAGAAAAGCAGAATATTGTTTAAATGGAGGAAGACTGACGAATGCGGAAATTCAGCAGGACCAGGCGCCCTTGTACATGAATCACCAAAAGTCAGCATGCAGCTATAGTAAGTAATTAGAAAGGAAAATGGAAGGTTGGCCTCGATTGCAAGGAGAATGGAGTGTAAAGGTAGGAAGGACCTGCAGCAACCGTATAGGGCATTGCTGAGACTGCCCGTGATGTAGTAGTTTTTGTCATCTTACTCAGGAGGGTAATACTTGCATTGGAAGCAATTTCAGATAAGGTTCACTAGACTAATTGCTGGGATTAATAAATCGCTTGTCGTCACAAGTAGGGTTCAATGAAGTTACTGTGAAAAGCCCCTAGTTGCCACATTCCGACGCCTGCTCGGGGAGGCTGGTACGGGAATTAAACCCGCGCTGCTGGCCTTGTTCTGCATTACAAGCTAGATGTTTAGCCCACTGTGCTAAATCAGCCCGCGTTTACACTTCCTGAGTTTACAGTTAGTGGTTTCCTTTCAAAAGCAGTCGTCAGTCATTTGGAGACACGCATCTGTTCAACTAACTTTCTTAATCTTTTTTTACCTCTTCAGAATTGTTTGGCTTCTGCCATTGATAACACTGACCAACATCATAATTGACATCCTCTGTAAATGTGTTTTGTAAATAAGATTCCTGTTTACATTATTAAATACAGTTGACCACTCCAGTGCCTATACTATTCTATGTCAGGCCAGTGTGGCACAATCCAATTGGGTAATGTATCTGTCATTATGGAGTATCTGGCAATGTTTGCAAGCTGTGAGATGCAAGTTAGAGGCTTGCAGCAGTGCTTGGTCCGTTTGGGAAAGGTGAAGCAATGAATGTTAGGAATGCATTGTGATTGATAACGTTGATGGGGGGAGTCTTGGGGTGTGACATTTGATGATGCATCCACCCACTAACCTTGACAACTTGTGTTTGATCATGGAACTTTTTACGGCACTATATGCAGGTTCTTGAGCCTAAACTGCTAGCGTGGGCTGTGATGGCCACCTGCTCAGGTTGCTTTTGCGGTATCTGTCTGGGGAAACTCCTGGTCTCCTGTAGGTAGAGGAAGAGTTTTATATTCTCCTGTCCACCTCCTACAATGGGCCTTCAGTACTGTGGGGAACTTTGGAGCATGTGCTGTGTGTTGGTGAGGCACTAGTGTGCTTCCTGCTTGGGCACTTTCCCCAGCTACCTCCTGCACTTGTTACAGCCAGACTGCATTTCTGCTGCAAGAGTGCATCCAAACTCCAGTCTGCAGTGTTGAGTAAACAAACTTTTTGAATGAGAAAGGAATGAAGGAACAAGTTTATGTAGCACAACCTCATAAACCTATAACTTAATTTTGATGTTTTTTGTATGTTTTTAATTACACTTGAAAGCACTCAAACAGGAAAGTTGTAGATCTGTACACAGATCATTTATGAGGATTTTCTTCTTTTTTTTTTAAAGAAAGATTCAAAGGAAGAAAAATTTACCCTTTTTAAACAATCAAATTGGGCTTCTCAGGTTTTAGGTGGTGTTTTGAGGGAAGTCTTTCCAGAGAACAAAGTAGCACTTATAATAACCAGAACAGAGTTTTGAAAATAATTCATCCAGTTATGTTATTTGGAAATTAAATTCAGTACTGTTTTTGAAATTGCATTTATCCAGAAAACGTGACTTTTATTCATTTTATTAAATCATACCTTTTCCAGCTCTCCATCTTTAGACACAGAAATGCTGTAGTACAATGCAAAATGAATCTCTAGGAACGATTTGGATCCAAAATCAGGTATAAATGGTGGGATTGATGGAATATCAAAATTAATTTTAAAGTCGCCGATAGGGCTCTCTGAGAGATTAAAATTAACTGGTCGTAGTTTTGCTGGAGAAGAAAAAGAAATTGAATTGAGAGGTAAAACATTTACAAGTTAACAGCATTCAACTGTATTATCAACTGTATTAACTAGCAACATAAACTGAAAGAAATATTGAACTTTCTGGTTTAAGAAAATCATATATATTCTTGTCCTGTTCAAATTTACGCAATCTGAAAATATTACATTTAATTTTTGCAACCAAAGTTTAAGAGAGTTAAACATGTCAATAAGCTGAAATTTGGTTTATCTTTCAGGCTTTCTTTTTTAAATTTGATTGTGAGCAACATGGTACACAATGGCAAGGTTAGTGGTAACATTTCATATACAGTTAAACAAATAAAGCTTGCCTTTTTTATTTAGTACATGTATCTATTTGAATAACATTCGCACATTAAAGTTTCTACAAGTTTGGAAAGAGTACACGCTAGCACAAAATGGTAAAATAGGTTAAAAAAAATTCAGTGAGAGGGAACTTGTGCAAAAGTATATAGGAACAGAAAGTGCTTTGCAGAGAAAATATATGTAGTGGGTAGTTATAAATAAAAATGACTTTGTAGATGCGCAATAACAATGAATATAATGAGTAAGCCACACATGATTATGGTCTGAAGAAATGCTGTACATAGCCAAGAACTAAAAGATGACATGCTCACAGTCTTCAAAGGGCTGAAACACGTTTGAGGAAGTCCAATTGGATTCATCCATTTCTGTAACTGCTTTAACCCGAGTAAAGTAAGATTCATAGATGTCAGTGAACTCATTGGTTAGATCACATGTTCGATTTGAGATCAGTGAACAGTTCTGCACAGCAACCCATGAACGCTCTTCATCGTCTGTTTGGTTCACGTTCTGTGGGTGTTCTTCCATACCGAGCGTGCTATTTGGAATTTAAACAAACATTTTGAACAGAGGAGACATATCAAGGCAACCTATTATGTCCCAAATGGTTACATGCAAAAATAAAATCATGCCATCAACTATTTTGTGAAGAAGTAGTAACCCTAGCTAGAGTTACAATCCCACCGTTTACACCTGACTAGATTATAAGATTACATAGGATATAGGGCACACAAACAAGTCATTCTATGCTGGTGTTTATGTTTCACTTGAACCTCCTCCCTTCTTTCCTCATCTAAATCCATCAACGTAACCCTCTATTCTCTTTTCCCTTATAGGAGTGTCTAGTTTCCCCTTAAATCTTCCATACTATTCCCTTCAACCATTCCCTGTGATACCAGGTTACACATGCTCACCGCTTTTTGGGTGAAGATGTTTATTCTCATTTACTTGTTGGGTTGCTTGGTGACCATCTTATATTGATGGTCTCTAGTTCTGCTCTTCCCTAGAAGAAACATTCTCTCTGTATCCACCATCAAAACCTGTTTATTTTACTGATCTCTTTAAGGTCAAGCCTCCGCTTAATTTCTTCAAAAGAAAAGAAACCCTGCTTCTCAAAATATTTCCTGATACGTATACTCCTGCATTTCTGGCATCTATCCCTGTAAATCTTCTCTGCACCCTCTCCAGTACCCCGACTTCCTCTTTAATATGGTGACCAGAGTTGCGTAACCAAGATTCAATACAGGTTTGGCATAACCTTTCTACCAGTCAATTCTATCCTCCTAGAAATGAAACCTATTGCTTGCTTTGCTTTTTTTTTTCAATGGCCTTGCTAACCTGTGGCACAGCTTTTGGTTATTAATGTATTTGATTGGATTGAAACCTTTTAAAGACCCCCGAGGGATATTGACAAGGTAGAAAAGATGTTCCTCTTGTTGGAGAATCTAGAGCGAGGAGGTCACTTTTTAAAAATAAGGCATCACTCATTTAAGATGGAAACAAGGTGAAAGCAATAAGGAGAAAGTGTTGAATAGACTGTTGGTCTAGACTTAGAGTTGACCAGACACCAGGACCGGATGAGATGCATCCAAGGATATTGAAGGAAGCAAAAATGGAAATTGCAAGGGTGCCAGCAATACTCCTCCAGTCTTCTCTAGACTCAATGGAGGTGCCAGAGGGCTGGAGAATTGAAAATGCTAGCTGTAAGAGTAGCTCCAGCAATTACCAGACCAGTGAGTTTAACCTCCGTGATGGGAAAGCTTCTAGAAACAATTATTTTGAATAGAATTAGTAGTCACATGGAAAAATGTGGGTTGATTAGCAAGAGCCAGCATGGATTTCTAAAGTGAAAGTATTGTTTAACCAACTTGCTAGAGTTTCTTGAGGTAACAGAAAGGGTCGATGAGGGCAAGGCAGTTGATGTGGTGTACAAGGCATTCGGTACAGTGTCACACAACAGACTTGAGAGAAACACCAGACTTGAGAGAAGTTATAGCTCATGAAACATAAGGAACAGTAGCAACATGGATACAAAATTGGCTGAATAATAGGAAGCAGAGAGTAATGGTCAATGGATATTTTATGGGCTGCAGGAAGGTTTGTAGTGGAGTTCCCCAGGGGTTGGCATTGGGATGCTTGCTTTTCCTGATATATATTAATGATCTAGATCTTGGTGTGCAGGAGACAATTTCAAAATTTGCAGATGACACGAAACTTGGACACATTGTAAACTGTGTAGACGACGGTGCAGAACTTCAAAAGAACATAGACATGTTGGTGGAGTGGGCAGATATTTCAACTGATTGGAGACACAATTAGAACTGAGTTTCAACCAAGGTACTGAAGAAATTTTATTTTCTTGCCTTGAATGTACATTCCTCACTCCTGATCGTCTTATAAGGCTGCTCCACTATAGTGTCCACCCAAATATACAGGCATACAATTTGACTTTAACAGGTCAACAAATACTTGCGTTTTTAAATTATAATTTGAAAAGATTAAAAAAGACCAGAGGGTACAAACCTTAAAGCTAAGTATTGCACTGTGTAGCGAGTTGTGAATGGTGTATCTGTCCCTGCTTCCCACATTAAGACATGATGCAAGTTTTCCGATGTAAATGATAGTTTGACAGGTGGAGGCACCACAGCAATAACTGTAACAATATTTTTTAAAAGTGTAAGTATCAATTTGCAGAAGTTTAAGCCCCACCCCAGCACAATGCACCCCTGGTCCGACCGCCAGAACACGAAATGTGCCACCTTGGCAGTGCCAGGCTGGCACTCAGGTAGCACTGCCAGGGTCACACCATGCCTAAAGGGCATGCACCTATGGGATTCCGATCCCCTAGGAGACCCCCACAAGTGCTGTTCCGTCTGATCTCCATTTGCAGGACCAGTTCACCTGAGGTCTCCGAGACAAAGGGGAGAGATCCTCAGATGGTTTGGGAATCGGCACATTAAATTGAGACTATCTCTCTCGCTCCCGCCTTTCCGGCCAAGCTGCACGGTGGCATGCTGCTTTCTGGACGCGTGGCCGTTGGGCTCGATTATCCCAAAAGGGAACAAAGCCCCCTGGCGGGTGCATTTAGCTGCGTCTTTCCCAGCGCTCGAAGTGCCGTGAAACACATGGCTATTCAACACGACTTGATGTATATAAGGGGCCTGAACGGTGAACATGCAGCCGAGGCCGCACACAGCTCCGTTTTGTACAGTGGGGAGTTCTGGCGGAAATCCCCAGAGTAGCAAGAGATTGGGGCACAGATGCCCCCGAAACAATCCCCGAGCTCCCCCCAGCCCGAATGCACTATAGAAGGGTCTCGAGCTCCCCCCAAAAACATCCAGGCCAGACGCCTTGGCCTGCTGCATGCAACAAATGCTAGCTTGGCACTTTGGCAGTGTCAATGCTGCCAACTCAGCAGTGCCAGGGTACCACCCTACCCAAAGGACACGCAGCTGGGGGCCTCCGAACGCCTGGGAGACCCCCACAAGTACAGTTCCATCAGGTCCACGTTTGTGGGGACCAGTGCTGAACAGCGCTCACCCGAAGTCTGAGGCGAAGGAGGTAAAACCCAAAGCCTCAGATACCTCGGGAATCTGGACATTAGAGTGAGGCGAGCTGCCTCGCTTTAATATGCAGATTTGTCAAAAAGTGATCCCACCCATAATGGCTGGGATTTACATTGCGAGCCGGATAGATCCCGGGAGCGGGGTCTCCAGGCTTTCATCAGCCAAGCCGCGTTGTGGCAAGCTGCTTTTCTGGCGGAGTGCGGCCGTTGGATCGCGTCCATAGTCTATTTAATCACATAGCATTATATCGTATTTACTTTTAAATTATTATTTTTATTTATTTTTTTTAAAAAAAGAGTACACAATTCTTATTTTTTACCAATTAAGGGGCAATATCACCATGGCCATTCCACCTCTCCTGCACACGATTGGGTTGTGGGGTGAGACCCATGCAGATACGGGGAGGATGTGCAAACTCCACACGGACAGTGACCCGGGTCCTCGGCACTGTGAGGCAGCAGTGCTAACCACTGTGCCGGCCCAATTATATCATATTTGCAACACAGAAATAGGCCATTTAGCCCAACAGGTCTATAAACATCCTCTCACACTTAATCTAACTCCATCAACATGTGCTTTTATTCCCATCTACATTCCCCTGAAATACATTCATGCAATTTGCCTCAATTACATAATAATAATCTTTATTAGTGTCACAAGTACGCTTACATATAACGCTGCAATGAAGTTAGTGTGCAAATCCCCCAGTCGCCACACTACGGCGCCTGTTCGGGTACACTGAGGGAGAGTTTAGAATGTCCAATTCACCTAACAAGCACATCTTTGGGGACTTGTGGTAGCAAGTTCCACATTATAGAAACATTTTTTAAAAAGGAGGCCATTCCCCCTTTCACGCATTCTCCATTTAATATCATGGCAGGGTTGCATTGTTAGTAAGGAATGAAGTTAAATCGATAGCAAGGAGCGATATAGGATCAGAAGGCATAGAACCTCTGTGGGTAGAGTTGAGGAATCGCAAAGGTAAAAAGACCCTAATGGGAGTTATGTACAGGCTCCTTTGCAGTAGTCAGGATGTGGGGCAGAAAATAAATCAGGAGATAGAAACGGCATGTAAAAAAGAGAATATCACAATAATCATGGGGGACTTCAATATGCAGGTGCACAGGGAAAAATCAGGTTGATAGTGGATCCCAAGAAAATAAATTTGTAGAATTCTAAGAGATGATTTTTTGAGCAGTTGTGACAGAGCCGATAAGGAACAGGCAATTCTGGATTTGGTGATGTATAATGAGGCAGACTTGATTAGGGAACTTAAAATTGAAGGAGCTCTCAGAGGCAGTGACCACAATATGATAGAATTTATCCTGCAGTTTGAGAGGGAGAAGCTGCAATCAAATGTAACAGTATTACAATTAAATAAGGGTAACTACAAAGACATGAGGGAGGAGCTGGCCAGAGTGGATTGGAAAAAGAGCCTAGCAGGGAAGACAGTGGAACAGCAATGGCAGGAGTTTTTTGGGGTTATTCGGGAGGCACAACAGAAATTCATCCCAAGGAGGAGGAAACATGCTAAGATGAGGACAAGGCATCCATGGCTGACGAGGGAAGTCAAGAACAGCATAAAAGCAAAAGGAAAAGCATACAAAATGGCGAGGATTAGTGGGAAGCCTTTAAAAGATGGCAGAGGTCAACAAAAAAAGTAGTAGGTGGGGGGAGAATGAAATAGCTGTGCCAGTTAGCTAGTAATATAAAAAAGATAGGAAGAGTTTTTTTTATATATAGAAGGTAAGAGAGTGGCAAAAATAGGACCACTGGAAAATGCGGCTGGAGAAGTAATAATAGGAAACAAAGAAATGGCAGAGGACCTGAATAGTTACTTTGCATCAGTCTTCACGGTGGAAGACACCAGTGGGATGTCAGAGTTCCAGGAGCTCCAGGGGGAGAGGTGAGTGTAGAGGCCATCACTAAGGAGAAGGTTCTGGGAAAACTGAAAGGTCTGAAAGTGGATAAATCACCTGGACCAATGGACTACACCTCAGGTTCTAAAAGAGATAGCGGAGGAGATTGTGGAGGCATTTGTGGTGATCTTTCAGTAATCACTGGAGGCAGGGAGACTCCCAGAGGACTGGAAAGTGGCTAATGTAACACTGCTGTTTAAGAGGGAGGGAGGCAGAGGTCGGGAAATTATAGGCCAGTTAGCCTGACTTTGGTCATTGGTAAGATTTTAAGAGTCCATTATTAGAGATGAGATTGCGGAGTACTTGGTAATGTATGATAAAATAGGACTGAGTCAGCAAGGCTTCGTCAAGAGGAAGTCATGTTTAACAAATCTATTAAGAGTTCTTTGAGGAGGTAACAGGGAGGTTAGACAAAGACAAAAGACAACCAGTGGACATGATTTATTTAGATTTCCAGAAGGCCTTTGTCAAGGTGCCGCATAGGAGACTGTTAAATAAGTTAAGAGCCCATGGTGTTGAGGGCAAGAGCCTGGCATGGAAGCAGACTGGCTGACGGGCAGAAAGCAGAGAGTGGGGATAAAGGGGTCTTTTTCAGGATGGCAGCCGGTGACTAGTGGTGTGCCTCAGGGGTCTGTGCTGGGACCACAAATTTTCACAATGCATCTTCATGATCTGGAGGAAGGAACTGAAGGCACTGTTGCTAAGTTTGCAGATGGTACAAAGATCTGTAGACGGACAGGTAGTATTGAGGAAGCAGAGGGGCTGCAGAAGGACTTGGACAGGCTAGGAGAGTGGGCAAAGTGGCAGATGGAATACAATGTGGAAAAGTGTGAGGTTATGCATTTTGGAAGGAGGAATGGAGGCATAGACTATTTTCCAAATGGGGAAATGCTAAGGAAATCAGAACCACAAAGGGACTTGGGAGTCCTTGTTCAAGATTCTCTTAAGGTTAACGTTTAGGTTCAGTCGTCAGTTAGGAAGGCAAATGCAATGTTAGCATTCATGTCAAGAGGACTATAATACAAGACCAGGGATGTACTTATGAGGCTGTACAAGGCTCTGGTCACACCCCGTTTGGAGTATTGTGAGCAGTTTGGGGCCGTGTATCTAAGGAAGTAAGTGCTGGCCTTAGAAAGGGTCCAGAGGAGGTTCACAAGAATGATCCCTGCAATGAAGAGCTTGTCGTATGAGGAACGGTTGAGGACTCTGGGTCTGTACTCGTTGGAGTTTAGAAGGATGAGGGGGGGGGGGGGGGGTCTTGTTGAAATTTACAGGATATTGCAGGGCCTGGATAGAGTGGACGTGGAGAGGATGTCCCCACATGTAGGAAAAACTAGAACCAGAGGACACAATCTCAGACTAATGGGATGATCCTTTAAAACAGAGATGAAGAGGAATTTCTTTAGCCAGAGGGTAGTGAATCTGTGGGACTCTTTGCCACAGAAGGCTGTGGAGGCCAAATCACTGGTATCTTTAAGATAGAGATAGATAGATAAGTTCTTGATTAATAATAGAGATAGATAGATAGATTTTTTTGTGACAATCTTATATTTTTGGTCCTTAGTCCTGGTCTACCCTCGAAATGGAAACACCTGTTCTACATCTACTCTGTCGAATCCTTTCCTAATCTTGATGACCTTAACAGGTCACCCTTCAGTTTTCTCTTTTCTAGAGGAAGAGTTCCAGCACATTCAAAACTTCACTTCTGGTATCATACTCGCTAATCTTTCTTATTGTGCCCCTATATCCTGGACTCCAGAGCTGTTCCTTTCTCTGCAAGATCCTATTCAGGTTTAACATAACTGCACTGCTTTTCAATTCTATTCCCAAGGATCCCAGCATTTTGTTTAATACCTTTAAAAAGTGCCTTATTAGCCTGTATCACTGCATTTAATGATTTGTGTAACTGGACGAACGTTTAACTCTTGGAAGTATTTGTGAATTTGACAATAGTGGCATATACATTAACATCAGACTGCTGCAATATAATGGGCTAAAAGTCTATACTTCCATCTAATTACCTTTGACATTAGATCATAGGGAGGGAGACGTGCTGCAAACTTGACAGGATTAGCAGCGAAGCTGGGTGAAAATCCTGGAAGCCCCCTCCCTTACAGACCTACGGGTGTACCTACACCTAATGGACAGCAGCCACCATGGGGCCCGGACTGCAGCTGTGGTGCACCCCAATCAATGACATACCACTGAAGGCTGCTGAATTTTTGTCAGGGGGCAGAGAGCTCAATTTAGCCACTGTGGAAGCTATTGCCTGGCAGTTACTCCACATACTAAAAACACCACCACCTTCTTGGGGCAATGAGAAATGGGTAATACATTAAATGCTAGCCTAGCAGAGATGCCCATATTTCATGAATGAATAAAAAGTATTTAAAAGGAGAACAAAAAAAATGAGAATGAGGAAAGAGAAAGCAGCCCCCTGTATTACATCAAATAACGTTCTACATGTGCTGTCCATGGTCTTGCAAGGGGTACAAAATGGATGCATATTATATCCAGAGCACTATTTACATTAAATGAGTTGAAATATTAATATGCAGTTCAGTTTTTAAGGTGGTGCTCAGTAATTACATGATTGTGGCTCTATTACACATTTCTATTTATATATTTTGTTGCAAAATTGTTCCAGAGAAAGGTTCATAGCTACTGGAGATTTGGCTAAAATTCTGATGGAGCGGCGGAGGGCAAATCAATGAGTCATAACTCCAGTAAGTGAATTATTGTACCATTTATACAGAAAGGTTGTCATGCAAACATGATGTCCCCATGTGCTCTCCAGCTAAAAAAATTCAGTTTGAACTGTAGTTGGCAAGTATTATTATTTGAGAAATCTAAGCAATCAACAGAGCAAAAAGCTTCATCCATTAACAGAAGTGTAAAAATAATTTAGTAGTATTGGTTAAGAATATATGCTACGCTGATTACTGGAAGAGCTCCTGGGCTTTTCTTTGAATAGTGCCACAGGATTTACTTTTTCAAAAAAAAACACCTGAATTGGCAGACAATGCCCAAACTGAATGTCTCATCAGAAAGGCATCAACTCTCAAAATGCAGTGGACCATTGGTGCTGCATGAGCAAACGTTGTGTAATGAAATCCTAGACTTGGGCTTGAAGCCATCACGAGCTTAGTTCAATACATAGAGATAAGCTGGAATACAAAGCAAGGCAAGGTCCATTGAAAGTATACCTTTATGTCCAAAAGCATTATCCAAAACATTAATGCTACATTAATTTCCCGTACCGGACTCCCCGAACAAGCACCGGAATGTGGCGACTTGGGGCTTTCCACAGTAACTTCATTGAAGCTTACTTGTGACAATAAGCAATTATTATTTATTATTATTATTATTATTATTATTATTATTATTAATGGCTGCTATTTTTCATTGATAAAGCAACACAAACTGCTGGCATCAGAAAGATCAGGGCAACCTCTGTTAATTTAGCCTCTCAGTTAAAGGACATATCATTTCCTCCAACTAAACACGAATAAGGCCATCAGAGATTTGCCAGTGTTCACCATTATAAGCAATGGATGGTACCGTAATTGAGACCAAGCATTCAATTATGCTACCGTATGATTTTGAGTATCTCTTTTGTGAAAGGAAGAGGAGTAAACAATGGCATGAAGAGCTTGTATTTATACAACACCTGAATATTAGGATAATACCCAGCACAATACTAGGGCATTCTAAAGTGCTTCACTATTCAAGGCACGTTGAACTGCAGTCGCTGTTGTAATGTAGTAAAACATGGCAGTCAATTTTGCACAAAACAGACTCATATGCAAGTCATGATATAAACGGACTGTAGATTAATCTAATATATTTCAGTAATAAAATAATCTTATCTATTTTCGTAGACCATAAGATGTCAGAGCAGAAGTAGACCATTCAACCGCTCAAGTCTGCTCTGCCATTCAATGAGATAGTAATATTAGTTTAAGGTATATACTTGGCCAGAACATTACCCTTTATTGAACATTTCAATTTGATCGTTATGTCCACTCGAGAAGGCAGATGAAGACCCTGATTTAATGTCTCATCCAAAAAGCACACCCTTGACCGTATAAAACTGCACCAAAAAGGTCAGCCGAGATCTCACAAATCTCTGGAAGGAACTTTAACCCACACCTCTCTCAGGAGCAGGTGTATTATTGCCACGCCAATATTACATAGAATTTACAGTGCAGAAGGAGGCCATCCGGCCCATCGAGTCTGCACCGGCTCCTGGAAGGAGCACCCTACCCAAGGTTAACACATCCACCCCATCCCCATAACCCAGTAACCTCACCCAACACTAAGGGCAATTTTGGACACTAAGGGCAATTTATCATGGCCAATCCACCTAACCTGCACATCTTTGGACTGTGGGAGGAAACCGGAGCACCCGGAGGAAACCCACGCACACACGGGGAGGATGTGCAGACTCCGCACAGACAGTGACCCAAGCCGGAATCCAACCTGGGACCCTGGAACTGTGAAGCGATTGTGCTATCCACAATGCTACCGTGCTGCCCCTATTGCACCCAAGGTTGTAATTTTTCAATGTTAAAATAATTCACATTATTATTGTTCCACAAAATTCTCAAATGCATGCGTTGAGATAATTTAGAAACAGATTTTATTCTGAAAGCTTGATAGAAAAATGAATTATTTTAACTACATAAATGGGATATTTTTCAGAGAGAAAAAAATATTTTGCCAGAAAATAGAATACATAGATGTGGAGTACATCTATGAAACAGAAAAATATTTGAATGATGCTTTTACATTGAAAAAGAACATATTTACCAGAGTTCAGAAACTGAAGGCTGTACAAGAGGCTCACTATTGTAAACATAATTAAGGCTGATTAAAATCTTCTTCTTTCATCCTAGGATAAAAAGAAAATAGATTATAAAGAACAATTTATTATATAATCAAAATGGTTAACAGTTTTGTCACTGGTTCTTGTAGAAATAAGTTCAGAAACAAAATTAACCAGCTTTTTGTTGCAGAAATAGATGCTAAGTAAGACTCCCATTTTTGGTTTACTGACGTAGTATAAATGAGATGCTTTTATCAATAATAATAATTCAATAAACAATGCTGTTTTCCACTGTGACAACTTTGAAATAATTTCCTCACATTGCAAGCCTATAGACAAACATTGTTATTGTTTACCCTCTGAAACAGATTGCACCAAAAATGCAGACAAATAAACTAGTATACAAATTTAAGTTTTTAAATTCTGTAATGGCAGATACTTTATTCAATTCTCCTTGCTCTTCTCTTGATTTGGTTCCTTCAAGTTTGGCCTGCTTTTCATATTTCTCCAAGCGGAATGTGGTTACTAAGTCTCCAACTTAGCTGACATCGCAGAGATAACATGTTCATTTTTCAGATGCTTGTGGCTTGACAGAAGGCACCTTGAATAATGACAAACCATCAACTAGAAATTTGTTCACAGGACAATTATCCCATTTAGATATACATTTTAAAAGCTGCAACATGTATAGCACAACACATTGACAGTCTTGTCATGCTTTTAGTTCCTCCTTAATTTGTTATGGGAGGACATCATGACTGATGTGAACTCTTTGCAATAGGTTTCTCAGGACGCTGATACTGAAGGATTCATTGAAACGTGAATTTAACTGCAATCCTGTTGCATGAGAAACTCAAAAATATTAATCACAATATATTAGATAAATTACAGATACCTAGCTGCACTTCTTTGGATAAAACATGTAGCATACTTTGTGGAACATTAAACTGGTCGCAGCCATAGAACATTGTGCTTGCCCAAACTTTCATTTCCTATTATAGTCTTTCATAGTAAATTAGCATTGAAGAACTGACCCATTTCCAGTTAGGGGCAACAGGAATGTTCCAAATATCTGACGTTCAAGCTTTTATAATTTTCTCACACAAACACTGGTTCAATAGTCACCATGGCTAAATGGTGACCTAGAGGTAAAACATTATGCAAAGAGCTGCTTCAGAATTAACATCAGTGAATTCTCGCCATGATTTTGAGTAATTGGCAAGAAATATTTATCTTGATTTTGCACTAATTGAGGTAGAGAACATTTGGGAATCATTCTAACGCGTGCCAGGGCAATCAGAATCATGTGGCTACTTGACATTGTTAATGATTCTTACCTCATGTATGGTCCCCATCTTTTTCAAAATGTTTCTCATCACCTTCTCTTTTTACGCCATCCATCGTCTCCAATATGCTACCCTCTCCAATCTGCCTTTCCACAACAACCTTTACTCACCAGCTGCATGTTACTCTCTATCAAAATCCTTTCAAATCAACCTGTTCCTTTTGCACAGAACCAAAGATCTTCCTTGACAGAGGTACCTTACTGTGCAGTGATGGCCAACATAGCTGACCTTCAAGCTGCCTCAAATTGGAAACAAGACAGGTTTCATAGAATTTACAGTGCAGAAGGAGGCCATTTGGCCCACCGAGTCTGCACTGGCTCTTGGAAAAGGCACCCTACTTAAGCCCCCACTCCCACCCTATCGCTGTAACCCCAGCTAACCTTTTTTGGACACTGAGGGCAATTTATCATGGCCAACTCAACTAACCTACACATCTTTGGACTGTGGAAGGAAACTGGAGCACCCGGAGGAAACCCACGCACACACGGGGAGAACGTTCAGACTCCACACAGACAGTAACCCAAGCCGGGAATCGAACCTGGGACCCTGGAGCTGTGAAGCAACTGTGCTAACCACTATGCTACTGTGCTGCCCGTTTGATACAAGTTGAATGAATGACAAAGCTTCACCAAATGTTATAAATCAGGATGCTTTGCAGAGTCGAAACATTCTCCCCCCTACTCCCCAAAGTAAATTGCTGAATTCCACAAATTGTCTTTCACAGTTAGAAAAAACCATTAGACCATGACAGAAAGTCATAGAAAGTCTGGCTATGAGGCCCATATTAATTTTCAAATAAACAAATAAATAATACTCAAGAGCAGCTCTAAATATGAATAAATGATAACAAGCCAATAACAATTGCAAAACCTCCAAAAACTGCTTCAAAGATCAGAGCTGGTTTACTTCAAAGGAGTCATAAAACCAGTCAGGGGGAATGGTACAAGGTAAAGTAAGGTAAGGTGGTTTAATTTTGTTCAAATTTGTGAAATCGTCTTTAGAGTGTAATACAGTAGAGAAGTGGCCCTTCTGCCCATCGAGTCTGCACCCAGAAAAATTACACTAAATCTACACTAATCGCCCTTTCCCATAGCCTTGAATGTTATGACATTTCAAGTGCTCATCCACATACTTTTTAACGGTTGTGAAATTTCCTTCCTCTACTACCTTTTGGGGCCTCACGGTAGCATGGTGGTTAGCATCAATGCTTCACAGCTCCAGGGTCCCAGGTTCGATTCCCGGCTGGGTCACTGTCTGTGTGGAGTCTGCACGTCCTCCCCGTGTGTGCGTGGGTTTCCTCCGGGTGCTCCGGTTTCCTCCCACAGTCCAAAGATGTGCGGGTTAGGTGGATTGGCCATGCTAAATTGCCCGTAGTGTAAGGTTAATGGGGGGATTGTTGGGATATGGGTTACGTGGGTTTAAGTAGGGTGAGCATTGCTCGGCACAACATCGAGGGCCGAAGGGCCTGTTCTGTGCTGTACTGTTCTATTTCCAGATAGTGCATTCCAGACTCTCACCACCATTTTGGCTCAAACCCCTCAACCTCCTGCTCCTCACCTTAAAATGATGCCCCCTTGTTATTCATCCTTCAACTAAGGGGAACAGTTGCTTCTTATTATCCTGCCAATAACCCTCAATCTTAATAGCTGCATTTTCAAGTATTTCACCAGACAGCAAGACAGAGTTCAGGATTTACTGGAATAGAATATTTCTGTATAAACATTTTAATTTGAAAAGTTACCGTTTTTTCAATTCTACTATCCTAATAGTCAGTCCAAATAATTTAATGTCGTATCTGCGAAATAATATAAAGGTGCGCCTTTAAAGAGCCAGGCCATCCTTAATCTTCTAAAATTATTGGTCAACCTAACCATGATATGTCTTTCACCATTGACTGCCATTACTAATTAACGGTGACTATTACTAAACCTCAACCTATAGTATCCACACTGTAGGTGATGAGGATTGCATTGCAAATGGAGCCACAGTTCACCTAAAACAGGTGTGGCACTGCCCTGTTGGCTATTGATTGTTTTTCACGAGGCAGGTTAGGTATAGCATTTTCAAACACCATTTTAAAATTATAAATCCCTTTGTGACTTCATCCATCTTTTTTTTAAAACCTGGCCCATCCTCCCCCTTCTATATTTCTCTGCACCATTACCTTACCTGTCTCATGTCTTGCTCCACCAATTATGGCAGAGGTTTTTGTCCTGTTCTGGAACTTCTCACTCACATCCTCCAACCTGTCACCTCAATTCATACCTTTTCAGTCACTTCAAACTCTTAGCGCTTTGGCCATCGTTTTTCTCCTGTGTAGACTTTTATTAAAAAATATTCGAAAAATACAAGTCATAGACAGTTGGTTTGTGTTGCAGAGCGAGGCCAGCAACACGGGTTCAATTCCTGTACCCGGCTGAGATTATTCATTAAGGCCTCGCCTACTCAACCTTGATAACAAAGGTTGGTAAGGTGTAGTGATCCTCAGGTTAAATCGCCACCAGTTAGCTCTCCCCCTCAAAGGGGAAAAGCAGCCTACGGTCATCTGGGACTATGGAGACATTTTGCATTACATCCCTGATCATTATACTGAAATAGAAACAAGAATCCGGTACAGAAAAGCTGGTTGTAAGAAACTTCAAAAACAAGCACAATTAAAAAGAAATTCCAAGGCCATTTCCACAAACAGCAACTCGAAAGATCCAACACTGACTTTAAAATACACTCACCTTGCGATTGTGGCTGGTTTTGAACTAAACTGTCGCCCTTTCACGGGGCTCAATAAACTGCACTTCATTCTGAAACAGACTTCCGATCCTTCCGCTGAGTTGATTAGCAGAAATAAAAAAAAAATTTGTGCGAAACTCACTTCCCTTGTAGGTCACACAAACTAAGATCTTAATTTAATCAACAAAATCAGTCACCCTGACGTTGTTTTGTTGTTGGACACTTCCGCATAACACCAGAAAATTTCAAGAGGTTGGAATAATATAATTTGATAATGGTCAATAATTAAACCACACTTACAATACAATGAGTGCAATGTGCAACACAAGCCTCATCCAGTCCCTGCCCACCCACACACTCTTAAATCACCCACCCCCAACAACCCTCCCCACACACACACACACACACAGACTGTCACCCCCACTCACACCCTCGCCCATCCCAGACACACACACACCAACACTCCACCCCCACCCCCCCCCCCCCCCCCCCCCGGGTTATCAAATCCCCTCCAGACTCTCACCCCCCCATCCAGATTCACCACCACACACAGTCCATCACATCCCCACCACCACACACAGTCCGTCACATCCCCGCCCCCCCACACAGTCCATCACACCCCGCCCCACAGTCCATCACGCCCCCCCACAGTCCATCACGCCCCCCCCACAGTCCATCACAGCCCCCCCCACAGTCCATCACAGCCCCCCCCCCACAGTCCATCACAGCCCCCCCCACAGTCCATCACAGCCCCCCCCCACAGTCCATCACAGCCCCCCCCCACAGTCCATTACAGCCCCCCCCCACAGTCCATTACAGCCCCCCCCACAGTCCATCACAGCCCCCCCCCACAGTCCATCACAGCCCCCCCCAGTCCATCACAGCCCCCCCCCACAGTCCATCACAGCCCCCCCCCCACAGTCCATCACAGCCCCCCCCACAGTCCATCACAGCCCCCCCCCCACAGTCCATCACAGCCCCCCCCACAGTCCATCACAGCCCCCCCCCCCACAGTCCATCACAGCCCCCCCCCACAGTCCATCACAGCCCCCCCCACAGTCCATCACAGCCCCCCCCACAGTCCATCACAGCCCCCCCCACAGTCCATCACGCCCCCCCCACAGTCCATCACGCCCCCCCCCACAGTCCATCACACCCCCCCCACAGTCCATCACGCCCTCCCCCACAGTCCATCACACCCCCCCCCACAGTCCATCACACCCCCCCCCCCCACAGTCCATCACAGCCCCCCCCACAGTCCATCACAGCCCCCCCCACAGTCCATCACAGCCCCCCCCACAGTCCATCACAGCCCCCCCCACAGTCCATCACGCCCCCCCCACAGTCCATCACGCCCCCCCCCCACAGTCCATCACGCCCCCCCCCACAGTCCATCACGCCCTCCCCCACAGTCCATCACACCCCCCCCCACAGTCCATCACACCCCCCCCCCCCCACAGTCCATCACACCCCCCCTCCCCCCCCAACACAGCAGCACAGTAGCACTGTCGATAGCCCAATTGCTTCACAGCTCCAGGGTCCCAGGTTCGATTCCGGCTTGGGTCACTATGCGGAGTCTGCACATCCTCCCCGTGTGTGCGTGGGTTTCCTCCGGGTGCTCTGGTTTCCTCCCACAGTCCAAAGATATGCAGGTTAGGTGGATTGGCCATGATAAATTGCCCTTAGTGTCCAAAATTGCCCTTAGTGTCCAAAATTGCCCTTAGTGTTGGGTGGGGTTACTGGGTTATGGGAATAGGGTGGAGGTGTTGACCTTGGGTAGGGTGCTCTTCCCAAGAGCCGGTGCAGACTCGATGGGCCGAATGGCCTTCTTCTGCACTGTAAAATTCAATGATAAAACACACAGACCGTCCCCCCCCCCCCCTCCACCACCACCACCACCACCACCACATCCTCTTACCCCCACCCCAGGCTCTCACCCCCACCCCAGGCTCTCACCCCCACCCCGGGCTCTCACCCCCACCCCGGGCTCTCACCCCCACCCCAGGCTCTCACCCCCACCCCAGGCTCTCACGCCCACCCCAGGCTCTCACGCCCACCCAGCTGCTCAATCTCTTCGTTATTGTTATTTACCTGAAGTCGATTAGTGATGATGTTCGCTGCTGCATTGGGTCTTTTTATTTGGGGGGGATGGGGGGCAATACCAAGCCCTCCCCCTCACACACAAATTAAACTGCTACCTCTCGAATCCCTAGAAACTCCAGACCTTGCCGCAGCTTCGATTGCGACACTTCCTCAACCTGTTTCCCGTCAGTCTCCGTGAAAGGCGGTGGCATTCTCCGACCTGCCCACCGGCTCCCCCTCCTCGGCAGGAGGCCCCGGATGGAGGCGGGGCGCCAGGGCCTGTCAATCATTGCCCCGGGGCGGGCCCCTAGGCCAATCAATCACTCCCCCCCCCAGCCGGTGACGTCACAAAACCGCAGCTGTCAGCCTTTACCGGAAATCACGTGATCCGGGAATGGACACGGCCCCAGGATGACCTCTGAACTTCAGATAGAAAGTGCTGCTGGTTTTAAATGCTGATTCTAGATGGACGCTCCATTGAAGACATGTCTGGTTGTCGGGGGGGGGGGAGGGTTGCGGCAGTGGAATAATATCATTGGACCTTGTTGAAACCCCCCACCTGGTTTACTGGGTCCTTTAGGGAAGGTAACTCACTTCCACAGCAGTGTGGTTTAACCAAGCTGTTCAAGGGAAATTAGGAGTGGGCAACAAATGTTGGCATTGCCAGCAACGCCAACATCCCGAAAGAATAAGTGAAAGAATCCTTGAATTTAAAACCCAGAAAATAATGGAAACACGCAGCATGATAGTCAGCTTCTGTGCCAAGAGGGAGTTGGGTTAATGTTTTTTATATATTCTGCGGATGTGGGCATCATTGGCTGGGTCAGCATCCCTTGAACTGAGTGGTTTACCAGGCTATTTCAGTGGGGGGGCAGTTAAGAGTGAACCAAATCGCTGGGTGGATGTGGAGTCACATGTAGACCAGCTGGGTAATGACAGCAGATTTCCTTCCCTGAAGGACACTAGGGAACCATATGGTTTTTTTTACAACAAATGACAATGGTTTCATGGTCATCATTACGCTTTTAATTCCAGATTTTTATTGAATTCTGCCCTGGTGCAATTCCAACCCAGGACTCCAGAGCGTAACCCTGGGTCTTTGGATTATTAGTCCAGTGACAATATCACTGCACCATTGCCTCCAGGTTATCCACTTGCACTGCTATTTGTTTCTTTCCACAGATTCTGATCTTTTGGGTGCTTGAGGTCAGTTTTTATTTCAGATAGGTGGAGTTATCCAAAAGGGGAATTTTATTTTAAAGGAGTTGCTAGCCACGATAAGCAAAAGTGAAACCCTTTCCAATTGCAAGTAAACATGAATTATTGGACTCAACTCCAACTCTGCTCCTCTCTCCATAGGTACTTCCAGACGTGCTGATTTTTCCCAGCATTTCCATTTTTATGTCAGAGCTCCAGCATCTGCAGGATTTTTCTCTTCAAAAAAAGTGGGTCAGGTCAGAGATCGTGGGTGGGATTCCCCCCTTATCCACCCACAGTGTGTTCTGCAGCAGTGAAGGACTGCTCGCCACTGGCCATCGGCAGGATCTTCTGGTTCTGCTGTTGTCAGCGGCGTTTCTCGTTCAGTGCACCCCTCGCCACCGCAAAATCCACGGCTGAACACACATGATCTTCTGCTTTATGGCTTATTAATTATATATCCATGAGTAGCTTGGCAAATCTTGTGCCAGGGTGGGCAAGAATACTGTCGCTCCGCTGTTAACTATGGGGGGCTGTCTAAGGTCCCGGTGCCATATTTAAACAGCAACCAGACAGCCATTCACCCACTGCAGGCTGGGAGTTCCAGATTGGGCATCAATCGCAATGTTTAAGAGGAAAAAGCAACCTTCGGGCCCACGGTACAACAGTGCTTCTCTGGAACCTTTCCTCCAGGCTGTTATGGAAAGGCAGGAGGTGCCCTTTTGAAGAATGGGGGCAGGATGCCCTCCCACCTGACCAAGGTAGCCTGGGAGAAGAAGAAGAAGAAATTGCTTATTGTCACAAGTAGGCTTCAAATGAAGTTACTGTGAAAAGCCCCTAGTCGCCACATTCCTGCGCCTGTTCAGGAAAGCTGGTATGGGTGGAGGTCGCTGGAGTAGTTAGCAGCCATGGGATCCAAAAAAAGGACTGACCTGCAAAGCTGGAAGAGAATGAATGATGTGCTTAGCTCCACCAGTATGAGTGAAATACCTTCTCGTTGGAAACTCAAACTTTCATAAGGGTATTGGGTTTAGCCTGGTTTAGCTCAATTGGCTAGACAGCTAGTTTGTGATGCAGTGCAAGGCCAACAGCGCAAGTTCAACTGGAGGCCCGTGTCCAGCAGCATACCACAGGGATCAGTACTGGGTCCCTTACTTTTTTTTATATATAGATAAATAATATAGATGAGAACATGGGAGAATGATAAGTAAGTTTGCAGACGACACCAAGATTAGTAGGGTGGCTAACGCTATAGGTTACTGGAAGATATAGGTGGGTTGGTCACATTGGCGGAACAGTGGCAAATGGTATTTAACCCTGATAAGTGTGAGGTGATGCCTCCAGTTACTCAAATAGCCTTCCATCACCACCCTTTGTGTCCTATTACTAAGCCAGATTCGGATCCATCTTGCCAAGTTTCCTTGAACTCCATGTGCTTCAACCTTCTCCATGTAGGACCTTGTCAAAGGCTTTGCTAAAATCTATATAAACTACAGAAACCACACTTCCTGCATCCACACACTCAGTCACTTTATCAAAAGATGCTCTCAAATTTGTTACGCATAACCTCCCTCTGACAAAGCCATGCTGACTATTCCTAATGAACCCATGCCATTCCAAGTAGAGATTAATTTTCTCCTTCAGAATTTTCTCCAATAGTTTCCCTACCGCTGATGTGAGACTCACCGGTCTGTAATTTCCTGGTTTATCTCTACACCCTTCTTGAAAAGTGGAACCACGTTAGCTGTTCCCCAGTCCTCTGACACGTCCCCTGTGGCCAGAGAGGAATTAAAAACCTGCGTCAGAGCCACTGCAATTTCCTGCCTCGCCTCCCACAGCAACCTGGGATGCAATTTGTCCAGGCCTAGGGATTTGTTTATTTTTAAGTCCATCAAAGCCCCCAGTACAGCTCACTTCCTATGTCAAACTGCTGAAGGTTCTCACAGTCCTCACAGTTCCATTTCCTGAATTCTGCACCTACGTCTCCTTCTGAGTGAAGACCGATGAGAAGTATTCATTTAACAACCTAGCAATATCCTGCAGCCTCAGACAAATTGTCCTCTTGGTTTCTAATGGGCCCTACTCCTTTCCTGGTTAACCTCTTTCCCCTTAATGCATTTATAGAATATCTTAGGGTTCTCCCAAATCTTATTTGCAAGTCCTTTGTTGTGTCCTCTTTTTGCTCTTCTAATTTCTTTCTTCGGTTCCCTCTTGCCCTTCCTATCTTCCTCTCGGGCTGCTGTTGATTTTGTCCCTTTGGACTTGTTAAAAGCCTTTCTCTTCCTCCGGATCCAGTACTGGATTGCCCTAGAGATCCAGGGTTCCCTGAAATTATTGCTCCTAGATTTCCCTCGATAGCGAACATGTTGCACCCGCACTCTTACCATTTTGAATATCCTCCACTGCTCCACTGTAGATTTTCCTGCAAGAAGCTATTCTCAGTCAACTTTGGCCAGATCCTGCTTTATTTTAGTAAAATCTGCCTTGCCCCAGTCCAAAATCATCTTTTGCATGTCATCCTTTGCCTTGTCCATAATAAACTTCAACATACCGTGTTGTGCCACTCTCACTAAAATGTACCCTCACTGCCACATTGAACAATTGTCTGGCTTCTACCCTCAGAACCAGATCCAGCACAGTTCCATCTCTTGGTGGTCTTTCTAATAATAATAATCTTTATTAGTGTCACGAGTAGGCTTACATTAACATTGCAATGAAGTTACTGTGAACATAGAACATAGAACAGTACAGCACAGAACAGGCCCTTCGGCCCTCAATGTTGTGCCGAGCAATGACCACCCTACTCAAATCCACATATCCACCCTATACCCGTAACCCAACAACTCCCCTCCCCCCCTTAACCTTACTATTAGGACACTACGGGCAATTTAGCATGGCCAATCCACCTAACCTGCACGTCTTTGGACTGTGGGAGGAAACCGGAGCACCCGGAGGAAACCCACGCACACATGGGGAGGACGTGCAGACGTGAAAATCCCCTGTCGCCACATTCTGGCGCCTGTTTGCGCGCACCGAGGGATAATTCAGAATGTCCAATTCACCCAACAGCACGTCTTTCGGGACTTGTGGGAGGAAACCCACGCAGACATGGAGAGAACGCGGAGGCTCCGAACATGGTGACCCAAGCCAGGAATCGAACCTGGGACCCTGGCGCTGCGAAGCAACAGTGCTAACCACTGTGCTATCGTGCAGCCCTATAATGAATCCAGTGTTCGTCCACAATATATGAGCAATGATGTGGATATCCCTGTTCTCCCCCATTCCCTTCAAAGTGCATGTCTCAGTGTCCATTTTTAATCTGACCCATCCCCTTCTAATGGCCACCTGCACACTCACTTTCAGAGATCCCCCCCCACCAACATGAGACCATTGAATACCTCTCCTGACCATTATCTTAGAATTACCACTCTACCAGATCCACATGCCTCCCCTGAATGTGACTGTGACCTCTGCATCAAACACCCAGGACCAAATGCCTTAAATGACTGAACACGGCCCACACACAATTCTGTAAATGACTGTCAATGCCCTGAGAGGCCTTCTTGCACCCAATATTGGGACCAAGACATGTGTGCTATCGAGGAAGGTAATTGGGAGAGGAACATGATTCCAGCAAGTTGACCTTTTAATAAACATTCATAGCAGGCTGATGAATTCAATGGTGAACACAACCTGCCTTTAAGCTGCTTTGAAAATCAGGAGAACAATTCCAAGCTATTTTCAGCCATTAAGAAAGCAATTTTTTGATTAACAGCAAATTAAGTGCCACCGCCTATCACAATTCCCTCCGCTGGCTGGAGCGGATGATTCCGCCCATTGGGCCGGTTTTATATAAAAACACAATTTCTTTCCTCCTTTCCCCTTGTGCTTTGGGTATGCTGGACAATTTAAAGTAGTGGTTTCCTGGGACTGGGTGGGTGGGGCAGCAATCCTCGGCCATGTTGACACTCCCTTAATTGGTCACACACCCCCGAACATCCATCATAACCTAATTATAGTACCATCTGAAAGGCAGTACTTGTGCATTGAAGCTGCTTCTGACAGTGCACCATTCTCTCAGTACTGCACTGAAATGTCAAGCAAGATTATGTGCTTGATGTGACCATCAATTTACTCGAGACACGAGAGGAAGTAAACTGTGGCTTTAATAGACTTACAACTGAGCCTGCCTGCGACCAGAAGAACTGAGGGCTGCAGCACTTTATACTTCTGGTAGTGGGAGGGGCCATGGGCGGAGCCAAGGGTGGAGCCCTGTACAAGCTCCTCATCTCCCCCTGTGGGCAGGGCCATGCAACGGCTCACAGACAGAGCCCACAAGGACACAATGCTATACAGTATGAATTAAGCAATGTACATTCACCACAGTGCTCAAATCCCTGGAATGGGGTTTGAACCCACAACCTTATGCCTCAAGGAGCAAGACGGCTGCCACTGAGCCAAAACTAAAACACCTTCTATTGTCTTTGGAGGCCCTGTGATCCTCCATAGATCCCCTGGGATCTGCCCTGCAGGAGAGGTGTCCAACCTGTAGCTCAGATCTCATTCATGAGCTCCATTTTTCTGATCTACAAAGCCCTTGCTGATCTCTTTTGTCTTTAGATGTTTGCACGCAAAATCAATTCAGACTTCAGTTCAGCTTTGGTTCTTTAAACATAGACTGGAATGAAATGGCAAGGGAAAAAGGGAAATGCGTGAAAATAGCAGGGACTGGTTGACACAGCAGAAAGTAATTTCATAGAGGAACTTTACTAGCGTGGGCATTTAGAATGGAAATTTCCATTAGATCAATCTGGCTTTGATTTCAAATGTTTTCAGATTGTCAGTATTTTTTGTTCTTTTCATCCCTAGTGCAGCGATACCTTGCCCACTTTTAATGGTGTCTGTAGGTGACTAGCGCATTGTCTGAAGTGTGAGATAAATGAAAATATATCAACTATATTTTGGAACAGAAATAAATGAGTCTCATGCAAAAAGAATGAATCTTGGCAGATCTGCTCAGGAAGCAAACACTCCTGCCAATATTTGATGTTAGTTTTGGAGGGAAAAGAGCCTCCATTTTACTTTCTCTGAACCTTTGCTAAGCAACAAAGCATACATTCGTCAGGTATGTTCCATTTGTGAAGAGTGAATTTGTTCCATCTGACTGGGTTTTACAAACCTGCCTCTTAAATTAGCATCTGTCCTCTTAATCTGTCAGGAGTGGTATGATTGGTATGACACACACTCACATTCTTTCACACACTCACTCACACACACAGACACATAGAATCAAAGAATTTACAGTGCCATTCGGCCCATTCAGTCTGCACCGGCCTTTGGAAGGAGCACCCCACTTAAGCCCACAACTCCGTCCCATACCCGTAAACCCACCTAACGTTCTTGGACACTAAGGGCAATTTGGCATGGGCAAGCCACCTAACCTGCACTTCTTCGAATTGTGGGAGGAAACTGGAGCACCCGGAGGAAACCAACGCAGACACTGGGAGAACGTGCAGACAATGTACAGTGAGCCAAGTCAGGAATCAAACCTGGGACCCTGGAGCTGTGCACCTGATTTGACTTAATTCATTGTTTGCTTCTCCGCCATTCCTCTGTTTCTTTCTTAATTTTTAAATAACATTGAGTGAATAGAACATAGAACATTACAGCGCAGTACAGGCCCTTCGGCTCTCGATGTTGCGCCGACCTGTGAAGCTATTCTAAAGCCCACCTACGCTATTCCCTTAGCATCCATATGTTTATCCAATGACTATTTAAATGTCCTTAATGTTGACGAGTCCACTACTGTTGCAGGCAGGACATTCCATGCCCTTACTACTCTCTGAGTAAAGAAACTACCTCTGACATCTGTCGTATATCTATCTCCCCTCAATTTAAAGCTATGTCCCCTCGTGCTAGACATCTCCATCCGAGGAAAAAGGCTCTTACTGTCCACCCTATCTAATTCTTTGATCATCTTGTATGCCTCAATTAAGTCACCTCTTAACCTTCTTCTCTTTAACGAAAACAGCCTCAGCCTTCCCTCATAAAATCTTCCCTCCATACCAGGCAACATCCTGGTAAATCTCCTCTGCACCCTTTCCAATGCTTCCATATCCTTCCTATAATGGGGCAACCAGAATTGCACGCAATACTCCAAAGGCGGCCGCACCAAAGTTTTGTACAGCTGCAACATGACCTTATGGCTCCGAAACTCAATCCCTCTACCAATAAAAGCTAACACACCGTACGCCTTCTTAATAACCCTCTCAACCTGGGTGGCAACTTTCAGAGATCTATGTACATGGACACTGAGATCTCTCTGCTCATCCACACTACCAAGAATCTTACCATTAGCCTAGTACTCTGTCTTCCTGTTATTCCTTCCAAAATGAATCACCTCACACTTTTCTTCATTAAACTCCATTTGCCACCTCTCAGCCCAGCTCTGCAGCTTATCCATGTCCCTCTGTAACCTGCAACATCCTTCCGCAGTGTCCACAACTCGACCGACTTTAGTGTCACCTGCAAATTTACTCACCCATCCTTCTACGCCCTCCTCTAGTTCATTTATAAAAATGACAAACAGCAGTGGCCCCAAAACAGATCCTTGTGGTACCCCACTAGTAACTGGACTCCAGGCTGAACATTTCCCATCAACCACCACCCTTTGTCTTCTTCCAGCTAGCCAATTTATGATCCAAACCGCTAAATCACCCTGAATCCCATGCCTTTGTATTTTCTGCAATAGCCTACCGTGGGGAACCTCATCAAACGCTTTACTGAAATCCATATACACCACATCAACTGCTTTACCCTCGTCCACCTGTTTGGTCACCTTCTCAAAGAACTCAATAAGGTTTGCGAGGCACGACCTACCCTTCACAAAACATTGTTGACTATCTCTAATCAAATTATTCCTTTCCAGATGATTATACGTCCTATCTCTCATAAACCTTTCCAAGACTTTGCCCACAACAGAAGTAAGGCTCACTGGCCTATAGTTACCGGGGTTCCTCCAATCCCCTTCTTGAACAAGGGGACAACATTTGCTATCCTCCAGTCTTCTGGCACTATTCCTGTAGACAATGATGACATAAAGATCAAAGCCAAAGGTTCAGCAATCTCCTCCCTAGCTTCCCAGAGAATCCTAGGATAAATCCCATCCGGCCCAGGGGACTTATTGATTTTCACACTTTCCAGAATTGCTAACACCTCCACCTTATGAACCTCAAGCCCTTCTTGTCTAGTAGCCTGTATCTCAGTATTAGGGGTTGTTTAGCCCAGAGCTAAATCGCTGGCTTTGAAAGCAGACCAAGCAGGCCAGCAGCACGGTTCGATTCCCGTAACAGCCTCCCCGAACAGGCGCCGGAATGTGGCGACTAGGGGCTTTTCACAGTAACTTCATTTGAAGTCTACTCGTGACAATAAGCAATTTTCATTTTTCATTTTCATTTCAGTATTCTCCTCAACAACATTGTCTTTTTCCTGTGTGAATACTGACGAAAAATATTCATTTAGCACCTCTCCTATCTCCTCGGACTCCACGCACAATTTCCCACTACTGTCCTTGACTGGCTCTACTCTTACCCTAGTCATTCTTTTATTCCTGACATATCTATAGAAAGTTTTAGGGTTATCCTTGATCCTACCCGCCAAAGACTTCTCGTGTCCCCTCCTGGCTCTTCTTAGCTCTCTCTTTAGGTCCTTCTTTGCTAACTGGTAACTCTCGAGCGCCCTAAATGAACCTTCATGTCTCATCTTTACATAAGCCTCCTTCTTCCTCTTGACAAGTGATTCAACTACTTTAGTAAATCACGGTTCTCCCGCTCGACCACTTCCTCCTTGCCTGACAGGTGCATACTTATCAAGAACATGCAGTAGCTGTTCCTTGAACAAGCTCCACATTTCAATTGTGCCCATCCCCTGCAGTTTCCCTCCCCATTCAATGCATCCTAAGTCTTGCCTCATCACATCATAATTGCCTTACCCCCAGCTATAACTCTTGCCCTGTGGTATATACCTATCCCTTTCCATCGCTAAAGTAAACATAATCGAATTGTGGTCACTATCACCAAAGTGCTCACCTTCCTCCAAATCTGACACCTGTCCTGGTTCATTACCCAGTACCAAATCTAATATGGTCTTGCCTCTCGTTGGCCGATCTACACACTGTGTCAGGAAACCCTCCTGCACACATTGGACAAAAACGGACCCATCTAAAGTACTCGACCTATTGTGTTTCCAATCAATATTTAGAAAGTTAAAGTCCCCCATAACAACTACCCTGTTACTTTCGCTCCTATCCAGAATCATCATTGCAATCCTTTCCTCTACATCTCTGGAACTTTTTGGAGGCCTATAGAAAACCCCTAACAGGGTGACCTCTCCTTTCCTGTTTCTAACCTCAGCCCATACTACCTCAGTAGATGAGTCCTCATCAAACGTCCTTTCTGCCACCGTAATACTGCCCTTGACTAACAATGCCACCCCTTCCCCTCTTTTACCACCTTCCTTGAGTTTACTTAAATATCTATACCATGGCACCTGCAACAACCATCCCTGTCCCTGCTCTATCCATGTCTCCGAAATGGACACATCGAAGTCCCAGGTACCAACCCATGCCGCAAGTTCACCCACCTTATTCCGGATGCTCCTGGCATTGAAGTAGACATACTTTAAATCACCTTCCTGCCTGCCGGTACACTCCTGCAACCTTGAAACCTTACTCATGACCTCACTACTCTCAATCACCTGTATACTGGAGATATAATTCAGTTACCCAACCCCCTGCTGAACTAGTTTAAACCCTTCCGAAGAGCATTAGCAAATTTCACCCACAGGATATTGGTACCCCTCTGGTCCAAGTGTAGACCATCCCATTTGTAGAGGTCCCACCTACCCCAGAATGAGCCCCAATTATCCAGGTATCTGAAATCCTCCCTCGTGCACCATCCCTGTAGCCACGTGTTCAACTGCTCTCTCTCCCTATTCCTCGTCTCACTAGCACGTGGCACAGGTAACAACCCAGAGATAATAACTCTGTTTGTTCTAGATCTAAGTTTCCACACTAGCTCCCTGAATTCCTGCCTTACATTCCTATCCCTTTTCCTACCTATGTCGTTGGTGCCTATGTGGACCACGACTTGGGGCTGCTCCCCCTCCTCCTAAGGATCCCGAAAACATGATCCAAGACATCGCGGACCCTGGCACCTGGGAGGCAACACACCAACCGCGAGTCTCTCACGTTCCCACAGAATCTCCTATCTATCCCCCTAACTATGGAGTCTCCAATGACTAATGCTCTACTCCTCTCCCCCCTTCCCTTCTGTGCAAAAGGGACAGACTCTGTGCCAGAGACCTGTACCCCCATGGCTTACCCCTGGTAATTCCCCCCCCAACAGTATCAAAAGCGGTATACTTGTTACTAAGGGGAATGACCACAGGGGATCCCTGTACTGACTGCTTCCTCCCAGCCCTTCTCACCGTCACCAATCTATCTTTATTCTTTGGAGTAACTACATCCCTGAAGCTTCTATCTATGACCACCTCAGCCTCCCGAATGATCTGAAGTTCATCCAGCTCCAGCTCCAGTTCCCTAACGCAGTTTCTGAGGAGCTGGAGATGGGTGCACTTCCCACAGGTGAAATAAGCAGGGACACTGACAGCGTCCCTCACCTCAAACATTCTGCAGGAGGAACACTGCACTGCCTTCCTTGCCATCGCCTCTAGATAAAACAAGAAAAAGAAAAAGAAGGTCCCAGATTGTATGAGTTTGTGCTCTTCCAGCAACTTGGAGGACAACATTTTCTTCAAAAATGGGTGGCGTGGAGGTACAGTGGTTAGCACTGCTGCCTCACGCACCAGGGACGCGGGCTCAATTCTGGCCCTGGGTGACTGTCTGTGTAGAGTTTGCATGTTCTCCCTGTCTGCGTGGTTCTCCTCTGGGTGCTCCGGTTTCCTCCTACAGTCCAAAGATGTACAGGTTAAGTGGATTGGTCATGTAAAATTGCCCCATCGCATCTGAAAGATGTCTGGTGTCGGGGGGGGGGGGGGGGGGGGGGGGGAGAGAGGTTATGGGGATGGGACCTGCGTAGGCCTAGATAGGGTGCACTTTCAGAGGGTCCGTGCAGATGTGATGGACCAAATGGCCTCCTTCTGCATTGTAGGGATTCTAGAATGCTATGATTCAACTGAAGAATGAGGGAAAAGTCTAACTAATGGGGCACATCATGAGATGACGCTGCAGCAAGTATGGATCAGTAATTAGTTCTAGCATTTGAGCAGAGGGTGATGTGAATTACTGCCATATCAATGCTTAATAGCACAGGCTGGGATCAAAACCTTCCAAATCAAGGCGTTAATGTTGAGATGTCAGTCATGCTGGATTCCTCCAATAACATTGGTCAAACTGACCAATAACATTCCCTGTCTGCTTCCTCAGTTATCCTACTTGCAATTCTGTAACTTTTCAAAGTTTGAGGTATTTAACAGTCCTGTTGCATTTAATATGCTAATGATTCCTTTCTGGGAGGTTTGCTTACTTGCCATCTATAATACCATGAGTAGCCTGGATCAGAATGCCTTAATCACTAAACAAGAGCCAAAATAAAATAACTAACAGGGTCACATTTAACCTTTGCAACATTAGCTCAGATAAAAGTTCATATTTTATAATATGAAGCATTTTTGAGCTTCAAGTCACATTGATATTGGATTCTCAAATGTTTCCAATAGCTGAATCTATAGAACAGACAGTTAACTTGCTCTTATGATTCTGCTAATGCTATTCTGCAACCATTTCTGAGAAATATAGGGCGCGATTCTCCCATATGGGGAGAAATCGTAAGGCTGGCGTCAAATCCGGGCGGGTTTGACGCCAGCCCCCCCCTTCCCGACCGGGAACCGATTCTGGTCCCCGGTCGGGGCTAGCATCCCGACGCCGTAAACTCCGGCATCGCGGGCTTAACGAATTTCGTTAAGCCCGCTTGCCAGAGTTAGCGCCGGCTGACGCGTCAAATGACGTCAGCCGCGCATGCGCGGATTGGAAGACTCCAACCCGCGCATGCGCGGATGACATCATCGCGCATTTGCGCGAAACCCGCACATGCGCGGGCCGGGATGCCCCTCAGCCGCCCCGCGAATGGATACTGCGGGGCGGCGGAAGGACAAAGAGTGCACGGCCATCGGGCCCGCTGCCCGCGATCGGTGCCCACCGATCGCGGGCCCATGGCACCCTTGGCACGGCCGTGGTACTGCCGTGCCAATCGGTGCCATGGTTTTAAAAATCGACAGTTTACGGCCGTTTTTACGAACGGCCAGACCAGGTGTGTTTGCCGTTCGTAAAAACAGCCGTAAAGGGCTGGGAACTCGGCCCATCCATCAGCTGAGAATCGCTGCCGGCCGTAAAAAAAACGGCGGCAGCGATTCGTATCGGGAGTCGGGCGTGGGGGGGGGGGGGGGAGAATAGCGGGAGGGCGTCGGAACAGCGTGGCCGTAAAATTTTACGAGCCACGCTATTCTCCGCACCGTCGGGAGTGCGGAGAATCGCGCCCACAAATTGTCCTTTGAGTATGTCCCTCTTAACTCCCTACAGAGTGGGCCTTTAGTGAAAACATTCTTCCCGTTGAACTTGAAAAGTGCAACATTCAAACCTGAACCAACTTTGAATTCCAGTCGGAAATCCAGTGCGTCCGATGGGTATGCATAGCTCCCTCTCACAGAGTGGCCCTTCACAAATTCATACAATCAGCTGGGGTAATGAGAATTATGTTCATGGAAGGAGAATTCACATCATGGTCTTTCAGGCTATTATTCAACCCGTAAACCTTTCTGAAATATTAGATGAATTGAATCTAACTGAGACCATAATCTATTGGCTATCTCTCACATTCTTCAGTGATGCTGGTGTACAGCTATTGAAAAGTTTCAATCAGTGTATAATGGTATCTTACCGGAAATGCTCATTTGCATGGAGACTACTGAAATTGCAAGCACATGAAACTTGACAGAAGCCATTTTTGTCTATGTGAAACAAGCTAATGCAATTTTGCAATTATCAGTCACAACCAAAATGTAATTAATGCCATGATATTGCAATAGAAATATGCACCAATAGGAATTAGAGAGAAGAAGCTCAGAAAGTCTGGCAAGGTTGAAATCAATAGCAAAAGGGCAACTTTAAGCACCCATATAAAATTATCCCCTGCACTAAAAAAGGACACCTGCTTGGGAAGAACTGGATGAGTAATCCAGAGACCGTGGGCTGGTTTCTCCGATTGCTGATGCTGAAATTGTGTTTGCCGATTGGCCGGAGAATCCGTTTTTACGCCAAAATCGGGGTGGGGCCATTTTTTGGATGCTCCGCCCTCTCAAAAACAGCGTCATTGCTGAGTACGCCGCATGTCATTGGGACAGCCTCAGGACGTCACCTGAGGCCCGCCCCCCCCCCCGATGCTCCGCCCCCAGATGGGCCGACTTCCTGACGGCATGGGGCGCGTGTTCTCACAGGGGGACTCGCGTGCTGGTTGCGGTCTGTGTCCAGCACCGCAATAGTCAGGGGGGAGCCGTTCTGCTGGCTGGGTGAACTTTGGGCGGGGGGGGGGGGGGGGGGTGGTGGCTAGAAGGGGGTTGTCTGAAGGTGGCGAGGGGGGGGGGTTACAGGTGGGCGCTATCTGCCAGGCTGGGTCCGCGCATGGCTGCGCCATGTTGTACGGCACGGCCGCAGCAGGTCGCAGCCATGCACATGCGTGGCCACAGACCTGCCAATTCTCTATCTGTATCTGCAGGTCAAGCCGGGGGCTTTACGTTGTGTGGCTGTTAGCCCCCCACAGGACGGAGCATTGGTGCGGGGGAGGGGGGTGTTGACTTTTGGTCGTAGACACATGCTCCAGGCTTAGCCTCAAAATCGGAGAATCCAGCCTGTGAGTTCAAATCCAATACTGCAGTTGGAGATTTTGAATAAATTTTTTTTAAATGTGTCAGTAAAAAGCGCTTGGATTGGTATACAGCACAGCTGCTTCAATCGTGTCCTTAGAAAAAAAGAGACCTGCACTTTTCATGGCTTCAGCACCATCACTGCTGTAATGAAAGAAAAACACTACAGCCAAATTGCACTCAGCAAAATTCCACCAATAGCAATTTAACACATGGTCGGAAACAGCAGTACAGTTAGACATTGCAATAATCTCAAATGGTGCAGAAAGGAAACATTGATTCATGTGGTGAAAATGTTATCTCAAAGCCGCAGACTCAGAGAAGCCCATCTTCCAAGACACCGCTGATGTCTGCAAAATAATATTTCGTTTTTATTTTATTTTATTTTCATGTACTAAATGATCTGTTTGAGCTGCTCGCAGAAAAATACTTTTCACTGTACCTCGGTACACGTGAGCACAAACAAATCCAAATCCAAAGAAAGCTGAACAGCAACTTGTGGTGAATGTATTATGGCAGCCATTCACCACTGTATTGCATTGTACTATGTTGTTGCCCTTGTGGGCTCCACCTATGGACCATTGTATTACATTACATCGCATTATGTCATGTTGGTGCTCTTGTGGGCTCCGCCCCTGGCTCCACCCCCTTGGGGGAGGTAAATAGATCTGTGCAGTGCAGAGCAGTCGCAGGCAGGCACAGTTCTAGCTGATTAAAACCACTGTTCACTTTAACTCTCCATCTCGTGTGAATTGATGGTCGCATCACATTATGGTGACCTTTCGGTGACCTTTACGTTAGTGATGGAAAGGGATAAGTATACCCCGCAGGGCAAGAGTTATAGCTGGGGGAAGGGCAATTATGATGCCATTAGACATGACTTAGGATGTGTAGGTTGGAGAAGTAGGCTGCAAGGGTTGGGCACACTGGATATGTGGAGCTTGTTCAAGGAACAGCTATTGCATGTTCTTGATAAGTACGTACCAGTCAGGCAGGGAGGAAGGGGTCGAGCGAGGGAACCGTGGTTTACCAAAGAAGTGGAATCTCTTGTCAAGAGGAAGAAGGAGGCCTATGTGAAAATGAGGCGTGAAGTTTCAGTTGGGGCGCTTGATAGTTACAAGGAAGTGAGGAAGGATCTAAAGAGAGAGCTAAGACGAGCAAGGAGGGGACATGAGAAGTCTTTGGCAGGTAGGATCAAGGAAAACCCAAAAGCTTTCTATAGGTATGTCAGGAATAAAAGAACGACTAGGGTAAGAGTAGGGCCAGTCAAGGACAGTGGTGGGAAGTTGTGTGTGGAGGCTGAGGAGATAAGCGAGATACTAAATGAATACTTTTCGTCAGTATTCACTCAGGAAAAAGATAATGTTGTGGAAGAGAATGCTGAGACCCAGGCTATTAGAATAGATGGCATTGAGGTGCGTAGGGAAGAAGTGTTGGCAATTCTGGACAAGGTGAAAATAGATAAGTCCCCAGGGCCTGATGGGATTTATCCTAGGATTCTCTGGGAAGCCAGGGAAGAGATTGCTGAGCCTTTGGCTTTGATTTTTATGTCATCATTGGCTACAGGAATAGTGCCAGAGGACTGGAGGATAGCAAATGTGGTCCCTTTGTTCAAGAAGGGGAGTAGAGATAACCCCGGTAACTATAGGCCGGTGAGCCTCACGTCTGTTGTGGGTAAAGTCTTGGAGAGGATTATAAGAGATACGATTTATAATCATCTAGATAGGAATAATATCATTAGGGATAGTCAGCATGGTTTTGTGAAGGGTAGGTCATGCCTAACAAACCTTATCGAGTTCTTTGAGAAGGTGACTGAACAGGTAGACGAGGGTAGAGCAGTTGATGTGGTGTATATGGATTTCAGTAAAGCGTTTGATAAGGTTCCCCACGGTCGTCTATTGCAGAAAATACGGAGGCTGGGGATTGAGGGTGATTTAGAGATGTGGATCAGAAATTGGCTAGTTGAAAGAAGACAGAGGGTGGTGGTTGATGGAAAATGTTCAGAATGGAGTTCAGTTACGAGTGGCGTACCACAAGGATCTGTTCTGGGGCCGTTGCTGTTTGTCATTTTTATAAATGACCTAGAGGAGGGCACAGAAGGTTGGATGAGTAAATTTGCAGACGACACTAAAGTCGGTGGAGTTGTAGACAGTGTGGAAGGATGTTGCAGGTTGCAGAGGGACATAGATAAGCTGCAGAGCTGGGCTGAGAGGTGGCAAATGGAGTTTACTGTAGAGAAGTGTGAGGTGATTCACTTTGGAAAGAATAACAGGAATGTGGAATATTTGGCTAATGGTAAAATTCTTAGCAGTGTGGATGAGCAGAGGGATCTCGGTGTCCATATAAATAGATCCCTGAAAGTTGCTACCCAGGTTGATAGGGTTGTGAAGAAGGCCTGTGGTGTGTTGGCCTTTATTGGTAGAGGGATTGAGTTCCGGAGCCATGAGGTCATGTTGCAGCTGTACAAAACTCTGGTATGGCCGCATTTGGAGTATTGCGTACAGTTCTGGTCGCCTCATTATAGGATGGACGTGGAAGCTTTGGAACGGGTGCAGAGGAGATTTACCAGGATGTTGCCTGGTATGGAGGGAAAATCTTATGAGGAAAGGCTGATGGACTTGAGGTTGTTTTTGTTAGAGAGAAGAAGGTTAAGAGGTGACTTAATAGAGGCATACAAAATGATCAGAGGGTTAGATAGGGTGGACAGTGAGAGCCTTCTCCCGCGGATGGAGGTGGCTAGCATGAGGGGACATAGCCTTAAATTGAGGGGTAATAGATATAGGACAGACGTCAGAGGTGGGTTTTTTACGCAAAGAGTGGTGAGGCCGTGGAATGCCCTACCTGCAACAGTAGTGAACTCACCAACATTGAGGGCATTTAAAAGTTTATTGGATAAGCATATGGATGATAATGGCATAGTGTAGGTTAGATGGCCTTTAGTTTTTGACTTCCCATGTCGGTGCAACATCGTGGGCCGAAGGGCCTGTATTGCGCTGTATCGTTCTATGTTCTATGTTCTATACCGAGGGGGAGGCGAGTTCATTTGCGGGTGATTTGGACATTCTGAATTCTTCCTCTGTGTACCCGAAGTGTGTGGCGACTAGAGGCTTTTCACAGTGACTTTGTTGCAGTGTTAATGTCAGCCTACTTGTGACAATTAATATTATAAAATATAAAAACAGGGTGATTAAAAGGTGGCATCTGGTTGGGAACCTGACATAATCCCTCCCACAGGCGAGTGGGGAATTCCGATGCAGTTTATTAAAATAGTCAAAGAGGCAACGAACTGGGAACTTGAGCCAGCACACGGATTTCCTGAGCTGTCTGCAATTCACCTGTGGAAATGCAGAGAAAAGCGCAGACATTTCCAATTGCTGCTCCGCACTTTCTCTATTGTGCGGAATTCCCGAGGATCAGCATTTACGTTCATCTGAGCAGAGTTTGGAGGGTCCGGCACCCCCCAAAGGTGACTCACCACTGCTGTCTCTGCTTTCAATACCTGCTCCTGCTCATATGTGATGTGTTCCGCACCATTTGACAAGCGAGCCCTCTCTGCTGCACAAGGGGTGTATATCTGCACTGATGGTGGGTACACATGAGGCATGTTGTCATGTGAGAGTGCCTTTCAGAATTGGATGTTTAAGAAATGTACGTTTAAGAAATGAAGTTGATCATATTATTGAAGCGATGTCACGGGGGGGGGGGGGGGGGGAGGGGGGGAGCTGAGCTCACTTCTGGTTTTTGGGAGCTTTAGTTTCAGTTTGAAGAAAGCTTGGGTGTGGCTGTGATCTGCATTGCTGGTGATCTCTGCCATGAAGGACTATCGCTCAATCCTTTGGTGAAATCAGAATTGTAAAAAGGTCTCAGTATTGAATATAAATCTAATGTGCTTCTGTTTGAAGGATTTGTTGAGTCTTTTGGATGTGTAAAGGAACAGTTTGCAGGATAGGTCGGTGTTGTATTATTTTTGGGGTTACCTTTGAAGTAAGGGGTGTTAAGAGATCCAATGTTTATTTAAAATGTCAATTTGAGTTCATGGAATAAATATTGTTTTGTTTTAAAAACCACGTGTCCATAATTGTAATACTATATCTGGGGAATAAGCCGTGTGCTTCAAAAGCAACAATCCATTCAAGGTGGGGGTTGGTGGAACTCCATGACACATTTTGGGGTTCTGAAAACAACTCTCCCATAACAAATGGTGGCTCGAGGGGGATAAAAGTCTATCTATTGGATTGGCTTTTATGAACTTAAAGACAGTGAAGGATTGTTGCTTTTCCGGTGTGCTATTTTAGTTTAAGTGTGTTGTGGACAATGGCTCTTTCAGAGGCTCAGAAGTTTTTGGGGGTGGAGACTGTCACACACAGGGCGCGATTCTCCCAAAACGGGAGAAATCGTAAAGCTGCCGTAAAACCCGGGCGGGTTTTACGGCAGCGCGCCCCTTCCCGACCGGGGACCGATTCTGGTCCCCGGTCGGGGCTAGCAGCCCGACGCCGTAGGCTCCGGCAAGACGGGCTTAACGAAAATCGTTAAGCCCGCTTGCCGGAGTTAGCGCCGACTGACGCGTCATATGACGTCAGCCGCGCATGCGCAGTTTGGAAGACTCCAACCCGCGCATGCGCGGGTGACGTCATCGCGTTTTTGCGCGAAACCCGCGCATGGGTGGGCCGGGTTGCCCCTCAGCCGCCCCGCGAATGGATACTGCGGGGCAGCGGAAGGACAAGTAGTGCGCGGGCATCGGGCCCGCTGCCCGCGATCGGTGCCCACCGATCGCGGGCCCATGGCACCCTTGGCACGGCCGTGGTACGGCCGTGCCAATCGGTGCCCTGGTTATTAATAGCGAGTTAGTCACGCCGTTTTTACGAACGGCAAGACCAGGTGTGTTTGCCGTTCGTAAAAACGGCGTAAAGGGCTGGGACTTCGGCCCATCTAACAGCTGAGAATCACTGCCGGCCGTAAAAAAACAGCGGCAGCGATTCGGGTCGGGACTTCGGCGGGGGGGGGGGGAGAATAGCGGGAGGGCGGCAAAAATGTCGGGAAGGCCCTCCCGCTATTCTCCCACCCGTCGTGGGGGGCGGAGAATTTCGCCCACATTACCTTATGGACAGAGACTAAAAACAGACTATTAGATTTGACAAAAACATTGCAGTTGACATGACCTGACAAAATGCAAAAAGGTGAGGTAATTATGGCAGTGGCTAAGCATTTAAAGTTGCCTGAGATACAGTTTGACACATTGGAAATGTCAAAAAGTCAGTTGCAAATTAAACAAATGGAACATGAGAAAAAATTAAAGCGGCTTGAATACGGAAGAGAGGGAGCGGAAAAAGAAAGAGAGAGAGAGGAAAAAGAAAAGGAGAGAGAAGAAAGGAGAAAAGAAAGAATAGCCCTCGCAGAACAAAAAGAAAGAGAAAGGGAGATACAGATCAGGGAAAAGATAAAGAGAGAGAGTTTGAACTTCAGAAAATGGCCATGAAACAAGACAGTCAGTTATAATTTGCAGATGTATCCTCTTCCTGTTTAGATCCATTCCGATCTACATCCCCAAGGCCTTCTTCAAAGTGCTGGACAAACTTATCATGGCGTTCGTATGGGGGGGTGGGGGGGGGGGGGGGGGGTAAAAATGCTAGGACCCCAAAGAAGGTCCTACAAAAAACAAAATCCGGGGGGGGGGGCTAGCTCTCCCGAATCTACAATTCTACCACTGGGAGGCAACAGCCGAGCGAGTAAGGGGATGGATCCAGGAGCCAGAAGCCGAGTGGGTGCGTGCGGAGGAGGCCTCCTGCATGGGGACCTCCCTCCGGGCCCTCGCCACGGCAGCACTCCTATCCCCACCCAAAAAACACTCCAGCAGCCCCGTGGTGACAGCCACCCTCCAATCCTGGAACCAACTGCGGCAGCAATTTGGCCTGACCAAAATGTCGGACAAGGCTCCCATCTGCAACAACCATAGGTTCACACCAGCACTGACTGACGCCACCTTCAAAAGATGGAGGCAGGACGGGGGAACACTGACAGTCAGGGACTTATACACGGACGACAGGATCGCAACACTGGACGAACTGACAGAGAAATTTCGGCTAGCTGGGAGGAACGAGCTGCGGTACCTCCAGCTCAAAAACTTCCTACGAAAGGAGACAAGGACGTACCCACAACCGCCACGACAGACACTACTTGAAGACCTACTGGACACAAGTATCCTAGAGAAAGGGAACTGTAGCGACTTGTATGACCGACTGGTAGAAAGGGACGACAACGTACTGGACACAACAAGAAGGAAATGGGAGGACGACCTGGGGATGGAGATAGGGTGGGGACTCTGGAGCGAAGCACTGCATAGGGTCAACTCCACCTCCACGTGCGCAAGGCTCAGCCTGACGCAACTAAAAGTGGTACATAGAGCCCACTTAACAAGAAACCGTGTGAGCGGGTTCTTCCCGGAGGTGGAGGACAGATGCGAACGGTGCCAAAGAGGCCCGGCCAACCACGCCCACATGTTCTGGTCTTGCCCCAGACTTGTGGAGTACTGGACAGCCTTCTTCGAGGCTATGTCCAAAGTGGTGGGGGTGAGGGTGGAGCCATGCCCTATAGTGGCGGTCTTCGGGGTTTCAGACCAGCCAGATCTATTCCTGCGGAGGAGGGCGGACGCCCTTGCCTTTGCCTCCCTGATCGCCCGCCGTAGAATCCTGTTTGGCTGGCGGTCAGCAGCACCGCCCAGAGCTGCAGACTGGCTGTCCGACCTCTCGGAATCTCTCCAAATGGAGAAAATCAAATTCGCCATCCGAGGGTCGGACGACGGCTTCCACAGAACATGGGAGCCATTCATGCAATTGTTCCGGGACCTGTTTGTGGCCAACGAACAAGAGGAAGAATAGTCGGGTGGCCAAGAATCAGGGGAAAATGGATGGGAATCGGGGGAGGGGGGGGGGGAGGGCGGGGGGGCTACGGGTTCGTTATGGGGGTTTGATGGCTAAGGCCCAAAACCAAACTGTAAATAAATGCCAATAAACATGTGCCTCGGCCATATTGGGAATGTAAAATATGTATGCCGGCTAAAGAGTGGAGGCCACAGTTATTATTACGAAGATGCTTACCTGTAAATATATATGTTAATTTTTGCGTGTTCTTTTTTTTTCTCTCTCTCTCTCTAACAATTTGTAATTTGTTCAATATAAAACATGAAAACTGAATAAAAAACATTTATAAAAAAATAATTGGCAGATGTAAAGGGAAATGTACAGTTGGATGACAGTGATGAGGATAGTGAGAAAGAGTGTCAAAGTCAAAGGCGTGGTGGGGATTTATTTAAATATGTCCAAGCATTGCCAAGGTTTGACGAGAAGGAAGTAGAAATCTTTATTTCACTTGAGAAGGTAGCTAAACAAATGAAATGGCCACTGGACATGTAAGTGTTACTAATTCAAAGAAAGCTGGTAGGTAGAGCTTGTGAAATGTTTGCATCACTACCAGAGGAGGTCTGGAATGTATGAGGAGGTGAAGAAATCCACCTTAAGTGCAGATGAGCTAGTGCCTGAAGCTTACAGACAAAAGTTTAGAAATTTAAGGAAAGAATTTGGTCAAACATACATGGAGTTTGAAAGGCTCAAACAGAGTAATTTTGATCGGTGGATAAGGGCTTTGAAAATAGACCAAACGTATGAAGCTCTCAGAGAAATTATACTTTTGGAGGAGTTAAAAATTCAATTCCTGATGTAGTGAGAACTCATGTGGAAGAACAGAGGGTTAAAACTGCGAGATTAGCAGCAGAAATGGCAGATGATTATGAATTAGTTCATAAATCAAAGATTGGTTTCCGACATCAGTTTCAGCCGGTGAGGGATAAAAACTGGGGACTTGAGAAATACTCAAGTGGTAAAGGTAAAGGTGATCTGATGGGAGACAATAAAGAGAGTGTACCTCAGATTAAAAAATAAATCCAGGAGGGTGAAAAAGAAATGAAAAGTTTCAAATGTTTTCACTATAATAAACTAGGCCATGTAAAGTAACAGTATTGGTGGTTGAAGAAAAGCACTGGAAAGGCTGATGTGGTAAAACAGGGTAAGACAGTGGGATTTGTTAGAGTGGTAAAGGAAAGCCCAAGGAAAGCGAAGGAGGTGCAAACAATTGTACAGCCTGTTCAATAAGTAATTGTTAAGAAGGTGCCAGATGTCTTTAAAGAATTTATTTGTGTGGGTAAAGTTTACTCATGTGTATCAGGAGGAGCAGGTAAAGAAGTCACAATTTTAAGAGATACAGGGGCTAGTCAATCTTTAATGGTAATTGATGAGGAATTATGTAGTTTGGGAAGAATGTTGCCAGAAAAGGTGGTGATATGTGGAATTCAGGGTGAGAGGAGTAGCATTCTATTATATAAGGTAAGGTTGGAAAGTCCAGTGAAGAGTGGTGAAGTGGTAGTAGGAGTAATAGATAAACTATCTTGCCCAGGAATACAGTTTATCTTGGGTAATGATATAACTGGATTGCAAGTGGGAGTGATGTACTGTGGTTGATAAGCCAGTGTAAAATCAGACAACTGAAGTGTTGAAGGACGAATATCCTGGGATTTTTCCGGATTGTGTAGTAACAAGGTCGCAAAGTCACAGGTTAAGACAAGAGGAGAAATCAAAGAGTGAAGGTGAAGTTGAAGTGCAATTATCAGAAACAATTTTGATCAGATGGTTGAAAAAGAACAAGAACAGGTGGAGGATGAGGCGGATATTTTTAGTTCAGGAAAATTGGCGGAGTTACAACAGAAAGATGTAGAAATAACATGGATGTATCAGAAAGCGTGTACGTAAGAGGAATCTGAGAATATACCAGAGTGTTATTATCGTAAAAGTGATGTCCTGATGAGAAAATGGAGACCTGTACATATGCAGGCGGATGAAAAGTGGGCAGAAGTTCAGCAAGTAGTATTGCCGGTAGGCTATAGAAAGGAGGTGTTGCGAGTTGCACATGTGGTACCAGTGGGAGGTCATTTGGGAATAAGGAAAACTCAAGCTAAAATCCAGAAACACTTTTATTGGCCTGGACTACATAAAGATGTAATTAAATTTTGTCAATCATGTCACACATGTCAAGTGATAGGGAAACCTCAAGCAGTGATGAAACCAGCGCCCTTAATACCCATTCCAGCATTGTAGGAACCTTTTACGAGGGTCCTAATTGATTGTGTAGGACCGCTTCCGAAAACCAAAAGTTGGAATCAATATCTTTTGACTATAATGGATGTGTCTATTAGGTTTCCAGAGGCCATTCCAGTACGTAATATTACAGCTAAAAAGATTGTGGAGGAGTTACTTAAATTCTTTACTAGATATGGGTTACACACAGAAATACAATTGGATCAAGGATCAAATTTTACCTCAAAGTTACTCAAAGGAGTTATGGATAGTTTAGGAATAAAACAATTTAAATCAACTGCGTACCATCCAGAATCGCAGGGAGCGTTGGAAAGGTGGCATCAGACATTAAAGACAATGTTGAGCGTTTATTGTCAAGATTATCCAGAGGATTGGGATAAAAGAATTCAATTCGTACTGTTTACAATTAGGGATGCACCTAATGAGTCAACCAAATTTAGTCCTTTTGAACTAATTTCTGGTCATGAGGTAAGAGGACCACTTAAATTGATCAAAGAAAAATTGGTGGGTGAGAAATCGGAAATTACACTATTGGGTTACGTGTCAAATTTTAGGGAATGGTTAAATAGAGCAGGTGAATTGGCTAGACAAATTTGAAAGTTGCACAAAATGTGATGAAACGGGTAGCGGACAAGAAATCCACAGTTCGTAGTTTTGCAAGTGGAGATAAGTTTTAGTGTTGTAGGGGAGCCTTTAAAAGCTAGGTTTTGTGGTTCGTATCAGATTGAAAGGAAATTAAGTGAGGTGAATTATGTGGTAAAAACAGCAGATCGAAGGAAGACTCACCGTGTGTGTCATGTGAATATGCTTAAAAGATACTTTGAAAGGGAAGGAGAGAAAAAGGAGGTTTTAATGATTCTAACCCTAAGTGACGAACCAAATCCAGACGACTGTGGGCGGAATTCTCCGCAAGGCCCGACGCAGTCGTGAAACCCGGAGAGGTTCACGACGGCATCGGAAGCCTCTCCCGGCCCCCTATTCTCCCCTCCCCGTGGGGATAGGAGGGCCATACCGGGAAACTCGGCCGCCGGGCCTTGTCCCTGGCTTCAAGAATGACTCCGCGGCGGCGCCTAATGACATCAGCTGCGCATGCGCGGGTTGGGCAGCTCAAACCCGCGCATGAGTGGTTGCCGTCTTTCCCCTCAGCCGCCCTGCAAGACGTGGCAGCTTGATCTTGCGAGGCGGCGGAGGGGAAAGAGTGCGTCCCCTTGAGACGCCGGCCCGACGATCGGTGGGCACCGATCGCGGGCCCTTCGCCTCCCGAGCACAGTCGTGGTGCTCGATCCCCGATCCATCCCCCACAGGCCCCACACTTACCTGGCGTGCCATGTTCACGACGGCAGCGACCAGGTGTGGTTGCCACCGTCATGAACAGGTCGGGAACGGCAGGCCGCTTGGCCCATCCGGGCTGGAGAATCGCGGGCCGCCGTGAAAAACGGCGGCCCGCTTTTCTCCGAGCGCCGTGTCGCAAAACCGGACACGCCATTTTGGTTGCGGAGAATCGCGCCCTGTGAATTTGACATACCTCAAATTAAATTGGAAAATGAGGATGTTATTAAAAATTGGGAATTGTTAAGGTACCTTCCAGAGGAAAAACTAACTGACCTGAAAGAGTTATTGATATCACATGGGCAAGTTTGCAGAGATAAATTGGGAAGTATTAAAATGGCTATACATGATGTAGATGTGGGAAATGCTGTTCCTATCAAACAACATCCATATAGACTTAATCCTTTAAAATTGGCACAGGTTAACAGAGAGATTGAGAGTATGCTTAAAAATGGCATAATTGAAGTGGGTTGCAGCCAATGGAGCTCACCCATAGTGATGGTACCCAAACCAGACGGTACCCAACGGTTGTGTGTGGACTATCGAAAGGGGAATGCAGTTACAAGAACAGACTCTTATCCTATCCCACGTTTGGAAAATGGGGCAATCCGCTTTTATTTCCAAACTGGATTTACTGAAAGGTTACTAGCAAGAATCTTTATCTGAAAGGGCAAAGGAAATTTCAGCTTTTGTGACTCCAGATGGTATATACCAGTTCAAAGTTCTGCCATTTGGCATGAAAAACACCCAGCAACATTTCAATGGTTAACTAATACAGTCGTTTCAGGATTACCCAATTGCGCGGCGATCTGGTAGTTTTCAGCCGGACATGGAAAGAACATTTGAAGCATCTGATGGAGTTATTCGATCGACTTCAGGAGGCGTGTTTGATGGTAAACCTAGCCAAAAGTGAATTTGGAAAAGCCTAAGTCACTTTCCTTGGCCATACAATCGGACAGGGTCGAATGGTCCCACGGGATGTGAAAACAAAAGTTATTGGGGAGTTTCCGATACCCTCGACACGATGGGAAATAATGTGGTTTCTTGGTATGAGTGGATTTTACTGGAAATTTGAACCAAATTTTAGCAGTATGGTCGCTCCATTGATGGACTTGCTCAAGAAGCATAACAAATTCCAGTGGACAGCGGAGTGTCAACAGGCATTTGACGGCCTGAAGGCTGTGTTAACCACTGATCCTGTGTTAGTCATCCTAAATTATACCAAACCATTCAAAGTGGCTGTTGGTGCGAGTGATGTGGGCGTAGGTGCGGTGCTTCTACAAGACGACGCTGAAGGGCGAGAGCGCCCTGTTGGTTAATTTTCAAAGAAATTGAATTCTCACCAGAAAAAGTATTCGACGATTGAGAAGGAGACTTTAAATTTGGTGCTGGCTTTGCAACATTTTCATATTTATGTGACCAGCAATCCACCTGACACCATTATATATACTGATCATAATCCTTTGACGTTTTTGGAGTGATTCCGGAATAACTGGAGTTTATTGTTACAGCCATTTCATTTTTAAATAGTACATGTGGCAGGACGGGAAAATGTGATAGCCGATGCTTTATCACGAATGTGATGAATGGAAGGATTTCAGTTGGAGGAAGAAGAACGGGAAAGAAGGACTTTATTATTGTGCCTATTTGCGTGTGTTTTTTTTTAAAAACAAAAACGTATATTTACTGTGTGCATTTCTTAGTGGATGGTGCAAAAGTGAAAAATGAAACCATCTTGAAGTTGATGGTTTATTTTTTTTTCTTGGGGGAGGTGTCATGTGAGAGTACTTTAAAAATTGGATGTTTAAGAAATGTACCTTTAAGAAATGAAGCTGATCATATTACTGAAGTGATGTCACAGTGGGGGGGGGGGGGGGGGGCTGAGCTCACTTCTGCTTTTTGGGAGTTTTAGTTCAATTTGAAGAAAGCTTGGGTGTGGCTGTGAGCTGCATTGCTGGTGATCTCTGCCATGAAGGACTATGTCTTAATCCTTTGGTCAAATCGGAATTGTAAAAAGGTCTCAGTATTGAATGTAAATCTAATGTGCTTCTGTTTGAAGGATTTGTTAAGTCTTTTGGATGTGTAAAGGACCAGTTTGCAGGATTGGGTAGTGTTTTATTATTTTTGGGGTTATCTTTGAAGTAAGGGGTATTAAGAGATCCAATGTTTATTTAAAAGGTTAATTTGAGTTCATGGACTAAACATTGTTTTGTTTCAAAAACCTCGTGCCCATAATTGTAATACTACACCTGGGGAACAAGCCGTGTGCTTCAAAAGCAACATTAAAGGTGGGGGTTGGTTGAACTCCATGATACATTTTGGGGTTCTGAAAACACCTCTCCCATAACAATGTGACAATGCATCCTGAAAGTGTTCACCTTTCTCTGAGGACTGCTTGGCTCAGCCCCTTGTAAGGTTACCTGGCATCCTTTAACTATCCACGTGAAGTTAAAATGATACCTTAATTCTCTTTGAACTACCTTTGCTTTCCTGACACTAATGTATGTAATTCAAGGTCCTGTGTTTGCTCAAGGATCAAGCCTCCAACGTGGCATGGTAGCACAGTGGGTAGCACTGCTGCCTCACGGTGCCAGGGACCTGGGTTCAATCCCGGCCCTGGGTGACTATTTGTGTGGAGGTTGCCACATTCTTCCTGTGTCTGCATGGGTTTCCTCCGGGGGCTCCGGTTTCCTCCCATAGCCCAACGATGTGCATCATTAGGTTTCATAGAATTTACAGTGCAGAAGGAGGCCATTCGGCCCATCGAGTCTGCACCGGCTCTTGGAAAGAGCACACTATCCCCATAAGCCAGTAACCCCACCCAACACTAAGGGCAATTTTGGACACTAAGGGCAATTTATCATGGCCAATCCACCTAACCTGCACATTTGTGGACTGTGGGAGGAAACCGGAGCACCCGGAGGAAACCCACGCACACATGGGGAGGATGTGCAGACTCCACACAGACAGTGACCCAAGCCGGAATCGAACCTGGGACCCTGGAGCTGTGAAGCGATTGTGCTATCCACAATGCTACCGTGCTGCCCAAATGTATAATTCCATGGTCACCATGACTGAGACTAGCTTTTCAATTTCAGATTTATTAATTGAACTCAAATCCTACCAGCTGCTATGGTGGGATTTGAACCCGTGTACCCAGAGTATACGCCTGGGTTTCTGGTCCTGTGACATTACCACTAGGCCACCATCTCCCCACCCTGGATTGGCCATGCAAAATTTACCCTTAGTGTCCAAAGGTTAGGTAGAGTTATGGGGATAGAGCGAGGGAGTGGCCCTAGGTTGTGTGCTTTTTCAGAGTTCTGTGCAGACTCGATGGACCAAATAGCCTCCTTCTGCACTGTAGGGATTCTATGATTCTATGACTTAGTACTGATAAAGAACACAAGTGCAGCAAAGTGCACATCATGACATTTCTATTACTGGTGACATCAAATCAACATGAATGACTATTAAGTGGCAGTGATTGTCTGATGCTATCACCAGGTCTTTAGGCCATCTCCTCTCTATCACCAAAGCCTAGTATGTGTACCACTCTGCCTATCTCCAGGGCCTCCTCCTCATTTGGTTAAGGTGGTCATGCCTGCAGGTCCACCTTGGTTTTCTGACTTTCTCTGGAGTCGTGGTCTCTCCTGCAATGAGAGAAAGCAGAGTTAAGAGTGTGAGAAGTGACCGAATGTATATTGAGGTTGAAATTAGAACATTTGAGGAGAGTGAGTGTGAAAAATGGAGGCAAAGGGCAATCGGATGAGGATCTGTGCGCGTGTTGATTCTTCAGTTGGAGATTTGAGGATGTATCTGGAGAGAAAGAAATGTGTCGAACTGCATGGTGTGTTGGTGAGTTAGCTGTACAAGAAATGCCCAGGAAGTCAAAGAGTGTTGGATGCCACTTCAAAGCAGTGTGCCACTCCCCTTCCTTGATCTAATAAGGTAATTAAACCTTTTCCAGCACTGAATTCAGATTCTGGTCACCACAGTCCTGTTGCTCATTTGCTGCTACTTCCAGTCACAAGGTTGGCTGGCTGGCCTCTTTCTGCTGTTCACAGGGTTGAGGACCCTTGTTCTGATCCTCGCCATCTCCAGCATAATCATCATGGGTCCCAGAGAATTGAGGCATAGTCTTCCCTCATCTTCCTTCCATTTTCTCTGCCTTCAGGCCCCTCAGAAGTAAGGTTTCCTGAAGCTATGCATGTGGCTCTATTACGTTAGGATTCCGGCCTTACTTATTGATGGAACCATCAATTCACCAGACAGGTGCTTTCCGATATGAACAGTGGTTTTAATCTACTTACTATAGAGCCAGCCTGTTACCCGTTGATGAACTCTCGGTGAACTGCAGGCTGACTCTGGACAAGAGTATTTATACAGCAGCACAAGGGGGAGGAGTCATGGGCGGAGCCAAGGGTGGAGCCCCGTACAAACTCCTAAGCATTCCCAGAGCTACTCCCCCTAGTGGTCGGATAGCGCTACTGCGCTTACAAAGATGCAGTGTGAATTACCAAGTTACATTCACCACACTTATTAATTAAAAACTTGGAGTGTTTAATTGGAATTAAAACGTCCATTCACAGAAGCTGGACTGTGGGTTATGACTGCATTACCTGTCGTAAAATGTGCAAAATTGGTCTATACATTTTTACCCTTCAAACGTCCTGTTTATTTCCTCTTCTGTTACAAATCACCTATCCTCAGAGTTGTAAATTCCAGTGTGAGATTTTCAGCAAAACCTGAAGCAAATTCCATTCCAAAGCAACTCTTCGCCATATACGTAATTTACTTTCTAATGGCGAGGCGGGCATTTAATCGAGCATTACATTCACCCCCCACCACCTGGCCTGGGTTTGCCAAATCCTACTAACTTTTTGACTTTATTGTATAATTAACTGCAGTTAAAATGGACGCTGCTTTGATCACCCTTCAATAAAATGCAAGACTGGCAACTGCGTGAAAAAGGTACAACTGTTTTTTGGTTCGACAGCAATTTAAAGTAAATATTGTAGTACGAAAAGCAGGATGTTGCCAGGAAATGAGCAATTTCCAGTTACTGTCAGGCATCAAAATAAGCGAGCTGTTAAAATATCAGAAGGTCAGTAGTGTGTTTCAAGGCATTGGGTGGAGTGGTCCACTACTGCCAACAGTGGGAATCATGGTGGACAGCGGCACGGATTTTCCTGGATAAAGTCCGTGTCCCACTGGCGGGAAGTTAGTTCGGAATTTCGTGGCAGGTTAAAGCTGGGTCAACTTTCTCACTGAACTATGTCAGGAAACACATTTACATCTCATGAATGCTCATTAAAAGGCAAACCCATCAGAATTATGTTCTCTCTCCAAATTAAGCGACCCACCAGTGGATAATTAGAATGGTGTGTTTCTCGACTGTATATAAGTGACAAGCTTCACTTCATCAACAACTTTGAGGTGTGTAGATGCTTCTTTCACCTATCTTTAACACCATCACTGTGAGATTTCAGGTACTTTTTTCCACAAGCTGCTCCAAGGCTGGGCACAGCAGACAAGATCAGCGGGGAGGGGAAAAATGGAGGCTGGACTATCAAGGGGGGTGGTGGAACATGGAATGGAAGGGGAAAGATGGAATATGGAGGTTGAACTCGGTGTGTTAGGGGTGAGGGTTGTGGGGAGCAAGGAAAAACAGTCTGGGGGAAAGAGTTATAAGACTACCCAAGATGGAGTCAGAGATTGCCCAGGGGTTGAGGCCACGCTGTTGGGGGCATATTGAACAGACTATCCTCGAGCTGTGCAGGCCATGTTAGTGGGCTGTGTGAGCACACATGTCTTGGTTCTGGTGTTGGGCACAGGGAAGGCCTCTCTGGGCATTGATGGTCATGCACAGAATTGTGTGTAGGCCATGGTCAGCCATCTTAGGTATTTGATTCTGTTCACTTTGGCCTCTCTCATCCTTTTTATATTTTTAAATAAGCTCTTGCTGCCCATGTCTATATTACTTACTAGTTTATCCTCACAGTTTATCTCATCCCTCTTTATTATTTTTTTGGATCATATTCTGTTGTTTTAAAAAAAACTTTCCTGATCCTCTGGTTTACCACTAATCTTTGCCACATTAAATATTTTTTCTTTCAGTTTAGTACTATCCTTCACTAACTTGGTTAACCATGGTTGATTTACTCCCTTCATAGAATCCTTCTTCCTCACTGGGATATACATTTATTGAGAGTCATGAACTATTTCAGAAACATCTGCCATTGCTGATCAACCGCTTTTCCTGCTAAACTCCTTCCCAGTCCATTTCAACCAACTCTGCCCTCATTCCTTTATAAGAACTCACCCCAAACCAAGGATACGTGCACACTCCTTGGCACACTGCCCCTCTCAGGATGGAGGCCTCACCAGTAACACTATCAGCTAGCCCACTCCACAGGACCATGAGCTGTCTCCAAGCACTGCCTTTGCACCACGCTACTGTTCCCACCCACCCTGCCTCTGGCCAGGAAACCTGGCCAGCTTCCTGTCACAGCTTTTGTACCAAACCCAGGCCCACATCAGTCTGCAGCTAAGCTCCTAGCAGACACATACGTCCCTCGCTCACAGCCATCTGTAGGACGTGCCCACACACAAGCCTCTAAGCATGGAGGCAATTGGTGGCACATGGTGAACCTCTCCACTGCACAACCAGTTGCCACCCTGCTGGCAGGATAACACACGACCCACACGACTGAGGACACCCACAGTAGACCCCACAGGGGAAACAGAAGAGGGGCCGCGGAGCCTATCACTGACACGGGCTGTGGCAGCCACCAGTACCCTTGTGACAGGGTGGCACAGGTGGTTCAGCAGTTCTTTGAAGGACAGGTGCCAAGGCAGGTGCCAAGGGTATATATGTGCCCTGATGCGATGCTCATTCGCACCTCCTCCTCGGCCTGTTGGAAGGCCAACACTTGAGCCTCACCACTATCACAGCTCCCCCTCTCTCCTCTGAGGGTCCTACCAGCATAACCACAGGGTGTTGGCCCTGGGTTGGCAGTATCAGCGGGTCTTGTCCATGGGATGGAGGATGATGATGACGCGCTGTGAGATGAGCTGATTTGCTCCACATTGTCTGACAAAGTCTGACTCATGCCTTTAGGATCACATTCCACTGTCTTCCCAGGTGATCCCTGCATGTGTGCTGGTCAATCCATCTCATGAGCCCATATGTCCTTTTGCAGGGCGCAGTTTGCAGAAGGTAGTGACTGGTAAGGGCTAACTCACTGGGTAAGCTGTCATACAAGGTGGGCTCACACTTCTGGCCCTATGGCCTGCCACCTCTCACTGAGGGTGACACCATGTTGGATATGTTCATGTGTCATGGCACTCTGCCCCACCCATCCTTCAGTGCCCCCTGCCCACACCCCCCAGAGGAAATCCTCTACACTCAGGTGGAGCCCATCCTTAAACCCATTAGACAGAGGACAGAGGCAGATTGGACTGTTGGCACTTAAGTATTAAATGGTGAGTATATACACTGTAATGCCTGATTCACTATCAATTACTACAAAGGTGAGAGTAGTGAATAATCGAGGCTTTATTGAGCAGAGATGTGTGGCCTCCTGCAGCTGCTACCAGAATGGGAGCAGCTCCGGTGAGCACACACATTTATACCCCGCCTACTGGGCAGAGCCAGCAGGCAGGGATTTACCCCTGTACCTCTAGTACAGGAGCCGTACCATACTACATCTAATATACAGTTACTACATCTAATATACAGTTAGTGGTGACTACCACAATGCTCTTCCCCCGAACTATCACCCATGTGCTACACCAGTGTCAACTCAAGTGTTATCCAACTTTCTTATCTTGCATGGCCCACAGCTCCTTCCAGGTGTAACCCGAGACGGCACATCAGAATTGGAGGCGATCTGCTGTTTGTCTTGCCTACTGACCTGCGATGCCCTTGGTGGCTGTCCTTTGGAGGGCAACAGCTAGTTTCACTCTAACGTGCAGATTCCTGAGGTAACTGATGCTTTGGGGTTCATCTCCTTCGTCTTGGAGACTTTGGGTGAGCGCCGTTCAGAAAATTGGCATTTTCTGCGTGCATGAGATTGGACTGGGGTGCCCTGTGTAGGTATTGGGCGGGGTACGAGGGGGTCGAGGACCCTCCTATAGTGCTTTGGGGCGGGGGGGGGCATCGCTTCGGGGGCCTCTCACGAAATTGGGGAGTTTGGCGAGCAGAGCTCCCCAGTGTACAAAATGGGACTAGGCCGCACATTTCCAACTGAGGCCCCAGTGTACAAAATGGGGCTAGGCCACACATTTCCCACGAAGGCCCCAGTGTACAAAATGGGGCTAGGCCGCACATTTCCCACTGAGGCCCCAGTGTACAAAATGGGGCTAGGCCGCAAATTTCCCACTGAGGCTCCAGTGTACAAAATGGGGCTAGGCCGCACATTTCCCACTAAGGCCCCAGTGTACAAAATGGGGCTAGGCCACACATTTCTCACTGAGGCCCCAGTGTACAAAATGGGGCTAGGCCGCACATTTCCCACTGAGGCCCCAGTGTACAAAGCGAGTCGCATTGTATAGTCACGTGTTTCTCGGCACTCCGAGCGCTGGGAAACACACGGCTAAACAGGCTCATTATGCGACTTTGTTCCCAATTAGTTTTTTTAAACAAAGGGACAATTTAGCATGGCCAATTCGCTTACACTACACATCTTTGGGTTGTGGGGGTGAGACCCACGCAGACACGGGGAGAATGTGCAAACTCCACACGGACAGTGACCTGGGGCTGGGTTCGGCATCATGAGCAGCAGCGCGAACGACTTCACCACCGTGCCCCCCTTGTTCCCAATTAGTTGAATAGAGCTCATATATAGTTTCAAGTAACTATTGCTGATGCTACTGATGAACATTAATAGAGACAATTTCAACTTTCTTCACTGTGTGAAAAATGCATGGATAACAACAAATTAGAGGTCCATTTTGTTTTGCATTGATTTCAGCAGTCTGCCAATTTGCTACCAAAATAGGTGGAGGGGGAGATATTAATACAAAGAAAATTTGTAATATTTTAAAACCCATTCGGCATTCCAGGGAAAGTTCATCTGATTGACTCCCAACCACATTGCCACAACCTTGGGACTGCCAATCATCTGAAAACACTGCAAATACATAATTATC